>NC_134280.1:26422843-26725150 GCF_949628215.1 Phalacrocorax aristotelis
CTGAAGGGATATGGTTATACTCTTCTACAGTTATCAAAGAAATGCCCATATGAATCTATCCAAATTATGATTTATTTCAGGACTAAAGTTTTATGTAGATAAGCCCTTAGAAGATGAGGAGGGTATCTGTGTGCATACACTTCACTAGCTTTTTGTCATCTACCATGTATGTAACATAATTGTATCATTTAAACAAAATATTTGCACTGCCTTTCTACATGCTTGTTTCTCTTTGGTTTAAGTACAGGCAAATTAGTAAAAAAAAAAACCCTGTAAAAAAACCCACCTCTGTAAAATAGCCAATTAAGAATTTGGTATCAAGATCGTTAGAGAATATCAAAGAATAAGTTGTTCAGGAACACGGCAGCTAATTAACAACACAGTTTTCTGTAATTTCTTTCTATCCATGGTTTGCTTTTTCAGGTCGCAGATGTTGAGTGGCCTCTTGACTGAAATAAATAGTGGTGGTGTTGAATGGTGTCCTTAAAACACAATTAGGAGTTGTGTCCTTTATCTCCTTGCCCTGTTACTTATCTCTTTTAGGAGAAAAATAAGTGACTATATTCCTGATACTATTAAGCTTTCTATAATGTATGTGGCTTGTTACTTAATCTTTCTATGGATTTTATATGAAAACTTACACCTCCCAAAATCCCGCTTAATCTTTTTCCTGCTTCAACTCTTGGAAACTGAACACAGAGAATAAGAAACTGTTACTTTATCAATTCCCTAACTTTATTCAACCACATTCAGAATGAGACTTGCAGGTTCAGCTGAGAGAATAAAGCAATTTTTTCCTGAGAAGATTACACTAAAAATACAGTGTCAAGGGAACCTTCTCTGGAGGTCTCTGCCTCGATAGGAAAACAGTCACGGCTTTTCTTATGCCAGGGTCCCCAGAATGATCCTTTGCTGCACAGTGCTGCCAGATCTGGAACTGCCATTCTGAGAAATGGGGAAAACATAAACCAGCATCACACAGGCCTGTTTGTTTAATGAGTAGTGCAGGCTCAGTAATTAGATTTCTAGAACCCTGTAAATCTCTACTTTTTCCAAGGAATTTGCCATTTCCCCTCCTTCTCTTATTGAGATTTGTTGGCAGTGGCATCTGGTTCTTCAGGGATTTCAACTGATTTTCTCGGACGACAAAATATATTTCCCATCTTGTTACCATGAACCAGACAGCAGGGCTAAGTTGGACGATTTAAATAGGACAGCCAGGAGAAGTCCAGTTTGTGAAGAGAGGCCCCAGAGCCCTCCCAGAGGACAAGACAGTGCGCCAGCCCTGGGGACACGGAGAGTGACCAGGCTGTAGCAGAAGGACCAGGGTGCCAGAGGTGAGTCATGAAGCATAGGCGAGTCTGCAGCCTGCCTCCTCCACAGCAGCGTGGCCTGTGCCACCCCGTAGCTTCACTACACAAGACAGTCCAGCTTCCCGTTTCCAGAAGTGTGTCCAAGTCATCAAGTATGTCATGAAAGCTGTGATGGAGGATCTACGGAAAAGAAAAAAGAAAGCTAACATAAATTAACCTAAGGGAGTAATTTCTCCGGCAGTTTTCGCGAGTATGTAATGCGTCTTTTTCAACAACCTCCCGTTACCGGCTGACAAAGACCGAATCAGCTAACGCAATGAAAGCTGCGGGGAGGGTGCCAGTGCGGTGTTGGGTTGTTAGTGCGGGTGTTACGGAGCCTCACGGCGGCTGCCGACGGCCCCGCTCCGCACCGACGCCCGGGTCTCCCAGCGGCATCCCTTTGTCTGACATCACCCTCCCACCCGTGGCGCGGAGGTCCCTCCTGCTTGAGCGCATCCCCGTTGTCGCCCACGTGCTTTCCACTTTAATTTTAGACCTGATCTCATGACTGAAGCCCGTTACTCGGTCCCCGCCGCTGCCCCGTTTTTCCGGCACCGGCTTGGCCAGGGGGACCGACGCGGTGCCGCGCCGCGCCGTGCCCCAACACCGCTCCGCCGCTGCGCTCGGCGGGGCCGCGGCCGCGCTCGGCAGGAGCATCCCGGCGCCGCCTGCCCCCTCCGCTCAGCCCAGCCCAGCCCAGTCCGGTCCCGCGGTACCTCTCGCCGGGCCCGGGCCGCTGCCGCCGGCGCGGCTAGGGCAGGCGGGGGGCGGCTGCCCGCCGCAGGTGGGTGCCGGCAGGCGCGGAGGGCACCTTGGCCGGCGGGCGGGGGCGGCGCGGCAGGGCTGCGGCGGCGGCGCGGCGGGGCTGCCCGCCCCCTCCCCTCCCTCCGTCCCTTCGTCAGACGGGCGGGGAGCTGCGGCGGGCGGGAGCGGGGAGCGGCGGGGCGCAGCCGCCCGGGCCGCAGCGGGGATGCGCCGCGGATCCCGGCGAGGAGGTGGGCGCTGAGCGGCGGCGCTGGGGGCGCGCACGGGTGGGGACCGGCGGCCCGAAGCGGGCCCGGAGCCGGAGCGGCGGGACAGGCCGTGCCGGGGAGCAGCGGGTCGGGTGGCGCCGCGGCGCGCAGCAGGGCCGGGGCTCGGGCCCCGCGCCCCGCGGATGGGCTGGGCTGGGCGGCGCGGCCGAGCGGCGGGGTGCGTGTCGGGGCGCGGCGGTGCCGCGGCGGGAGGCGGGAGCGGGCCGGGGCGCGGTGGCGGCGGGCCCGGTGGGGGGCTGTGGCCTGGCCCGGCGGCGGCTGCCGGGGGCGGCCCCGGGGCGAAGCCGGAGCGTTGGGGGCCGGGGTTACGTAACCGCCCTCGCGCCGGGAGGGGGCCCGGGTCCGGCCCCGGCGTCGCGCCTCGGAGTCGCGTTTTTTACCCCTCCTCCTCCCATGCAGAGCGATTTAAAACGCCCCAGTAAACCGTCTGGTCTGTGAGAATGAATTGTAGATCAGCTCTTCCCAAGTGGGTGCGCTCCTAGGATACCTTTCTGTTTTCATTTTCTCTCAAAAAAAGGCAGGAACGGCCTGTATTCCCAATTTTCTAGCAATGCTGCAAAACCCTTGCGAGTACTTCGAATATGTATGGATTCATTGAAGCAGTAGTTTGGAAATTATCTGCTTCCCAGAAGTCCTGATGCTTAAAATGACCACCTGACACGGGGTTTGCTATTGGTCCATCATTTAATTTTATTTTATAGTTCTTTTAGTGTGCTGCAAGGCTACGTTGTCGATGTTCTTCCCCAAACCTTCAGCAATGCAGAGACTATGGGCTAATAGTAATTGAAACAAAAGACCTTGCTGTACTTCTCGGCGTGAATTAGGAATCCAAGGTCGAACAGCGAACTGCAGTTCAACTTGTATGGGGTAGCGTGACAGAACAAAAGTATTTGCAAATCTTATTAGACAGTTTAAGAGAAAAGTGTTCCTTAAATAGGCTCTTACTCAGTAGATGAAAAAAATTGGTTAGTAAAGGTGTGAGGAAATAGCTATTTTAGGACTACAATTAACTCTATCAGCTCAATTTTAATGGAACTAGTACATATAATTGCGTTCCTAACAGACTTTCTGTTCTCCAGATGATTAACTTGCAGAATGATACCAGCTCAAAGATTAAAATCTCATCAAATATCTAATGGTTTCTGTATAATATAATTGTGTTTGGTTTATAATAGTTCTTTTCTAATAACCATCCTCTGTGCATATAGCTGTAGATACTATAATTACACTTTTTAAATTTTGGTATAAATGACATGACTTTGGCCTTTAGAGATTAAGCAGATGTGGTTGGTATGGATCACAAATCTTACGTCTAATAAAACTTTTATTTTTATGTATATATCATAAATAGTTTTCTTTTAATTCCGATTAAAACTACAGAAGAGGATTACTGCTTTCTCTTTTCTCTCTGTTTTAGATAAGTTAAGAGATATGTGCAACATTTATTATTTATAATACTCTAAGGAGGTTTATATTTAAACTGCATTTTCTGTAAAAGTAAACAGTAGGATGTATATCTGGAGAAACAAATATTTTAGGATTTGTGACTGAAGACCCTCTAAACGTTTTCCCTTGCTATTGAGGGCTGGAAGAGGTACCTTTTGGTGCGCTGTAGTTCCTCAAGTTCGCTTCTTCCGCTTCCTACTAGGTTGCTGTTACGCTCCTGGATCCTCCATGGTGCTTGTGAGCCATATTGTTAGTTAGCAGTCTTTCTTACTGCTGGCCCTTTTTTGTTCTTAGCCCATCCTGGCAGCTTATTCATAAATCTCTGTGATGCCACAAGTTGCTATTGCTGCTTTTCTAGTCTTTGTTTTGCTTCAGTTCCGCCCAGGAATAACAAAACACTGGTTCATCTACTTGCAGGAGCAAGTGGGTTTTTTTCAAGTGCTGGTGTTGAAGGGCTGTACTCTATGTTTATATTTGGGATGTGGTTTTTTTATGTGACCATCAGAAACATAACTTTACTCATAGATGTTAACTAGGCAGCCATTCAGACCTTACTACGATGCCGCCATGGCTATGGAAATATAAAGCCTTGTGACTTCCTCAGTAGGTGAATTCCTCACCTCTTGCTCTATTACAAGTGCTGCTGGAGACAGGGGCTGCTCTCCTTTGGCACTTCTTCCTTCAGTCCACGCTGGAGATGAAGGTAGAGGGTGTGCATAGTATCACTTTAATTTTCAAGTGGTGCGTGTCAGTGTGTGGGATATGTATGTGTGTCTACCCCTTGACACTTCACATTTCTTCTGAGATACGGTCTACCACTGGATTTCTCAGTGTGATAGAAGTGAATGTTTTTGCTCTTGTTTTTCCAAATACATGAGATATCAGCATGGGTTTTCTCTGCAATTTTTTTTGCACATACTTCTTTAGTTTCCTGAAAACTTAGCTTCTAGTACCACGTGGCTTTGTCTCAGGAGAGTTGTATTTCTCAAGGAACATGAGTCCTGCAGGTCAGCCCTTCTGTGCCATGCTGGAGAACCTGCTGTCACTGATACTGGTATTGCAGTGGCAGCTGGGAAGGGAACTGACAGTGCTTCACTGCTGGAGGGGTGTACGTGTGTCTATATTTTTAATGTGTGTGTATGTATACAGTGAGCCTGTCCTAATGTTTTAATTCTTATGCCTCATGCATAGGGTAGAAAATAATTGTCCATTACCCCTGTCTTTTCTAATATTTTTTTAAAAACATTGAACAATTCAAACATTTCTCAGATATTTCTGGTGTACATGATGATAAAAAACTGGAAGGCTTTATTTTTTTTTTTCCATTTTTTTCCCTAGTAACTAAATGCATGCTGGTTTTGAAGGTTTTGATTATGCTGGCATGGGAAAAGGCAGTAGTTTCTGTAGATAACTTTCATGGGAAATGCTACTTTGGGTAATTGTACTTCTAAAAGGAATGTCTCCAAGAATTTCCTTCAGGCTTATGTTTCTTTCTTAAGCTGCGTTTAATGAAAGTGGAAAAAAAACCCCTTCCCAATAGAATAGTAAAGTAAATGCTTACTGTAGTTTTGGTGTTTTTGTTTTTTTTTTTTTTTTTTTGTTGAATCCACAGTATCAAGGTTCCAGACATTGAAGGAAACAGCAGCAGGTACATTATACAAATGAAAGTAAACATGCTCAGGCCATGTGAGGGAAGTTGGATTTTTGGCAGATTCAAAACGTGGCTTTGGTGACAGGCATGGAAACTCTGCAGCTGTAAGCAGTCTGACAGGAAGTTGCATTATGAGGTGCCTGGTATCATGAACTGAATTTGGTTGTCATAATATGAGATATAAAGGAATATGAAATTATAGTAGTGTTCATGCTATGAATGATGCTATTTATGTACGTTTGTAATTAATTTTACTATCTCCATACCTAGGTTTTCTGAGCCGTAAGTATAAGCCTACAGCTTTTAGCTGTTTCCTGTAAGTCAAAATGCAGACATGAGGGCA
This sequence comes from Phalacrocorax aristotelis, assembly GCF_949628215.1. NCBI lineage: Eukaryota > Metazoa > Chordata > Aves > Suliformes > Phalacrocoracidae > Phalacrocorax > Phalacrocorax aristotelis. Next base: position 26,428,670 of record NC_134280.1, read on the forward strand.
GTTAAAAGTTTTCTTTAAATGCTGCCACTGCTGTGTACATCCCGGTGAATGGTGTTGCTAGCATATCACTCTTTTGGGGTTAATTGTTTCAGAAGAGCTGAAGAATGGTGCAAGAATGTTTTGGTGCTGACAGCTGATAAGCTGGTCACAGGGAGGACAGCTAAACCTGAAACACAGAGATAAGAGAAGACTATGGGAGTTATTGTGTATAGGCAAAGTCATGTCTTTTAGGGAAACTTGTGGGGTAAATAGACTCGTTAAGATATTAAGGCAGGAGAAAAATGAACAATACCAAAATATTAGAGACAACTGAGGAAAGTCAAGAAATACTAGAGACAAGAGGAAAAACAGGGTGGAAGTGGGTTTTTTTATGTGTGTTTTTCTTTTTTTAAGAGGGGTTGGACCAAGTGACATCCAGAGGTTCCTTCCAACCTAAATTATTCTGTAATTCTAAGTGGTTTGGCATTAAAGGCAAAACCCAGACACTACTATTTTCTGGTTATTTAAATGGTTTCAATGTGAGCTCCTCTGTCACCAACTCAGAAACCAAAAAAAAGATTGTATCTCATTACTTGTTACCTATAACTTTAAAAAGAGTAGCTCTGAAGGAGGAGGAGGAAGTTGGAGGTTGAAGAAAAGTAAGAGGAGGGGTCTGGAATATATGGCAGTTGTAATGTCCTAAAGATTAGGAGAGCTTTATAGTGATCCTTAGAAATGCCTTACTCTAGCAGAGGAGACAGCTGCATTTTGAAACCAAGTTAAATAATTTCTTATTTGGGTTTTTTGAGTTCCTTAACAATGAACATATTTTAATACTAGTTGAGATCACTTCTTTTAAAGGAAGTAATGGATACATTAACTTGAGATGTAAAGAAAAGAAATCTCTAGTTGATTGTGAACTTTAATATAGAGTTGCAAGAAATTCAAGTATCAGGTGTCATGTTGCATTAGATTAAAAGATTAAGTTTTCTACCAAAACATCCATTTCCTCTGGGAAACTTGGTTTTCTTGCTGTTGTCTTGCTGGGGGATGGTATCTGTATTTTTAGCAGAGTGCGGTCCCTGGGCATATCTTAAAGTTTCTGTGTTGCTCAATCAAATATTTCACATTTGTAGAATTTAAAGCCTCCCCTCACTCTAATGAATCTTTTCCTCCTTAGTTCGGGATGCTGAGAATCATGTAGGTAAGTTGAATCTACCCAGAATTTAGCAGACCGGAAGTCCAGTCTTGATTATGATCTCTCACAGTGCGATCTGACTGCTTGCATTCATAACTCTGCTAAAATAAGAGTTTTATTTTCCCTGTTTTACAGTGGAAATTGAGAGATGGAAATGCTTGTAGACTATAAACTATATAAAAACCCTGTAGTTTTCAGTTCACATGAAAATTGTGAAAACCACAAAAATCACAAAAGCTGTGCTTAGTCTCTGTTGATTTCCTTAGCATCTCTGCTTGGACTAGAAATGAGCAACTTATGGATTCTTTAATAAAAAGTCTGGATTAATTTATCTGTATATGGTATTGAATGTAGTTCCACTCTCTAAGGCAAATGCTGTTCTGCTGGTACAGAGCTTTTCTATAGCATATATTGTTTCCAATTAAGTTAGTGAATTATGTTTGTGAAGGATTCAAAGGTATTAAAATAATGTATTAGATCCTTTATATCCGTATAGTAGGGCATACGTCTGGGATTGCTTTGTTATAAAAACAACTACATCCAAAGTAAGTAATATTTGTGTAAGAATGATCTGTGGATCACTTTCAGGATACCTTACCTTGGACCGTGATATCCTTTTTCAGATGATGAACTGAAAAGTTGTCTGTTGAGAAATGAAATAAGCTCAGGTTGCCCAAAGAAAAGGCTGTATGAAACCTGTGCCGTAGGGTGAGGGCTACCTGCCCAGATAGAGAAGACCTTGGCTACATCTGCCTAGCTCTAGCTGACCTGATTAATCCTGGAAAATAAAATTAAAAAAAAAAAAACAATATAAGAACTTTGTTCTGTAACTGTCGCTAACTTCACACTTCCTGTAAGACCTTTGGGTTGGGAGACCAAAGAGTTCCAGAAGCCTTGGTGGCAACTGCTAATTGACCTTAGACATGTGCCGCACATGTCCTGCTTAATAAAACACAACTAGATTGTGTGACACAGAGTGGTGTCTTTCTGTTCTTGCAACCACCCGACCCCGTTCCCCTTTGACAAACCCAACGTGGATAAGGTGTGATATTAAAGAGGATTTAGGTCAAGACAGGTTTCTGTGAGTGTCTTAAAGGAACATTTCCAAGCTGGTGATTCCTCTTCCCGTTTCACTTCTGCCTTCGCTACCTCTCTTCCATGTGTGGTCAACCTGCTTCTGCAGTGGGACCACAGATAGGCTCCCCACTTCCACTGTATGAGCGTTTTTATGCCTGACCTACTAAGGGTTGCCTGACACCCTTGTGATGTTGTTCAGGAAAACAAATTTTAACTGTTTCATCCCATCCTGTCTTTGAAAATAAAATTCAATGTTGTTGGGAAAGTAATGGCGCTGTGATTTGAGAACTAGGAGAGAAACAGATCCAGATAGACTGTGGCTCATCTTCTCACGTTGTGATTTTTTTGAGGTTTTGGCCACAGGATAGAAGTTTCTTCAATTCATTTATTTTTCTAGAGTAGGAAAACTTTTTAGGAAGGTGGGGTGGGGGGGCAACTTATTTTCTTTTGTACCTTTAAATTTAGGATGCTGGTTAGCTGTGTTGCCACCTGGTAAGGATTGATCTTCTGGGGAAACTAGAAACTGATGGAGAACTGTAGAAATGGCAACAAATGCATCCGATAAAGGGACTTTGAGCTTTGAAGTGGGAAGCTGCAATGTTTAGTTTAGTGACAGATATTTCTTTCAGAGTGGAGTGGGTCAGCTGGGTGAGAGGGTGGTGGTTGATGGTGGAAATGATACTTGGTTAAAGGGAAAAAGCTTCAAAATAAAACAGCTTGTTAAGATCTGAAATTGGCAGTTGGTGTTGAGCCAATGTGAGCATGACACATGCATCCCTCTGGGAAGTAATTATGTCTCCTTCGTGTTTAAAGTCTGTGTTTCTTGGTTTTAATCTGTTTCTGGAAAACAAACTTCTTTCAGAAGATGTTTGCAGAAAACAGAAGGATGGGAGTGATATGAAATGGAGCTATAGGGTACTCAGAGGATGAGTCTGGTTGTAAAGGATCGGTATGCCCCTGCTACTGGAAGGTTAGCTCTGTAGCCATACAAATTCTCCTTCATTATAACGGTGGTTGACGTGTAAAATCCATCTTCTTTTTCCCCTGTTCCTGTCAGCTAAATGCAAGTTGTCTTTCCAAGTTCACTTGCTCCTGACAACTGTGCTTTTTTTTGTGCATGTAACTTCTGGTACCTATGGTCAGGTGACAGTTGCTACCTGGGTTAATGTTCTTGGGTGATATAATCATGGGTAAAAATAACCCATTTTCTGACTGGCGTGGGTGGGGAAAGTGTTCTATAACTGTCCTTAACTGTGATCTGTATTGGGGTGTGTGCAAATATGCTATGGGAAGCTAAATGTAAAATATATGGTGGTCTACTGAGCAGGCTTCTTTCAGTCCCTCCTATGACTGCTGTGTAGCCCTATATATAAAACCTATGGTCAGTTTGCAGTATATGGCTGAGTGACGTGCAATGCAAAGTAATCTTTAAAAAAAAAATTACAAGGTATTTTCTTTAGTAGCTGCAAACTCTGTCTCTTGCCTAGTCACCATAAATACTGTTGTGTGACAGAGCTTACAATTAATAATTAGAGAGGCTTTTGTCTCTAATTAATACAATAATGGTTGTGTTTTCTTGTGAAATGTGAGTTGAGGATTAATGGGGTAGGCATCAAACCAGGTCAGAATATGAGGATTAGAATTAGCCAAACTGACTAACCCTCAGCCCGTTACAGGATTCTTCAGTAGCTCCACATGGTTATGCAGTATCTGTGGGTTTAAGGAATAGAAACAGTTTCAAAAGTAATCTATGTTATGCTTTTTCATTTCCGTTTCTGGCAATGCAAAGGTTGCTGTGGGATCTGCAAAGTAGTTGGTTGCTCTTAAATGTAACAATGAACATGGCAGCTTGGGTTCATAGCTCTTAGCCTTTCCATAACAGCTGCGGTGTGTCCGTCTGCCTGAAGAAGAGAAAATGTGCTACAAGCTTAAGGAGAATTTTTTGAGCTACACTAGGAAGAGGAGAGGGTGGCAGATTCTTTGCCTTTAAAATGTACAAATTCCAATTCGTAATTTTCTTTCGTTTTTCATAGAATTTTGGCCAAATCGATGTAACATGAACCTATGAACAGTAAGTTTGGGTAGAGGGGGTGATAAAACAGCCATGTTGTAATCACTTGGCCTTTCCTAACGCTGTGATATTTTTCTTAATACCCTTAGGTTTTAGGTTTCCCACTTGAAATGTCTAGACCAGTTCCCCAGAGGCTGTGTAACAGATCGCTGTTCATAGTTCTCCTGACATTTTGTGCCTTCTTGATTGTCTCATTTTTCTCCGTACTGTACATCTTTATAGATCCCCATATATACTTGTCCTCTATGATGTGTGCACTTTCTATTAGTTGAAGTGTTATCCAAACTGTTAATGCATTGCACCAGGGCTGTGCGTGGAGTCGGGGAAAGGATCGTTGACTTCGGCTCTGATATGTGCTGACTGTCCAGTGCAGAGCTGTACTGGCCCTTGGCTGCCAGCTCGTGGTGCAAATACCCTGTAGTATTATTAGCACCTGCCACCTTATGCTATTTCTGGTATAATTACTCTGATATATTCATGATTAGATTTCCCCCTCAATATTCTTTAGACTCCAGAGAGATTTATTCAGTATTTGCAAATTTTTATGCTTTAACCTTAACTTTGTGAGCACATGAACTCAAATAATTTTGCGTAAAGCTATCAGATAATGTCAATCATAAACCTGTGCTATATCCCTTTATTATTCTATATACTGTTTACTATTTGAATTATTTTTAAGTTACACAGATTCTCATGTAAAGTTTCATATATTGACTTCAGCACTTTCTACATTTTCTTCGTTTTCACGTATGTTATTTTAGTAAGAGTAAAAATAATTTCAAAGATGCAATAAAGAATAGTGCTTTGTTAAAAAAAAAAAAAGTAGAGACTGACAGTAAGGACTTGGTAAACATGGTGATGTTCCCTTGAGGGCAACAGAAGTATGCTAACTTACATCAGTTGAAGGGGTTTTAAGTACAGTAAACCAGAACTATTTAAGCTGGGGTTGATGTAAATTAGGCTAATAGCACTCTCTAGAAAAGGGGCAGTATCTCATAACAAAGAAGTTTAAGTTCTTGATGCCAATGCGTGTGTTCAGTGGTAAGCGCTCTATCTTTTTTCTTTCTTCTGTTCTCCTTCATCTGTTTGCGGACACCATGCTCAGCGCTGAGAAATGCGGAACATGCTTGTGGAGGGCATGGCAGCTTTATTCATTTCTTACTTCAACATCTCTGGCAACGTTCCCACGTTGAAAGCTGATGGAAACAAACTGCTCCTTAAGTTGCAGATATCTTGAGGAACACGTAGTACTGCTTTCTTGGCTGGTTCTTGGGTAGTTTGCCATGAAAAATGTGTCATAGCTGTGTGATATAACACTGAAAAAACCACCAATGTCAGATAAATCTGTTTATAGATGAAATTTAGTTTCTTGCAAAGAAATGTAATGAGTGCAAACTAATATTGAAACTAATTTTTTTTAAAAACAAGTGCACCAGGAGCACGTTCATTACTTCTCTGGGTTTCCAGCCCCGAGATGTGCTTTCTCAGCTCTTGTTCTCTTTATCGTTCTGCCTCTCCTTTGCAAGTAACTCCCTACCCATTAATATACCCCTCTCTTGATTTCGGTCCTGTGCCCTCGCTCACTGATCCTCTCTGGGGACACAGGTGTGTCCCCTTGTCCAGGCTGCTGGTGCTCCATGCCTCTCCCCTCCAGCGGCCCCTTGTGCATCCTGGCTGATGCAGTCTTCCATGCCTCTCCTGAGGGTCCTTTGCCATCTCAGGAGATCCTTGGTGGGGGCTCTCAGGGGCTGGGGAATATAAAAGGAAAAAAACCTTGGAGAACAAAATGCTTGGAAATTCACAGCGTTAAGCATACCAAGGAAAATCAGTTATTTTCCTAAGGGGCCTTATGCCTAATAGCAATGTAAGGTGCCACTTCTTAATGGCAGTAAGTGAAATATTTTTATGCCTTATGTTGGTGATTCTGTGAAGGTGGGTTACACGTTTCAACCATGCCGAAGCAGATTTAAATGTAATGGTTCCAAATGTTTCACATTTAGAATAACAAGTCTGAACAGAAATAAATGTATGTGTATTGTGAGATCCAAAAGTAATTCAAGCAGACCTTTCTGAAGTTTTTCTTTAAACAATCTCACTTTGCTGCAAAAATGACTTTCAATTCCTTAGGCTCCTGCAGATTGCAGCACAGAAAATCAATACTTTTTCAGCTAATGTCAATTTTTTCCGTTAAAGGATAAATGAGGAAGCATGAGGCTTCTAGGCTTCTCTGACTTCTGTGTGCTTCCCAGACAGCTAATCTTTATTTATCTTTATATTTTGTATGATGCATACTTAGTAGTTGTAATTTTATTCTCATTGCCAACCATTGCTTGTGTTTACAAGTTAAATACTCACATAATGATGGGATTATGGTGCATTTTTAAAGCCTTTGTTCAAGTACCACAAGTAAATGTTTTGTTTGAGTAAATTAAACTTTGTAAGAAACCGAACATGATCCCTATCATGGGTTAGTTTTCTGCTCATTCAGTAATGTGATGGCTTGTATTATCTTTGTAGTCACTGAAATTTGTCAGTGCTTAAGTACTGGTACTGTGGAGGTTTCGTTCTTTAGGTTATTTTTTATAAACTGAGATGTTATAATTTATATATCCCTGACCAAAGGTTTCCTATTAATATGTTCACAGCAAGCCAAATGTATTTAATGTTTTAATTTTGTTCATTGCTTTAATGATCTTTTACATATCCCTATACACACCTTTTGAAAATACTGTAGATTTGAATTAGAGAAAATATTTTTTTACTATTTGAAGCAAATATGCACTTTGCATTTCTATTTCCATAGATTTCTCAAGAGTAGCAAAAGCGTGGCATGATCAAAGGCACCACAACGGGTCACGAGTGAAAGACAGCAAATGTCAAAGTTTAGGTTTTGCTCATTATTTCTGTTTTGCTAATAAGGGTGGCTGTGTATACAAGCATAACGCAGGAGGCAACAGCATTTGCTCTGCCAGGTGACAAGTAGAGAAATGAAGTACTTCAGGTCAATGGTGCTCCATTCTAGGAGGAGCTGGATCTTGCAAATAACAATGTTGGAATTTTGCTAAAGTTTCTCCCATGATGTTTGCTCTTACTGTTGCTGCAAAGTTTGCCTGAACATGAGGGTAGCCTCACCTGTTAGCAGTGGCTGACAGGGACTGTATGGTATGAAGTTTCACTTGATGACCTACAAAAGACCTATGTAAATAAAAATGGGGCATGTGTATCTCAAAAAAGGTGTGAGAAGAACACGATTTAGCAAATGGGCTCTGTTGTTCAGAATAGAGGTTAATAAACTCTAAGCAGAGACAGAGTATTTTTCCCTTTGGGTTATGCCAATTGCACATGGCAATGGACAATTCTGAATGAGTTTATAAACCTGTGCACGTTGTTCAGCCACAGCGCGAGCGCGTGCCGGACAGCCAGGCATCGGCCAGGTAGAAGTGAGGGAAGTAAATTTCCTAACTTTCCCAAATGCACGGGTGAAGCCCTGCTTGGTAGAATAGCTGCAATTTTCCTGCTTCAGGATGCTTGTTAAAAATCAGAGAAAATAAGGATGAATGTGAGATTTTCTTTCCAGAACACTGCGATTTCCAACTGAATATCTAATGTGCTCTTTTCCCCCCTCTTTCCTTTTTAATCTCCCTTTTACAATTTTTGTAGTGGGAGGCTGTCCCAAAACACTTACTTGTTAGGTGTCACTATGTAGCATTAACACAATTAACCTTACAAGTCCTTTTTTCTTCCTTAGTGTATTTGCTTGGTAGACTTTCAAGAATTACTTTACTGCTATTTTCTGATGTTGATTAATTTTGGAACAGGCTTTGCATACAGCAGGGGAGTTTCTCTTCTGTGTAAATGGCTGTGGGCATCTTGGCTGAGGCTGCTGACACATATTTGGCTACACGCTGACTTACCAGCTATTGTCAAGGACTAAGGAATGTTGCAAAAATAAAATTTGTTACTTAAGAAAATTACTAGTGTCCTTACAGTTGGAGCTATCTCTCCTCCAAAGGAAGAAAAACATTTGTAACATGACTTGAAAGATGATAGTGAGATAAAGTGTCAAGGTTAACAAAATATTTTATGATGTCGGGGTATGAAATTGTCCTAAAGTGCCTTTACAAAAAACACCCCTCCCCCCCCAAAAAAAAACCCAAAACCAAAACAACACCCACCCCCCACCCCCCCCAAACTGTGGCTAAGATGAGTATCTTTGGTCATTCAGTTGCAATATACACATTAATGAAAAGCTTCAAGTGAAGAGTACTGACTAGGTCTCACTTGGGTGCTTGAACTTGGATGCTTCCCTGTAATTCAGTCCTCTGGTGTAACTTTCTGGAGGTATATTTACTTGTAAAAATGATGGTATTATGACTGGTAATACATAATATTTCTCTTGAGGTAAGGTTTATGTATAAATAAATGTATCACAATATATTTTCACTGTCTAGATATAGGTGACTAGGTGTCAATGCAGTCCAACAGTTTTTTATTCTAGTGAATTTATGAATTTCCTTGCATATAACCTCAGTTTATAATTTGTGAATGGTAACGAGGAGCAGAGGGAGGAATTTTATCTGTAGTTCTATTTTTGCTATCTCGTTTATGGTTTTTAATATAGTAGCATTTTGTCATTTATACTTTTGGCATTACTCTTGCATGCAATATACTTTTCAGGACTATTCTTATGCCTAGAAGCTGCTGTCAGATAATGTTAGGAGATTTCTCGGTAGCTATGAAATCAGACAACAGTAAGAGAGGCTTAAAAAGGAGATGCTGAACTTCAAACCATGGGTTGTATGGCATTAGAAGTTCAGAAAAAACCTGATACTTGAGTTGCAATTTCTGACACAAGCTTCATGGCCAGCAAAACATGAAGTAAACCCCTCTGTCCATTTTCTGCGTCATCAGTGGTACATAACCATTCTGTTTCATAAACATGTATGATTCCCCTGAAGAGAGAAGAGGATGCTTGTATTTTGGTCACCAGTTTTACTCATACAAAATTATCATTAAAATCCTGTCAATATTTTGCTGAGCTCTGGAAAATCCAAATTTATCAGCATCTCACATGAGAATAAGAAGCTCTCAGGGTGGGGACAGTGCTCCCTGATTTGTCAAAGTCAGTGAGCAGAGAGAGGAGTACTTACTGAACCCTGTTTGATCAGTCTGTGATAGCCAGCACATATTGGCTCTGGCCAAGACTGCAGGTAAAATCTTACGGTGGTTGTTAACAGCAAGGGTGGAGGTGTGGATAGGATCTTGGCAACTGGGGGTTCATTGATCCAAGAATGAAGTCTGATGTCGTCATGAAAGAAAATGTTTAGTGTCCTGTTTTGAGCACAGGTATATACCTAACGGTAATAAATGCCTCCTCTTCAGGTTGATGATCAGTCCTAAGAGAATTGCAGGTGCACATTGTGCTTCTTCCTCCTGAGAAATCATGACAAAGTAATTGAAACAACCAGATTTATGTTCAGCTGCTTACTGCTGGAAGTCATTTTGTTATCTTTAACCCAGCATTAATTTAGATCACCCTTTAATCTAAGTAAAAGACATTGTGTATGCTTTCTCTCTTGACTCTATGTCAGTACAGAATGTCCAGAGAACGCTGTTCATTTTAGTGCTAGTGTGCTGTACAGAATTTCAGGTTGTAATCTTTGATATGAAAACAACATGGCTTTTAAAATAATTTGATAGTTTATGCTGTGTGTATTTATTGATTAACTTATTTATTTTGGATATCCTACTATCTTCCTACTTCTAAATAGAGTATCAAGTCCTTAAAAATTATTTATTTTATTGATGATCAGTGTGCTTACACAAGTCCAGTAGGAGTCTGTGAGTCTGTAATATCTTTGCCCTGTGATTTCAAGCACTAGAGCAGTGTTTTTCTGGAGCCCCACTGAAACAGATGAAAGGCTACACACGCTGCAGACTCCAAGGCCTGCACATAAATACCTGTACAAGCAAAAGTGTCTTCCAAAAATTAGCTCAAATTTGAAAACAGAATGCAAAGACAAAAAAACGCATTAAGTTGTTTTGGTTTTTTCTTCATAACAACAAATAATGCAAGGAATGTTTGAATTTCTCTTTTACTCACATAGCTCCTCAGAAGATTAACACGCTGTCAATAGTAGTAGTTGCAAGGACAAGTCTTTAATTTTCCTGTTATACATCTCCTGAATAGTCCACCACTGCCACTTGTTTTATTAACATTTCAGAATGCATAATAATTTAAAATAGAGAAATATGACTCCTGTTGTCTCTTTGTCCAGGCTTAAGTAAGAATAATGTATTTTCATATCTATTTATGTTATGTGTGTTAAAGCATCATTATGAAATTGAAAATGCTTCTGAGTATGTTTTATGAAAGTTGAAAGACCCTGAGTGATAATGGCAGGATATCACTGACCTTGTTAGTATATTAAATGGTAACGGTAGCATGTCAGGATGCAGAGCATCTTGATAGTTGGTTGTCTGTGGCCTGGGCACCTCTTGGTCAGTGGTAGAATCTGCTTTCTTATGTTAGAGAACTGGAGTGCATTTCTTGGACAGGGAAAAATAGCTGAAAATGTAAAACACTTGTAAGAAAGAACCACCCATTCTGGAAGTAAGAGAGGCCAAGAAACCTTTTTGGCTAAAATAGTTGCAAGTCCTTGCAAATCTAGCTAAACAAACACTATGACAGAGCTTTCTGACCAACTGTGGCTAAGTAAGTCCACCAGAAATTGCTGAAGTGATATCTCTCGCCCTCTTTAGTGGGAGCTATGCTCAGGCTTCAGGAACTGGGATGATCCATGGGGGGCGGGGGGGGAAGGGTTACAGTTAAGACAGTATTGTTACAAAAGTACTGCTAATTGCTTTGATAATATTTTTTGTTCCATCTTTTCTTTTCCTCCGTGTGAAAGGTGAGCACAGGATGGCTGTGGCATGTTAGGTCTGCTGATCCCTGTGTCCTGCCTGTGGCAGTAACTCACAGCAGGGACCACAACGCGCTGCTCTTGCCAGCACTTCCCTGGGTGCTGTTGGACTGGAAGGCATCTCAGATAGCTCAAGATACATCTTTCCCTCCCTTGTTGGTCCATTCACTTTCTAGACCTTAAATTTGGTGTGTATATGTGCTTATTATAGTGTGCTACAGTGTGTGTAGGTTTGAAGAAACTCGGGGAAGGCACACATTGCATCCAGTAATGTGGGCTGGTTAGCGTAGGCTGGAGAGACCTTTATGTGTTACAGGGCAGAGACTAAAGTGAAAACAGAGTAAACACAATTAAAAGAAAGAAAGAAAAAAAAAGGGTTATTTTCAATCTTCCTGGTAGGGTCTTAAAGGATCCACTGTAAGTTTCTCCGTGGCATCTCACACGGCTCTCCAGGGGTGATGGAAACTGGAGAGGTTCTGGTGGATCTATACCTCCTGTGGCAGAAAATAGAGGGGCAGTACTTGGATCCACAGAAGAGGACTTTTGATTCTGTTAGATTAGGAAGTGCAGTTTATTGGTACATTATACTCTGAAAAAAGTTGAAGTTTTGCACCTTTGTTAGTGAATTTGGATTAAATTTAGCAAATATTTTCTATAAAAGGGAAAATGGAGAAAAATTTGAAAAGCTAAGATTTCATTTGAATACATGTGCAATGAAATTGTCATTTTGGTGTGTCTTGATGTTGAAATGGACTTCTTTCCCCAGCTTAACTTGAAATTTCTCCTTTCTTCCTCCTTTTGGTCTCTGAACTAAAAGAAATCCGCTATTGATACAGCCGAAGTAGGTTCTTTTTTCAGTTAAGGATTTGAGGTTTACGAAACATGTCAATAAACATGCCCAAGGGAAAACTTGGCTATTCCAAAAATATAAGGCAGACTTTTCTATTTAAGAAAAGCCATCCCAGCATATGGTGTGTCTCTTTTAAGATGCAAAATATTCATATACTGAGATGAACCTTCTGGAGGAGCTTTGAGGCAGTAGCTCCTGCTCTTAAAGCTCCTGCCTTTGTTTGTTTCAGCAGAGATTTACTTTCTGAAAATTTTTCTTCCCAATCACTGAAAGATGATAATTGTGCCCTGCCAAACTGTTGTTGACAATCTATTTCTTGTAGGATGCTGTTATATATAAACAGCTTTTTTTAATATATTTAATTTTTCAAGCCAGGAGAAACATTCAGATTTGCTTTCAGGATGAGTCTAGAATAACATTAATGTCTCTGGCATAGCAGTTGTTGTAGTCTTATGACAACTGTTGTACACATTATCTTACATGACTGTAGTTGTGGAATAGTTTGGGTTTTATATGTGATTGACATCTTATTGCATACAGGGCTGCCTCATCTATTTTTTTTTTTAGTGCCTCGCTTGCTATAGCAGTAACGTGTGTTTGCTGCCACTGTGCTAGTGTGACCTTCATGCAGACCAGCAAAAAACCCATCTTATTTGCTCAGCATCCCAAAAGACAATTAGAAATGGTTGCCCGAGCAACATAGCATCTTTGTCAAATACCACAGGGATTGCTGTGATGCCAGTTGGACCGTTCCATCAGAAGCGGCATGCTTCCACGCACAAAACAGTGGAGTAGCGAAGGAATGTTGTTGCTTCCCATTTGCTTTTTATCTTTGCTTGGACTCTTTTCTGCTGGAGTGGTGGAATATAAGCAAAGGCACAGAGTAAACAGAGGAGTAGGAAAAAAAATTGGAAAGCAACACGAACAAGGAAAGGAATCCTGTGGGAAAGAGAGGTGGGGATGCTCTGTATTCTAGACACAGGAACAAAGCAATGGAAGAAATCAAATAGAAAAGAGTGTCAATGTGGAAGAAGCATTTAAACAGCACAAAGGTATTTAGAAAAGTAAAGAGAGAGAAAACATGGGAAATGCTGGAAGAGTGGTATAAAGGGGTAAAAATGGGAAACATCTTATTTTAAGCATCTAGTATCTCATGTTAAAACTATATTTCTTCATGAGAGGTACAGTTTTTGCCTTTGCTCAAAAATCTATATTTTAGTTTTTTTTTTTGTTGATTTTGTTTTTAAATTAAAAAGAAATCAACAGACTAATTGATGCTTTGATACTTGGGTTTGTTTCCCTAACACAAAACCTGCCAAAGATCCCTTCTGGGTGCAGGTGTCTTATCGGTCTTGTGTGGTTAAGGCACACTTGTATTTTACAGCGAACAGCACACAAGGGAGCAATATGGCTAGTACTGCATCTGTCTGCCTTTTTTCTTCTCAGCTTGAATGAAGCTACCTATTTACAGCTAGGATAACTGTGGGGGGGAGGCGTTGGCACCTGTCCAGACAAAGGGCTCACATTCACATCTCTGCATCCATAGTGGGATGCTGTAGCTACTCTCCTGCTGTTAATGCACCTAATTTTCCTTGGTTTATACACATATAGTGTGTGAACTCTTGGATAGCTCGTGTACTGTATGAAGTATTTGTTCCATCTGTTTGGAACATTTGAGTTTCATAATAAATTCAGAGCAATTCAGAGGATTAGATCTTGACTGTTTTCTTCAGCCAGTAAAGAATTATAATATATGGAAATCTATCAAAATAAAAGCTATGCCACGAGAATAGAACAACAACAACAAACTAAATAGGCAATAATAAATATCTTCTTTCAGTGTTTTTCCTGAGAGGTGTATGTGTGTGCGCGTTACCAGATGGCTCATTAAGAGTCAGTTTATTCTGCCATTTAGGTGCTAGTTTCTTCAATTCTTACATAAAGACATTCCTTGTTAGTCCAGAAGTTTTGTGTTCTCCTTTAACTGCTTTTCTGCTATGTAGTTTCATTTAAAGATTACATCATCTATAAGCTTTTTTTTTCCTCCAGTAGTGTGGTTTGATGGGATCAACAAAATCTTGTTACATTGATGTGTGTCCTAATGTATTAAAATCTAATTTTTGCTGGTCATTGTAGTGCTCTGCTCTGTAAGCTACTTTTAATGTAGCTGCTACTGCTGACAGTCACAATACTATAGAGGACTCCTGCATGTGGAATTGGCTTTAGAAATTGGTGTGCACTGGCTTATACGTTAGAGCTCTGATGCTAGCTCCAGCAAAACTCGTCTCCCTTCTCTGGATTGCATAACAATTGACGTGAATTTATTTGATACTTTAACGGGGTCCACTTCTGTTCACGTCCTATTTATATTATAATCTGACCAACATCTCTTCATGTTATCACGTGATGTTTTGATAGCAAGGTGAAGTTGTGATTGCCTAGTAAGCTGCTTATACAAGCGTCAATTACCAAAGTAGCAGAACGTAATGAACCTGCTATATAAAAGTACCGATACAGGTTGCCCTGTCCTGTCTCTCTAAATTCAGTCTTCAGAGCATTCCACTTCAAAGGGCCTGCCTTTTCCTTTCAGAGAGTCTGCACTTGATTTGTGTTCCCTTTTTGTGAAAATATAAACTTGAAGCAATTGCAGTAGCTAGGCATATAAAATAGTCACACTGCTGTACAAATTTGAGCAGATTTCTTGTAAGAACTTCGAGTCTGCTATTGGGAATTTTTGTTTTATTTAAATTTCAAGTCTAAATCAACTCTAAACACAGATTTAAGAGGTTAATTTTAGGATCCCGCTTGTTAAAAGTAAAAAAATAGACTCTAAGATAAAACTACATCTTTTCATTTTAGTTATTCAGGTACACTGTCCTCAGGACAAAGCATCTCTGTTTATATAAATAGAGGTTTTTTCTTTATTTATTTTAGATGATAAAGAATGCTACATTTTTAAAGTGTAGTTGCAGGTAAAATTCTTCCTATCATTGTATGAATGTTATAAATAATAAGCAGAGAGAACTAGCTTAATCTCCCTAACATTTAGAGAATAGAGTAAATTTTACTGAAGTGTTTTTTCTTTGTACCTTGGAGTCAAAATCTTGTTTATGGTACATGTATACAAAGATTCATAGCTTTTATCTCTTGACTAAAAATATATTAAAGAAAGAAAAAATGTTTATTTACTCTTTAATACAAAATTTGGTTACGTTGTACTTTGCAAAGCTGTATATTTCATAGGTTGTTGAATAAATTCTCTGATGTACCTAGAATTTCTTGTATTTTAAACAATACATTCATGATAATACTTAAAGTACTTCTAATCATCATAATCTCCTTAAAAAAAAGATGACCATTCTATAATCCTAAAACTTTTTTTTCCTCTTCTATTTATCTCTTTTACCTGTAGCCTGTGTAATCTTCTTAGTATCTATTCTTCTGATCCTATGTTTCCCAGGAGATCTCTTTGTGTTATTATTTTTATTAGATTAAAATAGAATTCCTGAAACATTTTGTGTATGTCTGCAATTAATGTGATTGGTAAGGGACTCTCTGGACTGTTTTATTTATTTATCTGCTTGTATTCATATGTTGGAGTGCCTTGTCGTAAGTACTTATGCAAGTCAAGTGGATTGGTGAGTCACTGTGATGCTGAAGTCAGATTACAGTCCACCTCCCCCATCTTACTCAACTCTTCAGAGATATATGGTCATTGGTAATGAGTCATCTCTCTTGATTTCACTGATATATTCCTACTATTTCTTAAAACTTTGTTACTGTGGCAGACGTAGTACAGAAGAAAACAAGATGGAATGTTTGCTAGCATGCATGTCATAGCCAAGAGGTACTGCCTGAATTCCAGTTACAGTTTTTATGTGCAGTACTGTTCAAGATACACTTCTAGGACTGATACTTTCAAATTTTTTTTTAGTAACTGCATGTTGAGTTATTATATTTGAAACCAATCAAATAACATACTGGGTTTTTTTTTTAGGCAACTTTCAGAACAGGTCTGCACTTTGATATGTATTAGGGAATTTTTAAAAGTATAGGAAGAGATGATGGCTGTCTTGCTTGGCCTGCTACAAGGGGAAACATCCACTTAAAATTCCTGCAATAATCGAGTTGATCTGCACTATATTTTTTAGCAATAATTCTCCTCTTTGATTATACCAACTCCATTTAGAAACATAACAGTAAAGATGCAGAAGAAACCACCTTAATTATTGAATCCAGCTTACAGCATCACATACAGTTCTGCAGTGGACAATAAGTCCAGAATATCTGTAAAAGCACCTGCTGTGGTGAGAAGTCAGAAATGTGCCCAGCATCCTAAGTCCTATTGTATCAAAATCCCAAAGATAAAAACATGAATTACAGTACTAACAGAGCAAGACTATTTCCATTGTCATGACTTGGAAGTGTTGATATGTCCCCAGCAAGTGTTTATACGCACGTGTCACATGCCATGCTTCTTTCTTTGTTGCTGTCTCTCTGTAAGCCCTGGGAGTTTGAGCTAGAGGAAAAACTTGTTCTTGAATCTAGGTCTGGTAATCGGATTAGCTCTGGAAGTGTGCAAGTTCATGAGAAGCTCCTCATTGACATTAGGATCGCCAGTACTTCCTGCATGGTACCAGACCTGTGTCTTCTGTAAATCTCTGATGGTTCAAGATCTCTCTGGAAATGTGACTGTGGAAAGGAAGTGCTGGGCAACTTCTGAATTTCTATTGATAATACTTACTGAACTGGGATGGCCAGAATGGTGATGCAAAACTCCGATGTGCTGCGGCCAGTGGTGATTCTTATATGCATTGGTTTTGGAATATTAGTTTTATTGATACTCTAATAAGATATTTGTGCAGTATTAAAATCTTTGCATTCCAATTAGTATACTGCAGGCAAACTTGGTGCTGAAGGATTTAACTTTTTCACTTTTACATGAATAATTGTGACTAAAATGCTTTCCTGAAGAAGTAACAATACAGCAATGGGCTCATAATTTTGATATTTTTAAATTCTATTTTATTTTATAGCATTTATTTGTGTGGCAAGTTTGAGGGTACTCTTTTAAGTGATTTGTATTTGCCTTAGTCTGGAACTGCTGCACCCTCATCACTCATGTGGCTTCAAAGCCTTGGTTTGTAGCATTGCAGGTGTAAAAATGAGGTATTTGGTCATGTGCTCTGTTTGTCCTGGCTCTAATAGTGGCTCTTCTGGTTCAAGAAAGGCAATGCAAGCAGCATCTGTAGCTTTGCAGCACCGTCAATCTTCATAAATGTGTCAGCTTCTTCCAATGAACAAGTACTTAATGGCACTGTTTTATCCTTGGTGGGTTTGCTTTGCATGTGATGCATTCCTTAGGAACTTCTGTTTCTTTTGTGTTATAGATCACAGTACACAGTAAGAAAAGAATTTGTGTCTTTCATTTATCTCTTAGAGTAAGAAATGAGACTTATTACATGACAGTGTTGATTTCAATGACCCTCTTTTGGTGACAAATACTTTCATGTGTAATATCTTTGAACTGGCTATACTAATACATAGACTTTTTTTTGGCAGTTTTCCAAGGTGATCTTGTACACCAAGATATACTAGAGTTGTCTTTCTCTGAAGAATGCAAAGCATCCAGGATTCCTCTCAGCTTCTTTGTCATTATCCTAAAGTTCTATGACCGTTGTCACGCATAGACATGGTATTTATATAGTAATGGTGGGGTGATACCTGCAGGTTTTCAGGAAATGCTGGCATTTCTGTTGATTGCTAGTTTATTCCTGGAGAGCTACCCCGTTCCTGTAGCTCCATGCATACTGCAACCTTTGGCTGTACTTCCGAAAGACAATATGTCCCAATATGTGTGTGGTGGGCTTTTCCCCCCTTTTTTTTAAAGTTTTGTCAACATTTCTACTTTAAAGCATGTATTAAATCATCTCAATTAGGACGCAGTTTTTCACAGTACAGAATTAAAAGTCTTAAGTATTTTATTGTGGTCTATTAGAGCAAAAGTATTTCTGTAAGAATTGGTTCTTGTGGCCTTTCAACCCATCAGACACGGTCGAAGTCTAAAATATTCTAATTTCAGGATAAATAAGATATTTCAAATTAGAATAGTTAGTGTTACTGCGATTAAAAATCCTAATTTTTCTGTGTGACTGTAGAGTTTAGGACACTGCAGAATATTCCCAGTATCTGCAGGGTGGGGCATCGGCAGTGAGTCATACACACTCTTCTGTCTTCACTGGCTTGAGGACAGAGGATAACACAGGCTCGGTGTTCCTTAGCTCTGGCTTCTCTCCAGGGGCATTCAGGCAAGACAGAATGGCAGTAGTCATAGTAGCTTTTGTGTCGGGAAACTTTTTAATTGATTGCATTGGTAACACCAGTGCCTTTCTGGACATGGTAGACCACTAACTGGTGTTAGTGAAGAGTGAGATTTGGTTGCTGTCAGTCTGCTTCTAAAACCTGACCCCAGTGGGCTCTGCCTGTTCCTGAGTTTTGAATTACAGCTCTGGTATTTGACATGGGTGTGCCAGCTTAGCCGGATAGGAAATTTCTAAGATTCCTTTTCTAAATGAAATGATGAATCTTGGGTTTGTTCTGATACGGAAACACACTGAAGCATACAAATTTAGGAACTTTCATAAAACATCACACATTTCTCTAATTTCTGCCTTTTATTTCCCTTTTCTTTCCAAGTGTGTGGAAAAAAAAAATTGAAAAGTTGTATTTGGATCGATTTCTCCCCCCACCCCCCCCGGCATGATACATTACCATTTTCTCCAAGTGCTAGATAAGTGCTGTTTGGATATTTGCAGATCCACAAACCACTACCCCTATTACAGTGAAACAGTAGTTCAAAGAGAGCTAGCTCAATGTTCTCCCACTATTAAAACACAATTAAATAGATAAGGTCTGTAGGGAAAATACTGCAAGATGTAGGTATTATTTGTTTCTGTTGTCACTTCAGTTTTACATTTTAATAGCCTGCTGTGTTTAGTAATCAACAGAGAGAAATGTAATTGCATGCAATTTTTGTTTCTCTTGGAGTAACGGTTAATATCTTGGGGTGTGGTTTGGTTTTTTGTTTTTCTTCAAGGCAATCTACTAAGTTAATTATTCAATTCCAGTGAGCTGTATGATGATGACGAGTACCTTTCTCTGTTCTTTCTGGCATGTTGCATTGAGCTCCCTGATTGCGCGAAACCCATTCTGACTGGAAGTGATGGTTCCACTTCACAGTTCCCAAGCTCTTGGAAAAAGGTAGACTAGTCTCCCTGATGGTCAGTGACAGGCATTTTAAATACCATTTCTCTTGTCAGCTTGTTCAAGCAGGTCTATATGATGGTTAAATCTACAGTTGAGGATAATGAAGATGGTGCTGTACAACATAGCAGTTAGATCAGAGTTGAACTGATGAATAGGTGTGGACTACCTGGAAAATTCCATTTATAAGCGAGCTTCTATATAGTAAAGAATAATAGATTTGGTTTGAAATTTGTGAATACAGTTTATCAGGTGTATTGTGTTCAGGATAACATGAAGAGTTGGAGCTTTTATTGCAGGCCTTCTTGCCTTGCATTATTTTCAGCTTCAAAACTGGAGAGAGAGATATCCAGGTAACTGATCCTATATTGGGGCTTCTTTTTGTGGCAGACTTGATGTTAGTTGAGGTGACATTTTCCTTTTGATTTCTAAATAAAAATCTTATCCCTACGTTGTGTAGCAAAATGTAAGAGTATTTTAGCTGATGGGGTGGGACTAGAACATGCAATGTAGGCAGGTTGGTTTTCACCCCATCATGATCCGAGGTTTTAAAGGAAGGAGTAGTAACTTCAGTTTATGCCTATCTGGAACAGATAATGTATTTATAGTTGGAATATGCTTCAAGGAAAGGGTACCTCAAGACTTTGGCTCTACTCCACTTGACTGAATGTACCATCGTTGGAACATTTCATCGTAACTTAGGTGATGAGGCATTTCTGACTGAGGCAAAGAAAAAAAATCAATCTATTAAAGAAACCAAGCTTTGAAATGAGAGTGACAGCCAGGGCAGAATAAAAATATGGAATGTTGGAAATCTGGATGTGAAATTCTCTAGCATCTCCACTTTGTTTGCTTTTATTTGTCTAGTGGATGAAGTAATGAAGAAAACCCTGCCTGAAAATCTGTCTCCAATTAATGGAAGCTACTGTCAATCTGGGAATAGAATAAATAATTTAATTACATATTCTTGAAATAGTTCTTTTTGTTCTATAACCAACAGTAGTTGACTTAACGAAGTGCAATACATGATATGTTTCTCTTTCTGTTAGCTTTCAGTTTACCTCACTCAGGATAGTGAGGTGATGGTTGCCACTCAAATATGTAAAGGTGGTGGGAGGGGAAGAGGAAGGCCAGAGAGACATAAGTGACAACCCTTTTGTTTTGGTGCATAGACCATACAAAAGTAAAGTCCTTGTGGTCTTTTTGATGTAGAAGTGGCAGAATGAGGCCTTGTTCCTTGTCCTTTATCCTGTTCTGAAGAAAAGCCTCAATGTCAGTGACCCTGTTGAGTCCTTTGTGTGCTAGATAGTCTTATGTTCTACATTCACTGTTGACCTGGTCTTGCCAGTAGTGCCAATCCATTCACAAGTCAGTGCTTTTTTTCTTTGAAAAGGGGCCTAATGAAGTGCCAGCCCTAGTTTGGTGTAGCCCTCAGAGCAATAGGAGCAACGGGAGGTGGAGGAGGAGAGAGGAAGATGATAAGAAGATACGTATTTGTGGTGGACAAACTTACGTGGTTTCATAAAGGGTTTGAGAAAACATGCAAACGTTTTAATAAAATGAAACTACTAAACTTATATGTTGTATACTAGCTATTTGCTTTCACTTTATATATGAAAGTCAAGGGAAGTAGCTGAATATTTTCTAGATATACATAGAAAAATGAAAACTCTTAATATTGTACTAGATATTTCTCTTACTTGTGCTTTCTTATACAACTTCCCCACTTAGAGGATAGTCTGGGTTAATCATTGTATTTGGCTGAATTAAATTTCAAAGATAATTTAAAGGTAGTTTATAACGCATCCTTCTCTTACTGTCTTCTGTGCTGAATCATCCTGCAGTTGTGAATACTACAGTCTTAATCTCTATGTTACAGTTGCTCGGTAATTCTTTTATTATTTGGATTTTTGTCTTCTGTCAAGCTGAAGGCATCACTACTTCATCTTAGAAAGACCAAAAAGAAATCATAATCTAAGGAGGAGAGCCCAATTAATTCTATGAGCTTTTATTCCTGCTTGGTGCTGCTTTGTTTTACTTGCTCCCCCTCTCAATGTGGAAAGGAGCCAGCTGTGTTAGAAGTAGCATCTCAAGAACACAATCTGTCATGTCAACACTTCATCATTCAGTTTTGCTATGCTAAGACGGTAAAGCAGGCCTCAACACAATGTTGATCCTATGGGTATTGCTGGCTTTGATCGTAAATTAACTTTCTTCAAGTGTTTGCCATCCTTGGTGGTGCTGAATTGAAATTTCTGTGTATGTTGGAAAGCTCTCTGACCCAAAATATTTATGACCACTGAAAATTTCCCTCAGATTCCTTTTCATACAGCAGTTCATTATCATACACGTGCTCTTGTAGAGTTGCTGCAGAGCTCTCTAAGGTCTTGCTGTGCCGTTTCTTTGTACTTTAGGTTCTTTCTAAATCTAATGGATGTGGTTAAAGAAGCTGACGTGGTTAGCAGGTAAAATGAATGTTGCTGTGGTCTCTGTGACATCCTTAGCTTTTTTTTTTTTTAATGGGGCTTAATACAGCGTATGGCAAATATTGTGGTATTGGTACTCAGCTACCACAGGTTCCCTAAGGGTAACCACTGTAGGCCGAAATAGCCTGTTTAACTAAATAACCACATCATATAATTACTTTGTTAATTAATATAAAAGCTCTTTAGTTTTCTATAGCTTCCTTTTTGGATTCATTATGATTAGTTAGAAATAATCATTATAAATAGTGAAACAGGATTTTTATTTAAACCTGTCTGGGAAAGCAGGCTTGTCCTCTTTATAAAAATGGTTTTGGGAGCTAGCTCCTGCTGAGCCATTCTCTGGAGGCTGGGGGCAGAACTTGACTTAACACCTTGTGCCAAGAACAGCATTTCAAACAGGGCGGTGTTTTATTGTGGAGTGTTAGGAAAAAAAAAATTTTTTACAGATCATGTTGACAAATGCAATCTGTTTAATTTTTTTTACTGTGAAGAACAACACTTAAAACGCAGACAAAAATAGCTTCTTAGGCCACAACAAAGCTTGATGTCCAGCTATGATTTTCCAGACTGACAAAATCTTTTTTGCTTCAGCATTGCCTTGTGGAGATTGCCTGCTGCAGCACACGGGTTTAAAGAGAGTGTATATCAGAGCTGACTGGATTTAGGAACAGTCAGTGAGCACCATCATCTCTAACCTATGGTATATAGTATGTCAGGGAGATACCTGTCTGAAATGTGACAGAATTATGCAAAAAACCATGACAGATTTAATTGATCTATCTGCAGTTTATATTCCACAAGTCTTCTCCCTACTGCCCCAAAGTAAAACATGTTGGGACTGTGCTTATGAAAATTTGTAGATGCCAGTTTCGGGTTTGAAGGTTCCTACAATGGCCTTGCCAGTCAAGAATGAATAATCTCTGAGATGTTTGGAGTGTTTTTGCAACATACTAGTTGCACAGATTCTTAACCTTTAATTGGTCATACCGTAAGAGCAGGTTTTTTTTGGTTGAGGCCTGCAATATATATTAATGTAACTATTGCAATACAAGTAATAATTCCTGTAGCACAACATATATGTTGTTTCAGTTGTTGTATAGATACTCTTTCAGTGGAGACTAGATAGGTATTGGAGAGTAAATGAAACAGCTCTACACCAGGATGTACTCCAGAAAGCAGGGGATGGATGTGGAGTGCAAGAGCATTGCACTATCAGCTGTGAAACTTTATGGGAGGATTGAGGCAAAGGCATCAGAGGAAAAGCAAGCAGAGGAAACTGGAGGGAGAGTAAAAAAGTTGTTGGGTTTTGTTGGTAATGAGACATTTTTTTGAGATGGAGGACTGTCAAATTATAGATACGTGTGATGTAGAACCTCTGTGTACCGAGAAGGCAGGTAGTGGGATTTTATTCAGGCAGTGGAAGGACAAATACCAGTGACATAAATAGTAATTTTGAAACCAGATGTGTATCAGCACTGGATAAACACGTGGGATGGCATTCTTTGAATGACATATTTTCAGCAGTTGCTGTAGGGTCATAGAGGATTGGTTTGTTGTGGTGTTCCCCCCCGCCCCATTTCTGTCCCTGTTAACACAAATTGGAAATGCTTCTTGTTGCTAGGAATTTTTGGACTTGAGTGCAAAGATGCTACCTTATATGGTCCTGTTAATACTTTCTGACTGTAAAGGCTTCCGGTGGATTGCTGCAAACATGAAAACAATGTATGGCCATATTCTGTTAGATTTTGTTTAGGACAAAGCGCTGCAAGCTGCTTGGCACTGTGCTGAGAGTGCTTGCACTTCTACAGCCTCATCTTTGGGTACTGTTGCACAAACCATCCTTTGATTCTTCGTATACAGTGCAGCAAGCATTTCATTTGGTTAATTTGAGATAGTAGGTGCATGCTAATTAAGTGATTTTCTTTGGTGTTTTTTTCCAGTACTTAAAAATTTTATACCTCCTGAAATACTTCTCAGTGTTTCTTTTCATTACAATCCCATCACAGAAGAAACAACCATTCTCCTCTTGAGTAGACTGCCCTGAATCTCAGGAATTACTAAGGAAGGTTAAAATACTGCAAAGTCATACTGACTTCATTGTATCTGCAGATACAGCTTGGTTTGCTCACAGTTCTTAATGCAGAGGTCTAATTTATGGTTATTTGCTGCTTACTAAATTTAGGTTGGACAATTTTTGCTTGCCTGTTTTTGAAACAGGTGAAGTATCTTACAGTTTGCTTTGGATTTGAAACTTAATTTTTGTAAATTACTCATTAAGCTAAAAATAGGCTCTTCTGAATTACGCTTTGGAAGTGAACTTCTGTTCATTTATTTGGCATGTTTGTGGGCCGAGTCTAGAAGGCTACTCATAAAGAAATGTTGTGTTTGCTAATCCAACTCCTTAGTGTTGGCAAAGTGTAACGAATAAGAATAAAAAGTTCTAAGTACCCCTTAGAACTACTGGTCTGTTCAGACAGGTGAATACTTCATATGAACCCTCACTCTAACTTGTCTGATGCTGTGCAGAAAACACAGGTGCAGCATTGTCATTAGAGGCAGGGGTAACCTAAACAAGTGGGGATGCGACCGTCCCTGCTAACATTTGATACTGGTACTTAATACTGTTGTCCCTCTGGGATTTAGAGACTCTCTGGGTGGAGTGAACTGTAAGGGACTTGGAGCAGCTCCCTGTTTGGTTGGTTGTTGTACTCATACCTAGATGGAAAACAGTCTGTATTTTGGTTAGATTCCATTGCGTTAAAAATATGTAGGATCATTTTGCTATTCTGATCTCTAATTCAAGTATGATAAAATGATTTAGTAATGAAAAGATTGGTAGAAGATTGTTTTATGGGCCATATGTAGCAAAAAGACATATGGGAATTTACACACAGAGGTGAAACAATACCAACACTTGCACCATATCTGGGACCGGTGGCGTGAGCCAGGACAGGAGGGTGGAAGAGTCTCTCTTATTCTCTTCAGGGCAGTGTGGTTGTTTGAGGAAACGCTTTCACTGAAATGCTCGTTTTCTTCGGTGGTCTTCTGGATAGTTGTCGTACAGATAAGGAGACTGTAAGTGAATAGTTAATCAGGCAAACAACTGAAGAGCAGTAAATAAATATTTCATTTCAACTTTTAACTTTAATGAAATGTTCTAATATTTTAAAAGTATTTTTAGTGCCTTTTTTCTTTAAGGTGTGTTTGTGTAAAAACTTTATTATGAGAAATTAGTCATAATCCTGGTTCTGACAGTGACAATCCTATAATTTATAATATATAATTATAATTAACTTACCACCACTATTCCCAGTTTTTTGACAAAGGCATGATAGTACTTCCATTGCAACAGTCCAAAAAAAGCAGCCTTTTGAATGGGTGCAGTAGGATAAGGCAGAAACAATTTCAACTGTGTTTTTTTTTTATTTCAATCTTGTTCCTGCACTGTTGATCTTCCCATAAGCCAAAGTGGCAACAGATTTAGGCCTGCGCTGTAGTTTAGTTACTTTTGGTCAGCCTTGTAATCTTTCACGCATGTGAGGTAACACGTTTTCTGAGTTAGTAAAAACCTCATGTAGTTCAGTGATATATTGTGTGGCTTTTTAGACCTCTCCATGCATATGATATAACATTAACTGTCTTCTAAAACAGGAAACACAGAAGAGGTTGAACAGCCCAGGCTTTCAGTGATTTCATTGATGTTCATAAGCATCAGAGGGTGAGATGTTATTTTAGATGACGTGAGGTTTTCGGTTATTTCAGTTCAGACAAAACTCAAATCTAAATTCATCCTTAATTGATGTTACTTTTAACTGAACGTGTTGGAGAAAGCAATCTTATTTCCTTTGTGCATTAAGTAAGGTCACTATTCAAGAAAAGCTATCACTGGGTGCTTGTGACTGATGATTCATCCTGTCCAGCCGACCAGCATGGAAACAGTCAAGACTGCAGAAGAGCCCTTTTTCAGCTGTATTTGTTAACTTCATCAGTTTTCTGCACTAGAGTAGCAATTCTATCGACTACTAGATTCTGCATCTGTCTCTTACTATGTGCCATCTCTGTAGCTGAGTCACTGCCTTTGGCCAGCACAGGCCAGATGCTGGATTTGCCTTTTGGCTGTTCTTTTCAGTTGCGGCGTTTGCTATTTGCTTTGACGTTAATGCATGTCAGACGGCAAAATGCTTGAGTGTTGCTTTCACAATTGAACCTCACATTTGGCTGCTCATATTTGGTTAGCAGCTGACCAACTCGGGACACTTGTGCTTACTTAGGAAAAGAAGGAAACAATTTTCTTCCCGCTACAATATCCATTTGCCTTCTCTCTTATCTTACCTCAAAAGAAACCTCAATTTTTCCACCTTCCAAGTTCTGTGATGTGTGTCAAAGCTTGCTGCGTGTTTTGTATTTGGTCTACCTCACTGTTACTCTGAGAAGCTCTCCAAAAGGTGCCTCTCTAATGATGTCTGCTTTTACAAATGTAAAATGTGAAACTTTTTACAGATAGAAGAGTAATATATCACTGTGTTACCTAGTTTAAAGAAGTTTTAAAATTACCTTAAATAATCAGAGGGCTTTTAAAAATGTATTTTTACTCTTATATATTTTTCATTCTAACTACATTGATAACTACCTTGTAAATATAGCATGATTTGGAAAGTTCAAAAAATTAGATTAAAATGAAGAGACTTGATTTCCTGTATGATCCATTGAGATTTTGAAATCAAAATATTGCCTTAAAAAAAAGGGGTTTATTTCTTTTATTGGGTTAATAGGCTGCTAAATAAAAGTTTAAAAAATTTGAAACTGAATATGAGATATTGTATTTGTGTGGTGTTTTTAACTAAGAATGTGTACTAAATTTTGATAAATATAGCAGGTTACCCATATTTGTTGATAACAGTTCTTGATTTGTTGATAGGTAACAGTTATCTGCTGACAACATTAGCAAATTAGATGCAACCCTAAACACGGTTTAATTTGTCAAAAACTGAGTTTGTTTCTTACTGGTGAAACTGAAGAATTATTCTGTGTCTCTTTAAAGATGCATTGAAATTAGGCAGTTTGGAATTTTCTGTTGAGATCACTTGGGAATTTTGCGTTTGGGCACAAAAGAAAATGTATTAGTTCCTAGTAAATATACTGCTAAAGCACAATGGCAAACAGTGTTGTCCGTAATTGGCAGCTACTTGCCATTTAAAGCTTGAACGGAACTGTTATTTCAGATCATTAATAAGAACTTTGTGAGAATTGATTGCAACTTGCAAACTGCATCTGCTGTGACTGACTTGACTCTATGCTAAAATTAAACTCCTCCTTAAAAGGCTTTTGGGAAATACAGCTGAAGAACATTGTGTAAGCATTGATATTGTTGCTGGCATCACTTTAAGGCCCGTCATTGCAAATTGTTTTGCAAAGAAAATTACAGATAGTTTGTGATAAAATGATAGTGTACCACAGGTTTAGTAGTGTTGAAATAAGACATCTTCTGCTTGTGGTTATGCCATTAAATTTCTGTTCAGATCAGGCTGAAGAAGAACTTTCTTATCTCTCAGCCCTAGAGAGAGAAAGGCTGGGGCATAGACCTGTGCACTGTGAAGTGGCAGGGTGTAGGTGTTCAGGTCTTTATAATTCTAATTGTAGGTTCTCTTCATTCGTTTAAATTTATTTGTAACTGCAATCTGTAGCTGTGGCCTCTTCCATGAAGAGCAGCTTTCTGCAAATACAGAATATGATTTAATTTGTTTCTAAAGAATTTGTTGCTGTCAGCTGACCTTCTAGGCTGTGCTGTGTAACGTACAGAAGAGGGGCATGTACAGGTCTTGATTTAGAAAAGGAAAGGTAAGTTCAAAGGATCATGATTGTGTGCAATTTATGAGAGGGGCATGAACAAAGAAAGAGGAAAAGGGACCTGGCATGGTCATGAAATAAAAAGGCTAACCAGGTCTGCGGGGAGGTAGTGTGTACTTTGTGGTTGCGGGATGAGGGAGGGGAAGAAATCAAAATACTGCAGTGGGGGCAGAGAGGCTGAGCTTCATCAGGGGTGGGTCTGCAGGACACAGAGTACTTGTGGGAATCTGGGGTGATACGAGATTGCAAACAGTGGGGAAAAATGAATTCGTAGTAAAAAAGTTAAGATGTTAGTAATATATAGTGGCATGTTAGGGATTTGTGTTTCTGCTTCTCTGTTAATTCTACAAGTCTTCCATGCTAGTTATCACAGGTTATTCATATGGCACTTGGGGGATGGAGATGTTATTAAGCATCAAATAGCTCGCAAGCAGCTAGAGAGGTTGGCAGGTATGAATGTTGATCGCTAGCACAGAATAGCCCTCCTCTCTGGCCTGTGTAAAATTAACCCATTTTTCATTTGATTGACTGAGCTCGATACGCCCAGTTTCTGGATTGCACAGCTCTGCCTGAGTCTTTCAGTCTTATTCCTCACCACCGTTGTACACATTGTGGTTTATCATGTGTCAAGCAGAGGAAAACTAATTTCATGTCTTGCAAGTGGTGCTAATGCAGCAGGTCATGCAATACTGATAATCACTCACTGAAGTGTTAAAAGGCAAGTTGTGTTTTAAAGAGAGATGAAACAGGATTCTCAGCTGGGCATAACTCACATTGGTGCTTTCTGTAAGACACCAGAAGTTACTAAATGTAAGTGTCCTGTTCCTAATTATGGTGAAGTGTAAGGATTTCTGTATATTATATTCAAAGAGAATAGCAATGTTTGATGTTAGGAAGGATGGATGGTTGTTTCCCAGCACACAAACAAATAGTGGAGAGTACTGCTTGCCAGCTGGCATGTTTACTGTGTTGCTAAGATATGGATATACAAGTGTTAATTGTGACCAGAGACTTTTGAACTTTTTGTGTATTCTTATAGTTCAATCCTTCCTTCATCCCTTTTACTTTTTGTTATAATTTGTGAAGCCTACACAGCCTTGCAAGGAGTATATCTTTGGGAACCAGTGCCCTGCATAGCTTACACCAGTTCTGCATAAATCTGATGGAAGTGTGTAGTGTGGGTCATTATGAGTATATAAGTCATTGGCTATTGTGAAATTAATCTGTGATTGGAATAATTGCTCAAGTATACCTCTAACCAGTATACTGTTGAAGCACGTCATGTCTGCTACTGTGTGCAATGTGGTTAAGCAGCATCCCAAAGTCCAGAAGTGTATGAACAGGTGCATTGCTGTTGGAACTAGGGAAGTTACCTTACACAAAATACAAAAAACCTTATGCACTGTGCTCAAGCAACTTTTGTCCCTCCCTTACTTAACTAAATACAGACCTTTCTGCACATCTGCCTATAAAATGTTTGTTGATTCTTAAATTACACTGATTCTTCTCTAAACTTTATCAAACTTGTTAAAAATCTTTAAAAAAGCTGTGAAAACTGACATTAGATGAGTAAAGGCTTGTATCAATACTAAACATGATCTATTTGTGCACTAGTAAATTTTGCATTTGAAGAGAGCTCTTCATGTAGTAGGCAAAGGTTTAACAAAGGTCCTTGGCTAAGGTTTGAGGTTAGACATACGCGAAGGAGAAGTAGCATGCACATTCTTAAAAATGCAGGGAAGTTAACGTTTGCAAGAACTTGTTAGGATTTGTGGTTGCTTCCCACTGCTGGAGGCTTTTTCATTGGTGTCGGATGATTTGCTAAATTATGTGGTTTATTTCAAACAGGAACTAAGCCGGAAATTTCCCGTGGTCCTTTTTATGTTAGATGATCTCAGTAGTCTCTTCTAGTTTTATAATCTGCTTATGTATATAAATCAATACACATTAGCAGTAACTTTCTGTCTATAATATGTTTTGGAAATCAATGACTGATGGAGAACATACAGCTTTCCAATGATGAGAATATTCTGGGACTGCTCAGATATTTTTTTATGTGTAAGGTGCCTGAGGGCATTTCTGTTCTTGTATTAGATCATAGATCATGCTTTGTGCACAGGTGGAGGGAATTTAGTGTAGTGTAATTTCAGTTGAAATTATTAGTAGTGTTGGAAGTAGTGTTCCTTCTGTGGAAAATGAATGTTACTTTTGTGTATGTTTATGCTGTGTTTTTTGTCAGTACAACTGAGAGTTGATTCATTAATATTTCAAAGGTAGGAAGAACTAAGCATATTTAGCTGTTGATGTGTGCAGGACTTAATGTTTAGTGTGATGATAGGAATATTTCCTTCCTGGAAGAGAATCAAGAGATAACCAACCGTGCTTTGAGAGAAAAGGGTTTGTTTTGGTTATTGGGGTGTTTTTGTCATTTATTGGCTCTGTCAGGAAACTACTTCTGAGCAACTAACCCATTCTTGTGCTCAGTTTGATTCCAATCAACATATCTTGTGGGTAAAAATTAAGGGACAGCCAAATATGTGTGATACTGTTGTGGGCATTTGCTACAGGCCACCTGATCAAGAAGAGGAAGTTGATGAAGCCTTCTACAGACAGCTGGATGTAGCCTTGCAATCGCAGGCCCTGGTCCTCATGGGGGACTTCAACAACCCTGATGTTTGCTGGAAAAGCAACATGGCGAGCCATGCACGATCTAGGAGATTCCTGCAGAGCATTGAGGACAACTTTTTGATGCGGGTGGTGGAGGAGCCAATGAGGCGAGATGTGCTGCTCAACCTTATCCTAACAAACAAGGAAGAGCTGGTTGAGGATGTGAGAGTTGGGGGTAGCCTTGGCTGCAGTGACCATGAGATGGTCGAGTTTAGGATACTGCGAGGTCGAAGCAGGGCAATGAGTCAGGTTACAATCTTGGACTTCAAGAGGGCCAACTTTGGCCTCTTCAAAGACCTGCTGGGCGGAATCCCATGGGCTAGGGCTCTGGAAGGCAGGGGGTCCAAGAGAGCTGGACAGTATTCAAGGACCACTTCCCCCAAGCTCAAGATTGGTGCATCCCCAGGAGGAAGAAGTCAGGCAGAGGATCCATAAGACCTGCATGGATGAGCAAAGAGCTTCTAGAGAAACTCAAATGGAAGAGGGAGGTTCACAGCATATGGAAAAAGGGACTGGCCACTTGGGAAGAATATAGGAATGTTGTCAGGGTGTGCAGAGATGCAATGAGGAAGGCCAAGGCCCACTTGGAGTTAAATCTGGCAATGCATGTCAAAGATAAAAAGAAGGGCTTCTTTAAATACATGAGCAGTAAAAGGGAGACTGGGGATACAGTGAGCCCACTGCTGAACAAGGAAGGGGCCCTGGCAATGCAGGATGCAGAGAAAGCACAGTTACTGAATGCCTTCTTTGCCTCAGTTGTTACTGCTAAGGCTGGCCCTCAGGCATCTCAGGCCCCCCGAGAAGAGAGAGAAGAAATCTGGAGAAAGGGAGACTTACCATCGGTTGAGAAGGATTGGGTCAGAGATCACCTAGGAAAACTGGATCCTCACAAATCCAAGGGTCCCAATGGGATACAACCACGAGCGCTGAGGGAGCTGGCGGATGTTCTTGCTGAGTCACTCTCCATCATCTTTGAAAGGTCATGGAGGACAAGGAGAGGTACCTGAGGACTGGAGGAAAGCAAATGTGACTCCCATCTTCAAAAAGGGCAAAAAGGAGGACCTGGGAAACTATAGGCCAGTCAGCCTCACCTGCATCCCTGGAGAGGTGATGGAGCAGTTCATCCTGGAGGTCATCTCCAGGCATGTAGAGGACAAGGAGGTTATCAGAAATAGTCAACATGGATTCACCAAGGGAAGATCATGCTTGACCAACCTGATAGCCTTCTGTGATGGTGTGACTGGCTGGGTTGCCAAGGGGAGAGCAGTGGGTGTTGTCTATCTTGACTTCAGTAAGGCATTTGACACTGTCTCCTACAGCATCCTCATAGGCAAGTTAAGGAAGTGTGGGTTGGATGAGTGGATAGTGAGGTGGACAGAGAACTGTCTCAACAACAGAACCCAGAGGGTCATGATCAACAGAGCAGAGTCTGGATGGAGGCCTGTCACTAGTGGTGTTCCCCAGGGGTCTGTGCTGGGTGCAGTCCTGCTCAACATATTCATCAATGACCTGGATGATGGGATAGAGTGTAACCTCAGCAAGTTTGCTGATGCTACCAAGCTGGGAGGAGTGGCTGATACGCCGGAAGGCTGTGCTGCCATCCAACGAGACCTGGACAGGCTGGAGAGCTGGGCTGAGGGTAACCTGATGAAACTCAACAAGACCAAGTGCAAGGTCCTGCACCTGGGGAAGAACAACCCCATGCATCAGTACAGGCTCGGGGCTGAACTACTGGAAAGTGGCTCTGCTGAGAAGGACCTGGGAGTGCTGATGGACAACAAGCTGACCATGAGCCAGCACTGTGCCCTTGTGGCCAAGAAAGCCAACAGTATCCTGGGCTGCATTGAAAGGAGTGTGGCCAGCAGATTGAGAGAGGTTATCCTCCACCTCTACTCTGCCCTGGTGAGACCACATTTGGAGTACTGTGTCCAGTTTTGGACCCCCAGTTTAAGAAGGACGGGGAACTGCTTAAGCAAGTCCAGTGGAGAGCTACCAAGATGATCAACTTCTTTTCAGTGAGGGTGACGGAGCAGTGGAACACAGTGCCCAGGGAGGGTGTGGAGTCTCCTTCCCTGGAGACATTCAAAACCTGCCTGGATGCGTTCCGTTCCTGTGCCCCCTGCTCTAGGTGTCCCTGCTCAAGCAGGGGTGTTGGACAAGATGATCTCCAGAGATCCCTTCCAACCCCTACCATTGTGTGATTCTGTGATCTTAAACTTTGGAGGAGCTTCAAAAGCAATTTTTCCACCTCATGGTCTTCTCAGCCATGCCTGTGATTCCTAATGTTTGTGTAAAGTGCTTGAGACATTTTTGGTATTTCCTTGACATGAAAAATAATCATAGATTTTTCTTCTCTGTCTTTCTAATGAAACTATCACTCAGGTACAAAGAAGTTCAGGTAGTAGTGAGGTAAAACAATGACTTCCTGCTTTTCCATTGACACTTATATTTTAAACATATGTGTCAGTAAGATTTCTTTAAAGCAGTAAGAAAAACAAGTATTAGCAGTGATCAGAATATATATTTCTCTAGACTTGAAGAACATTTAATATTGTTACATACGAAAGATCAGGCTTAATAAATGCCTAGTGACATATGATGATAAAAGTGGAGAACCTCAAGTGGAGACATTAATGGGGTACACCGAAGATCATGATTAAGAAAAAGTTCTATTCCTTTTAGTTTATCTTTTTTTTTTTTGGTTGATTTGGTTTTGGTTGTGGGAAGGGAGATGGAGAGGCTGCATTATGATGCAGGCTGAACTTTTACCGCGGAATAGGCCATTAGACTGCCCCGAATGAATTCCTGCTTCCAAATCAGCAGTGATGGCTGAGCTTTGGAATATATTTTTTTTAAAAAAAATTAAATATTC
This sequence comes from Phalacrocorax aristotelis, assembly GCF_949628215.1. NCBI lineage: Eukaryota > Metazoa > Chordata > Aves > Suliformes > Phalacrocoracidae > Phalacrocorax > Phalacrocorax aristotelis. The sequence continues at coordinate 26,461,903 of NC_134280.1, forward strand.
AACACTTAATCTGAAAATATCTTCTCATATCCCTACAACCACCCATTGTAATCCTTAGTGTATTTTATTAGTGTTTGATTATCTTCACCATTATAAATCTGTGCCTTATTTCTAACCTGCGTATATTTATCTCTTCATTTTGTTCCATTAGATGTTGTTATATCTTTGAGTTGAGAAGAATTCTGGTAATAAACTCCTTTCCCCCCTCCATGTAGTGGGCATTGTCATCCAGCGACCCTTCAGTTTTCTCTTTGACAAACTAAATAGATTGACCTCTATAAATCTTTTATTAGTAGTGATGTTTTTCAATCTTGTCGTCATGCTGATGGTTCTTTCTTGAACCCATTTGTGAATGTCTTTGAAATGTTGGCAGCAGAACTGGACACAGTGATTTAGTAGCAGTCACAGAGGTAATACAGCCTCCCTATTCCTTCTTGATATTTCCTGGATGATATATAAACCATTAACTATATTATCCCATGCAGCTGTGACCCACCGTGACACTTAGTGTTTATCGAGCTAATTGCTTCTAAGAATAAAATTGCATTCAGTTTCTTGTTCCTGGGTGTGACCTTCCATTTAGCATCCCAAAAAATAGGTTCGGTGGAAGCTCTGACAAATCTACCGGTTTAGTGATTCCCCTCTCCATTCTTTGTGGCCTGAGCAAACACCGTCAACTGCATAAATACATTGCACTTATATTGAGACAGCAGTGAGTGTTTGTGGCATCCTCCCTACCGGATGATATGATGTTCAAAATTCAGGATTGATAAAATAGGCTGTTCTTAATTTGCGCTGAATCAAAATTTTACTTTGTAGGTTTGAAATGTATAGCAAAATGTAATTTTTGTGAGGTAGTGAAAGTAAAAGATGTAGAGAGACAAGAGACAGGTTAATAAAAGAAGGGGAGTAAAATGCAGCCAGACATGGATTTCAAGGGCCACAAGCACCTTTTAGGCTTCTTCACTTTGGAAAATTAGTACTGTTTTTCTGAAAACATTTTGTAGCCATTTTACAAAAGGAAATTAGGTTCTTTGCTTTAGATCACTGCCCAGCTGAGACTCTAATTAAAAAGCAATTTAAGAGTCTTTAGGCTTCTAATCTATTTTTCCTTTGTCCAAGTTTCCCAGTGGTAAAGAAAATTTCATTACTAAAATAAGGAAAAAAGGAGTTTCTTTTTCTTAAAGAGCTTGTTGAAAATTGTGAGGGTTTTTTCCATGGAAAAAATCAGGATACATGAAACTCTTTTTAATTCTTTAAAGCATTTCCTGAGTTTTGATTAAAATGTTCAGTCACTATATGGCTTTTTTAGAGCTGAAAAATTTGATTATTTGAAAAAAATTTGATGAAAACAAAAATCCCCTAGTAATGTTTTCAGTTTAAAAAAGGGATGGAGGGATGGAATCATATGTGGTGGTGTTGGTTTGTTTTTTATTTTTTATTTTTTTTAAAGGTGTTCTAGACTTATGTTAGTAAAGATAATGTCTACCAGTTTCTTTTTCCTGTTTAATGTTTAACTGGTATATATTGCATATTTGTATTTATGTATTTGTAAATATGTATGCATGCTTAACCCTCACAGCAATCTGTTACAAATGCATACAACGCAGGTCAATATGCTGCCTCTGTAGCATGCAAAAATTGCCATGCCATGCATATCAATAGTATTCTATTACTGTTATAGTCTGAGGAATGCAGAGCAACAAAGACATCCTAATTAAAATCCTAGGGTCACTTCAGCTATTGAGGCAATCCTCAGACAATGCAAATGAGTTGAGGGCTTATTTTGAAATTATCATTTAAACTGGAGGTTTGGACATACTGGAACACCACTAATTACCATGTATGCCTCACGGCTTCTGGAAGGGCAGAAAACTGCTTCATTGTGTACGCAAGCAGAAAATAGGAAAGGCAGATGTACTGACCTCTTCTTGTCTGAATCCGATTATCTGTTTTTTGACCTCATTCGTCTATTTGAAGTCTGTCATAATTGTGTATTTTACAGATATATATGGCCACGCAAGTAATTTTTTTAATATTACTTTTACTTTTTATAATATTAAGACATACTTGAACTAGCCACTCAGGAAAAAAATAATGATACCTCAGTGTTAAAGAAATCATACCACGTGTAAAGTCTCGAGGGGCACTATGTTCTGTTAAGGATGATGTGAAAATAAGTGTCTCTAGTGATGTTTGATGATACTTCAGTCTTCTGTGGAATTTGCTGTTTAAGATGTAGAGACTATGTACAGAAGTAGACCTTCTTAAAAGCAAAAAACACACAAGATTTCTCCCCCCTTCCACTCCCTCAAGAAACCCCAAACCACCCCTTAGCCCAACCACCAAAGCAAAGCCCAAGGACTTTAAAAGCCACTGCCTTTAATAAACTTAGTCACCATTTTGGGAAACACCATGTTAGTTCATTTTAATTTCTTTGATAATTATTCCAGTAAATGCTTGTGGTGGGAGGTTGTCAAATGTAGGGCTGTAAAACATGACTGCTATGAAATATGTATCTTTTTCCCATTACTTATGCTGCATTATTTACTATCAGTCAAGAAGTAGTCGCCTAATTAAGAATAGTGATACAGGTTTAGACTTTGCTTTTATTGACATAAGCATTGTGTCTTAGCCAATTAATCTTATAATCTTGAACGAGTTTACAGGAAATTGCATGTGTAAAATGCGTAAGTACTGCTTCTGTCTGTCATCATATGAAGGAAGACATAAAATAGCAAGGCTTTTGTTTTTTTACCAGTCGAGTTTAGTGGTTGCATTGCTACAATGTACATCTAGTTATATATTTAGCTAAATTAGCAAACAAAGTAATCAATGAGGTGAAGGAGATGAGTGCCCACATCTAACCATGCATTAAGCCTTGTAAGTGAACATGAGATCTTAGAGTTTTGGTGAAGCCCAGCAGCAGAGTGGCTGTAGGAAGGAGGGTGAGCATATGCCCCAATTACCCTGCAGCTGAGAGGCTGCTGGTCAACACCATGGTCTCGGGCAGGTCATCATCACTGGTAGATGATGATCATATCAAAGATACTTTTCTACCTGGAGCTACCAGAAAGGAGGTTTTAGCAAGGTGTGTGTTCATCTCTTTTCCCAAGTGACAGGTGATAGGATGAGAGGAAGCGGCCTCAAGTTGTGCCCAGGGAGATTTAGAGTGGACATTAGGAAAAACTTCCTTCACTGAAAGGGTTGTCAGGCATTGGGGTGGGCTACCCAGGGAAGTGGTTGAGTCACCATGCCTGGAGGTATTTAAAAGACACATAGATGTGGCACTGGGGGACATAGCTAAGTGGCAGACTTGGCAGTGATACCAAAACAACACTGTTGATCTAAGGGGACCACTGATGATTTTCAGGTCCAATATTTATGAGCAGCAATAAATGAGGTACTACGGGAAAACTGGGAAATCTTACTAGCACTAAATATTTTTAATATAAGATATTGGAATGCATATGACTGTTACCATTGCCCCTTTCAAGTATTTTTAAAGCTTCATACTCAAGGTTTGGATTACAAATGTACACGTCTAATCGTAGACATTCATAATATTGGCATATACAAATTCTCAGTCTGACACTATATACACCAATACATACAGTACCTAAATACTGCCATAAATCACTCTTTATCCCATATTCAGGAGGATCTAGAACCTGACTGTAGGTAGCAAATGAGTCAAGTCCAGCATTACCCCTGGAGAGGAGCTCTAATACAGACCAAACTGCCACACCTGTTCAGCACAATTTGCCATTTCCATGATCATAGAATCATTTAGGTTGGAAAAGAACTTTAATATCAATCTAGCATTTCAAATGCACTGGTCAGAGGTCTAGGACATGTGATTTTTTGATGACTATTCTAAATATTAGCCTTGGACGTTATTAGTTGAGCAATTATGCTACTAAAATTGTGCTAGAAAAATGTGGAAAATTTATTTTCCTGATGGGAATTACTGATTTGGAATTAAAAAAGTAAAGGTTGCTCAGTTTTTTTCCCCTATTGTCAACATGCCAGATGTAATCAATGATTTTCCTGAATCTGGAGTTTGCTCTTTATTATTTCTGACAGGACATGCAAGTAAAACAAATCTTAAAATACAGTGATTACAGCCATTTTCTAAAAAGTTGATGTTTTGCTAAAATGATGTGGCTGATTCTCAAATAGTGGCTGTAAAGGGATTGGTTCACTCATTTATTTAAAAAAAAAAAAAAAAGACAAATTGCTTATTTCCCGTAAGTGGTCTATTAAATCACCACAGCATTGCCACTGGACTGAGATGTTTTATTTCCATTATATCCTTCTGTCTCTGCAGCATTCATGTACTGTAGAAAAGCATGGTTGTGATTTTCCTGCATGGAAGGTCAGCAGAAAAGGGGGGAAGAGACAGTTCCGTATTCCTCATAATCTGAGAGCAAGGGTTGGCCTCCACTGAGTGCTCAAATAGAGAATGACTGTTTTACAGCTGCAGAGCACCACACAAAAGCTCTTCCCTCCCAAATGAAAAACAGCCCCATATTGGTAATCAGCATGAAGATGTTTTGCTTGAAATAATGCCAGTGGCAGTTGCATATTTTTGGTTAGTTTAGGTCTAGAGACTCTGTTCTGCACCCTGAATTGTCTGCTCAAATTACTCCGATACTACACAAGATATTAAACAGTCTATAAAGCATTCTGGGTATTCTTGCAGAAAAGACTCAGAGTGAGAAACAACATAACGTTTATGACAGAAGTCTGTTATTTGAATCCAGACTTTATTTGGAGTTATCCATTGAGAGCTTCCATTTATCTGTTTTATGACATGTGGGTTTATTTATAACTCTGCATTTACGCAAGTCATGTATTTCTACATTTTCGTCACGTCTACTAATAGCTTTTTCACAAACCACGCTGCAGTTTGTGCGGTTGTGCAGGCTTGGTGGAACTTCTTCAGACTTTTGCAAGAGGACAGAGATTCCCTAACCAGTATCAATGGACTTGCTGTATGGTGGCAGCTTTTAAAGTGAGGTAGCTGCAATATCCATACCTCAGATATTGCTAATGTTCATTTCCACAGGATGCTTCTCTCCTCTGTGTCACCCATTTATTTTGTGCAGTTTATACAGCTTGTTTCCTAAGTCTTTGCCCAGTTTGCTCCCTGGTGTACGGTGTCATTTGACTCCTGTGTATGTGTCTTGCTTGGACCTTCTAAACCTACTAACATTCCCCCTTTAAATTTTTTTTAAAATTTTAGCCAGTAACATGAAAATACTCAATTTAAAAATGAAATTTCAAATAATGACAATATGTGTAACTGCAGACACAATGTAACTTGTTCAGTGAATAAAACTAAGAATAATGAATTTTTATATGGAGAGTCTGTGTCTTTTTCGGTATTTTTATACTACTAAATAGTCCACTCTAAAGAATTCCCAGGAAATACTTTTGAGAGATGTTGAATCAAACATATTATTGTAACCTGGGTAGAAGGTGAAGAGAAATCAGTAAGTAGCTCTCAGTGCTTCCTTGTCTTTCAAACTATTTAGTGTAACATTGATGTAAAAAATAATCATGCTACATCTTGATACGGGATTGCTCATTTATTTTGATGCCTCTGAAATAATTTTGTTTCAAATTCTAGAAGGCAGGACTTCTGGGTTAACATAATATCTACTGTAAAAAACAGTGGCTTCTGAGATGAGAAATAAAGCATCTAATTTTCCTTTATTTATTTATTTAGACAGAAAGAGACAGTAACCCTTTGTTGATAGAAAGGAAATAAAGAATGGCTTTGTTTTTAAGACTTATGTAATAATTGATTTAAGACACCAGGGGAGAAAAAAACGCCCCCCAACACCAATGAACTGAGAATAAATGAGGAAAAGATAATTGTGTAGTAAAATATGTTCAAATCTGTGATTGATGTAGAGAAAGAATGGGGAATCCCTAGGTTTCCACTTCTTCCTTTTTTTTTTTCCCCCCTCCTTCCTTCAGATTTAGACCTTAGACAAGCTGTAACAATTGAGATCAAGCACAAAAACATTATTGGGAAAACCACACCTTGAATTCTTGAATTCAAAGGTGAGCTTAAACACACATAGTAGGGATGAACTGCAAGAACGTGGTGGAATAGTTCTCATTTGTAAAAGGAATGTTCAATACCAATTGTTTAAAAAAAGAATAAACAATTAACTATTCAGTAAAGTCTTCAGTATTTCTTAAGGAATTCCTTATTGTAGGTTCTGTACAGTATTTTTGTATTCCTTTATGAGTAGGATTAGATATAGATGTTTTACCTCATGTGGAGGATGCTACAATCATGGCACATGGTATTTTTCCTTATGCATCAGAATTAAAAGACCTCGCTGCATTTTCTGCTTACAAGACTTGCCCTCTCCTCAACTTGGGGCAGAGTATCTTACCTTTCTATATACATCACCTTACGTAAAAAATAAGTAACTTAGAAGAGGATGTACTAAAGAACCAGTAAATAATTTTTGTGATTAATAAATTACAAATGATATTTTAAATCCAAAATAGTTGAGATGCCAGTGAGAAGAGTTGAAGACAAAACTCCCAGCTGGGTGATCAATACTTGCGATGACCGAAATCTTTCTGCAGTGTCTCGTTTTCATGTTCCAGGAAGTCTGTCTTTTCTTATATGCTGGAAGCAATAGATATACTTCCTGCCTTGAAAACACATGGCAAAGCAGCTTTGAGGCAAGCCAGTGCACGGTCACATTTGATGGGCTGAATCAGCTTATGGTCCTAAACTGACAGGTGGTTTTGAGCAGTTCATAAGGGATTTAGTTGGTGTGCTGCAAAATGCAGCCTACAGGTCAATGATATTTAGATAAGCAGCAATTAATAACCAATGGCCAATACTGTTACCCTTGTTTATGCCAGATAATGCCATTCTTTTTGAGTTGTCCAACTGAAATCAATTCAAATACTTTCAGGCTGAAGACACATTTGCTGTGAAGGGGTGGTAAAATTGGCCTTGTACAATGAGTCAGATGTTTTGATCTGTGTCAGGAAACAGTATCAGAAGAAATGCACAGTTACTAGGGGGACACCCCCTCCCACCCGAAACCCATTGTCATAGTTTTTGGATGTGTTTTTAGATTTTATATTATTTTCTAGAAATATTCTACCATGGTATGTGGCTTGCTTCTGTTCCCACTGAAGTCAATAGCAAAATTGCCAGTGACTGATGGAAAAAGCCCATGAAAAATGTGTCAAAAGCATTGGTTTCATTTTGGTAAACTGAATTTGTTGGACAAAAAGTTAGATTTATAATTGTTTGCCTCAATCTTAGTTACAGAGAAACTGGTATTTCTTTGCATAAATTTCACTACATTTATTCCTTCTGACGTGCTCTAAAAAAGGTGTATTACCCAAATTTTAAGCCAAAACTGGAAGATAAGCTCTTAGCATGTAGAGAAACAGAATCCAGATTCAATATGCAAGAACAATAACAGAAAGCTCAATGCTATCTCATGCTGGTTTGCATTAATATTTTTGTTGTGCGTACAGTGCTTGTTTTCTCAAATATCCCACTTGCCTTTTTTTTGACTTTTAACCCTGAAATGTTTCACTATCAGAAATTTCTATGTATAAGTAAGTAACAGCAATTTTGTGTTGAAGTTATTGTTGCTGTTAAATAGGGCAAGAAGAAATGTTTGCTGCTCTTAGTGTGAAAGGGGGTGGTTAAGTTTTATATATCTTTTCTGGGAGACTGCTATCCATAAATTGGTGTGGTTCGAGCAAGTTCTTGGTTAGGTTCAGCTCCTAATGCTTGGGCAACACCACAGAACCACTGTGGAGCTTGGCTCAAGTGTAAGCCACTGCTTTATTTTTTCTAAATACCTTTCAAAATAAAAAGCCCTTACTTCAGAATCGCATACCTGGCAGCTTGAACAACCTTGGCAAACAGAACTGTTTTTCTTGTGTACCACTTCCTAGCATTGTGTTTGCTTCTTAAAACAGCACCTACGCTTCCTGAGAGCCTTAAAAACAGATTTGAAGTGCCAGATCACTGTCCTGCTGTGCCAATACTAAATGCAGATTTTTCCAGATGAGTCAACTGAGTGAAGACGAGATGTTTTAAAAAAGGATTTGATTTTCATTTGCCCAAAGGCTGCTTTGCTAAAAAATTATCAGTGACCTCATAGCTGAAAGTGACTGAAAACTTGTCCTTTTAGGTATTAAATAACTCAACTACTCTGCACAGCTTTGTGAACTAGGACTATAATTTCTGTATTCTAACTTTTTAATTTGATTTTTGATTTATAAGAAAATTTCATAGGCCTTGAGATACCCCTGTTGGTACACCTGTTTGGCTAAAATGTGCTTAATGCATTTCTAGGATACGAAAATGCTGTTGAAGTAGATCAGCAGTCCCTGGCATGCTAGGATAGGAGGAAAAGCCTCTCCTTGGATGCAACTTCATTATGTTTTCTCTCTGCTGTTCTGACACAAATGTGCTGCGCAGCCTGTTTCTTTCTTCCTGCAGCCTCTGTCATCTTGTAGGTGGCTCTAGCAGCTCCAGCACAATGCAGCTTCTTAGGCTTCTTTTAGCAGTAACTTGCCATCCTGAAAAGCACAGAGAATTTGCCAAGATGTTCAGACTATATGGGCAGCTTCTGCTGGTTGTATTGGGTCTGGCTGAGATATAGGGAAAATTTACTGTAGCAGCTCTTACAGTGCAGTGCTTTGTATTTGTAGCTAGGAAGGTGTGGATAACACACCAGTGTTTTGGCTACTGCTGAGCAGTGCCGGCACAGCATCAAGGCTCTTTCTCCAACACTTCCCCTCCTTTCACCAGTAGGTTGGGGGTGGGCAAGGTCTTGGGAGGAGACATAGCCAGGACAGCTGACCCAAACTGACCAAAGGGATATTCCATACCATATGACAATGGTCAGCAATGAAAGCTAAGAGAAAGGAGGAGGAAGCAGGGGGCATTTGTTATTTATGACATTTGTCTTCCAGAGCAACTGCTACACATACTGAAGCCTCACTTCCTGGGAAGCAGCTAGACATTGCCTGCTGATGGGAAGTAGAAAATAAATCTTTTGTTTTCCTTTCTCTGTGTGTGGCCTTCACTTTTGCTTTTATTCAGCTGCCTTTATCTTGACCCATGAGGGTTGTAGGTTTGTGGTTTTTTTTTCTTTCATCTCCTTTTCTCCCTCCCTGTCTTGTTGAGGAGGGGAGGGATATTGCAGCTTGGTGGGTACCTGGCGTCCAGCCAGGGTCAGCCCACCAGAGTCCTTTTTGGCACCCAACATGGGGCATGAGACAATGGCAGTTTTGTATTAAGTGTGATATAGCTATAGTAGTAGTTTAGTGGCAAGCTGCTGTGCAGGTTGTGGAGTGTTTTGGCTGCTCTGCTTACCTCTTTATTTTGCTGAGCTTGGGAACATGCTAGTGCTAACAATGGCTATGTGCTTTGCCCTGGCATTGATGGCCTTGCTGTGCCGGGGAAGCTATCTTGTGGAGGAGGTGAGGGAATACATTTCCCTCTCCCTACCTGGGTTTGATGTGGATGGTTTCATTACACGTGGTCCCAAGGTCCTTGTTCACCTTTACGTGAACTGTTTAATGCTAATTAGTACTGTTGGCTGTTATGGGCTTTGTGGAATCTGGTCTCATCCTGGTGTAAGAGAAGACAACTTTTGAGTGAGGTGGTACTGAAATATGCCCAGAGATGGCTGGTACCTTGGTGACAGGGTGTGTGGAAGGGTTTGGGCAGATTCCTAGGATGGTTATCACTTCCCATAACCTGGGACTTTACACCTGAACAGGCAAGCAACCCTAGCAAACTGGGACGCCACCTGATAGAAGGGTGCCTTGCTTACCCCAGTGAAAACCAAGAGCAGATCTTCATCCAGTACCTGAGAGAATTAGCGGTGCTCAAATTCATCCACAGTGATCTAGACAATGATGAGGTGTCCAGAAATCCAGAGAATGTCCTGTGCGCATGGGCCGTGTGGAGGAAGGTGATTCAAAGTGTCCCAGCATCATATTCTAACAGCTTGGCAGCGAGGTATGGCCTGGATAGGGATATACCAACTGTGGAGGGAGTGTCTTCTTGGCTCCAAAACTTTGAAGAAAATCTCTGTACCTCCTCATCCCTATGAGCCAGCACCTTGGCTGTCAGGGGCACCCCAAGAAATCGGTTCTCTCTTGCGCCAGTCAGAGGGAAAGGGAGCCCTAGGTGCATGCTGCGTGGTGCACTCTGTTTCTTCCTGTGTGACCGGGTGAGGACAGAGGAAGTGGGACAGTGAACCCACGTTTTAGCTGGAAGCCTGTGTATATGAGCTGAGAGGGAAGACAGCTGTTAAGAAGGGGCCACTGAAGAAGGCTGTCAGCTTAGTTGCTGTAGAGACACAAGAAGGCAATTAGCAATCTCCCAGACACAGAAGAAGTGAAATCACCTCCCTTGATCCTGGAGGGGGGACTTCTGGTCTGGCACTGCAAGGGTCAGACAGTGAGTACTCTGACAAGGAAAAGGAATTGAGTGTCCCTGCTTTCAGCCAGGAGGGGGGAAAGGGATGACTGGGTATACTGGGCTGAGTAGATTTGATGGCCTGGCACATCAGACCTACAAAAGTATAAAGCTTTGGTAGGCACTGGTGCGCAGTGTACACTGGTGCCATCAGGATGGAGGGGCACAAAACCTACCTGGATCTCCTGAGTGGCAGAGGGATGCCAAGAATTGTCTGTATTAGAGGCTGAGGTGAACTTAACAAGGGATAAGTGGTAAAAGCCCCATATTGTGACTGGCCCAGCAGCCCTTGTATCCTTGGCATAGGCTACCTCAGGAGAGGGTACTTCAAGGACCCAAAAGGGGCTTTTGGTGTAGCCACTGTGAACAGAGAGAAGATAAAAGTTGTCTACCCTGCCTGGCCTCTCAGAAGATCCCGTTGCTGTGGGATTGCTGCGAGTTGAAGAAAAGCAGGTGCCAATTGCTACCAGGATAGTGCGCCTGTGGCAATACTGCACAAGCCAAGACTCCCTGGCTCCCAACCATGAGCTGATTCATCAACTGGAGAGCCAAGGAGTCATCAGCAAGATGTGCTCACCTTTTAATAGCCCCATTTGGCCAGTGTAAAAGTCTGATGGAGAGCGGAGGTTACAAGTAGACTATTGTGGCCTGAACAAAGTGATGCCAGCACTGACTGCTGCTGTACCAGACATGCTAAGAGTTCCAGTAAGAACTGGAGTTGAAAGCAGCCGAGTGGTATGCTACAATTGACATTGCTGATGCATTTGCCTCGATCCCTTTGGCAGCAGAGTGCAGGCCACAGTTTGCTTTCTCATGGAGTGGTGTCCAATACACCTGGAATCCACTGCCCCAGGGGTGGAAGCACAGCGCCACCATTTGTCAAGAACTAATCCAAACTGCACTGGGAAAGGGTGATGCCCCTGAACATCTACAATGTATTGATGCTATCATGGTGTGGGGAAACAAGGCAGAAAAAGTGTTTGAGAAGGTAAAAATAGTAATTCAGATTCTTCTGAAAGCTGGTTTTGCCATAAAGAAGAGAAGGGTCAAGGGACCTGCACAGGAGATTCAGTTCTTGGGAATAAAATGGCAGGATGGACACCATCATGTGCCTATGGATGTGGTCAACAGGATAGCAGCTATGTCTCCACCAGCTAACAAGAAGGAAACATAAGCTTTCCTAGGCCTTATGGGGTTCTGGAGAATGCATATTCTAGGTTACAGTCAGCCTGTGAGCCCTCTCTGTCGAGTAACCTGAAAGAACTATTTTGAGTGGGGCCTTGAGCAACAACAAGCCTTTGAGCATGTCATACAGGAAACAGCTAGTGCAGTAGGTATTGAGCCTGTCTGGACAGGACCACCTGTGCAAAATGTACACTGGAGCTGGGTAGCATGGTCTCGCATGGAGCCTCTGGCAGAAAACATCAGGAGAAACCCGAGTTTGACTATTACGGTTTTGGAGCTGGGGGTGTTGAGGATCAGAAGCCCACTACAGCCTGACCGAAAGAGATGCTAGCAGCATGTGACAGGGTTTGAGCCACTTCAGAAGTTGTTGGTACAGAGCATATCTCTTCTTGGCACTGTGATTAAGCCTGTGCTACACTGCATGCTCAGAGAAAACATCCCCTCTACACATCACACAACCAATCCTACATGGAGTAAGTGGGTAGTGTTGATCATGTAAGGAGTTCAGGAAACCCAACTGCCCAGGAATCCTGGAAGAGATCATGGACTAGCCTGAAGGCAGAGATTTTGGAGCATTGCCTGAAGAGGTGGCTTGTGCCCAAGAGGCACCACCGTTTAATGAGTTATCAGAAGATGAAAGGCATTATGTTTTGTTTACTGATGGATCCTGTTGTGTTGTAGGAAACCGTTGGAAGTGGAAGGCTGCTGTGTGGAGTCCTACATGACAAGTGGTTGAGGCCACTGAAGGAGGTGAGTCAAGTCAGTTTGCAGAAGTGAAAGCCATCCAAGTAACCCTAGAGATTGCTGAATGAGAAAAGTGGCCAGTACTCTATCTCTATACTGGCTCCTAGATGGTGGCTTATGCCCTGTGGGGGTGGCTGCAGCAGTGGAAGACGACCAGTTGGCAGTGCAGGGGTAAACCCATCTGGGCTGCTGCATTGTGGCAGGATGTCACTGCCTGCGTAGAAAACATGGCTGTAAAGGTACATCATGTAGATGTTAGTTCACATGCCCAAAAGCCATGCCAGTGAAGAACATCAAAACAATGAACAGGTAGATAAGGCTGCCAAAATTGAAGTGGCTCAGGTGGACCTGGACTGGGAGAATAAGGGTGAGCTACTTGTAGCTTGACGGGCCCATGAAACATCATGACATCCGGGGAAAGTTGCAACATACAGATGGACTCGTGATCAAGGGGTGGACCTGACCATGCAGGCTGTCACACGTGTCACTCATGAATATGAAACATGCTGCAATCAAGCAAGCCACAAAGGTAAGATCCCATGGCAGTGGCTGGGTTTTCGATATGGTGAGGCTTAGCAAATTGACTATATTGGACCACTGCCATGAACACAGCAAGGCAAGCACTGCATACTCACCAAGGTGGAAGCAACTACTGGTTGGTTAGAAACGTACGCTGTAAACTATGCCACTGCCTGAAATATCATCTTAGGCTTTCAAAAGCAAATTTTGTGGTGACATGGCACCCCTGAAAGAATTGAATCAGACAATGGGACTCATTTCCAAAATATCTTCGTAAACATCCGGGAAAAGAAACACAGCATTGAGTGGGTATATCGCATCCCCTATCACCGACAAGCTTCTGGAAAGAGTGAGAGGTATAATGGACTGTTAAAGACTATGTTGAAAGCGTTGGGCAATGGGGCATGGAAGCACTGGGATACAGATTTAGCAGAAGCCACTTGGCTGGTTAGCACCAGAGGATCTGCTAACCATCCTGGTCCTGCCCAAACAAAACCCCTAAATACTGTGGGAGTAGATTAGTGCAGATAAGGAAGTGGCTGGGGAAGGCGTTGTGGATTGCTCCTCCCATGGGAAAAGGCAAACCCATTCATGGGATTGTCTTGGCGCAAGGACCTGGGTGTACTTGGTGGGTAATGCGGAAGGATGGACAGACCCAGTGTGTGCCTCAGGGAGATCTAACCTTGGGGGAAAAATAATCTGTGATGGGAGTTGTTTGTTGTAGGAAGTAACATAGCAGTAACAATGACCTGAACCGACAAAGAGTGAGTTTCACAAGGAACCAGGCAAGTACAAGACTGAAACCAAGCTGGTGTTGGTGCCCAACAATCAAACATGGAACAGGCATGTTCTCCCAGTCATGTCACTGGGATACTATGTGGGCTTTGCGGATATTATGTGGGATCTGTAATTCTATGGGAGACTTCTTGATGGAGGTGGAAGTTCATCTATAAGATACGGGTGAGATTCCTACTTGCAAAAGCACTGATAACTAATAAAGTCAAGTCATTCTACTTTCCATAGTACAGCGAGCAGAAAAGGTGTCTGTGGCTTATGAGTCATCACAGACCTCAGCTCGAGCAGGAGGGTGTTTGTCAGGGTGCAGTATTTGGAAGCTGGTGGCTGCAAGGCACAATGTAATTAATTATTTAGCTGCCTCTTGAGTGAGTATCTGGCTTCAGGATGATATTTTTGCATGAATATCTGTTGTGATTGGAGAAGCTAGCGTTCTGTCTCCAGTATGTCATAATTCCTTGAGCCTGCAGTCGTGTCTTGAGTGTTAGTTAATGTATTTTTGCCCTGATCTTGTTTAACATGGTGCAGGACAGCACGTTTCTCCACAGTCATCCAAAGCTAGCTGTGCTGTGCTGACCTGTGGTATGCCCTCATCACAGTGTATGTGGAAGGGCACTATTTCAAAATTAGAGACAGGATGGTGGAGAAGATAGATGACATCATCGTCGAGCAGACGACATAATTCAGGGAACAACTTTATCTAAGGTTAATGGAAGATCAGACACAGTATCTATCAGCTGAAGCAAGATCAAAGTAATCTGTTAAGCATTGAGACCTAAAATTCCATTCCTGAACTGTCATGATGTACTGGTGATGTGGTTGCAACATTTTGGTAGAGTTTGAGAGGTAGTATTTGGCTGTTCATGGACACAAATATCCTCTGTGCTTCTCTAAGTATCTATTTTTCTGTTCTTGGATGGAAATTAAAGGTTAGGGTAGAGAGAAGTGAGAGAAAGCATCTAGTATTCTCAAAGAGTAATACACATAGCAGTGGTGGAGTAAACAGGAAAGAGAATGGACCCTGTAGCTGTGGTGGGTTAGCCCTGGCCAGAAGCCAAATGCCTACCCAGCCACTCAATCCCACCTGTATCAGTGGCATGGGGGGAGAAAATAGGATGAGAAAGCTTGTGGGTCAAGATAAAGACAGGGAGACTGCTTATCAATTACTGTTGTGGCCAAAACTCAGCTTGGGTAAAATTAATTTATTGCCAATTAAAATAAACTTGGATAGTGAGAAATGAAAGACATTAAAACAACACCTTTCCTCCCATTTTTCCCAGGTTCAACTGCACTCCTTCATTCCTGACGCCTCTAGTTGCTCCCTGCCCCAAGTGACATGGGTGGTGGTGGTGTTTGTCATCAATACATAGCAGTTTTTCCTTGCCACTCCTGCCTCCTCACACTTTTCACCTGCTCTGACGTGGTTTTTCTGCAGTCTGCAGTCCTTCAGGGAAAATTCTGCTCCGTGTGGGTGCTCCACAGGCTGCAGTTCCTTCAGGACTATCCATCTCCTCCATGGGCTGCTCCTCCTTCTCTGCCCTGGCGCCTGGGCACCTCTTCCCCCACTCCTTCACTGACTCTGGCGTTCACAGGGTTGTCATCACTTGTTTTGTTGTTCCTTCTCTGCCTTTACGGTGTTTTCTGTCCATTCTTAAATATCTTTTCACTGACAGACTCAGCTGTGCTCTGCGGTGGGGCCGTTGCAGAGCCATCTGGCACTGGCTGTGTCCAGCTTAGGGCAGCCCCAGTGTCTTCTCACAGAGGCTGCCCCTGCGGCCCTGCGCTGCCAGACCTGGGCACTGCATGCAACGTGGCAGCCAAAGTATCTGAGTTCGGCCCTGGGTAGCTCCTGCCTTCATCAATACTTTTTTTTTTTTTTAACCTGAGGTTCAACAGATAAACTGAAGTTTTTGTCCAGATGAAAAGACTAATACCCCCTGGCCACAGTCTTGTGGCTGAAAGTGTTTTCTGGTCAAAAAGTTCGGTATTATCTTTCAGTCTTCCTTGAGAGGAAGACGTGTGTGGTGAGCTCTGCACTATCTGAAAGGTGCTGAGTTGTGAAACTAGATTGTCCACCCCTTCAGTGACGCTGCAGTCTTTGAAAGAGGGACCTGCTTTTAAAAATCACCTTGAAAAGTCCTTAATCTAACTGCAGGATTTTTAATAAATACTGGTTAATGGGGTGTTCAGTGGTATTTGTGTTGAACAGGAAGTCCTAAGGAGTTACGTGATAATGTTATGATGCTATGCAAGATGGGATAACGACCCCTTGTCAAGGATTTGTAAACGTTTCCTGAGAACTGCTGTAAATTCCTTAAGCCTTTCTGTATGGGTTTTTGAAACAATGTAATACCACTTTCATCTTCTGAGAGAATGGAAAACGAGGTATTTGTGTTTGTACTGGGTAGTTGGTATGAAGGAATATAAAAAACTGGGAGATCTGTTAGATTAAATAGTGACTGCCAACTGATTTCTTTGCTGCAGAGCTACTTTGGACTGAAGGTGTATTCATTCTTTCTCTCACATTTTTCTTTATTAAGGTGCAGTTCAGCTAAGATTGAATCCCTCTTTGGCTGTCCATAAACTGTGAAACAAGGATGCAGAAGACTGTCCCTTGCCTTTTTGTGCATGAGTGATAAGAGCACAAGATCATTACTACAAGTCTGCTGCAAAGATGAGTTCAGAGGAGAAGAGTATATCTCCAGCTCACAAAACGTCCACTCCATCACATAGAAGTGCCTCCTCTTCATCATCGTCTCAGAGGGACAGGAGGCAGGTAAGGAAAAGATCTAGATGTTTGTCACATCTAGTGAAATGATTCATTTATTCTTGTAATGTGGCTGTTCATTCTTGCTAGCTCTACGTTCACTTCCTTATAGCATTAGCCAAGAACTGATGATTTAAAAAATTTTTTTTCCCCACTTCTTAAAGTGGTTTGAAAAAGATGCAGAAGCGACATGGGTACTTTGTGTAGTGCTGGAGCAGGAAGGACATAATCATGTGGACAAGTAGGAAACATGCTCTGAAGTTTTTTGAGAAGTGGTTTCTTGACAGCATGAACCTACAGTTGCTTCAAATTGTTTTGTGTCCTCTGTGAATATCTCTTTGTAAATCTAACTACAGAGTTGTATTATATTTTTACAAGGTGATATTTCGGTTCAATTTAAATATATTGTTCATCCCTTGTGGAAGCACCTGACATTTTAAATATTATTTACACTGACTGTCCCATGTCCTATAGTAATAGTCTGGTTATGTTAGACTTCCATTTTCAACAGAGCCTTGTCTATGTGGATGTAATACATCTTTTCTCCAGGATCCCTTTGAGATGAGGGCTGTATTTTTTCCACTCAAAACAACTTAGGCATTCCTGTGGGTTTTTTTGAGGGCCAGGTGTACAGTCTGGCCCCGGCATCACTGGGAGCACTTAAGAAAGTAACCACTAGATTTCAGATAGGTTGTTACATGTATATTTACAAATGCAAAGGTTGATACTGAAAATTTGATTAGACCAGAAATGTACTTTAAAACTTTAATCCGTGGAAACCTTGAACACTAAATCAGCTTCTGAGTTACTTTAACAACATCATGTTGAAAAAAGAAAATACAAAATGTAAGAATATAACAACTTTATAATTTAAAATATTGTGAGAATATTTGCAATAATGCAATACTGGCTTCTTTTCAGCCTGACAAGGAAAAGAGGCAAGAAAAGAACTTAAAATAATTGTTTTCTATGGTATGCATTTACTTGAATGACTATAGCTTAAGAACATTTCCAAGCTACTTGTGTGCCAGCTGTGGCACTGTTTTCTCGCTGCTGCTGAATTAATTTTTATTCCTTACCTGACTTATAAAAATGTAAAAAACTGAGATTTTTGATGAAAACTGTAACATTTACAGCTTTGAATGTAAATAGCCTTACCATAAAGTATGTTTAAAATTTTAAGCCAGGAGAAGAATTCTGATGTGTGTTTGATAACAGACAGGAAATGTGTCTGGAATTTTTTAATCTTTTCCATTGCTTTTCAGTGAAGCCAAAAATGGTGTTCTCACAGGTGATAAATATTTTCCCTTTCATGCTGTACAGGATTTGTCCTGTCAGTTACGTCCTGGTTAGCATATCATTTCCTCTTAATTTTTCATTAGTTCCATGTGGAGCAAGAATTTTGACATCTTTTGTTTAAATCATCAGTATATTTTATCTCCCACATTTAAACCCAAGGAAGGTGAATGCAAGATTTGTAGGAGCTGCTGAGCTCAGCTAAGAGCATATCCTCTTGAGTTCTCTTTGTAATTAGGTAGTTTGGTACCACCATGCAAATAAGAATGAAAAAACGTACCTTTTGGGAATACATTTTACCATAAGTCTAATGGCTACCATATCTGTTACCATAGCAACAGGGTAGAGCAAGGCGTACCTGTGATCATAATGAAATGGATGCTTAACTTAAGTCCATATTTGGTCAGTGAAATGTGAAGCATTATTTTAAAATAATGCTGAAGAGATCAGTGATGTGATGCATCCAGAGCAATCTTGGATCCAGTGTTTTCTGATGATGCTTAACAAGTATATTTAGATATGTAAATGTGGACTGGAAAGGCTACTGCTAGGCATTCACTTTTTTGCCTTGGTGCTTTCAGTGTTAAAGGCAGTGTTAAATCTTCTCATCATATAATTCTTGTCAAAGTCATACCGGCAATTACGGAACAGTTTCCCAATAAACTATGGTGCAGGAGGCTGAATGAGCGTGAACATGACTATGATAATCAGGGAGATTTGATATAATATTTTGGTGAGAGTAGAAAATGTCGTGCTGTATAAAATGCCAGCATTTTAATGTGGCTTTCTTATTTGAGCAGTATACATCACCTAAGAGAATTATCAGTCAGCAAAAGCTTTGATATTGCCAGTTTGCAGGCTTCATGACTAAGTAATTGATAAATGAACAGAGTACTAAAGCCAATAACCAAAAAACTGGGTTCAGATTTTCATCATTGTAGGAACTTGTCATTCATTTTAATAAAAACCGTGGTTAATTTGGACTATTAGATAGAAGAAGGCCCAGGACCAACCTCTTTTGTTTAACCCTGAGCTGAGCAGGCTGTCAGGGCAGTTGTGATGTCCTTGGTAAGGAATACTTTAGAATGGAGCAGGAGCAGTTTTTCCTACTGTGGAGCTGTTGCAGAGCGTAGAACCCCTGCCATTTCCACTGTCAGGGGATCTCCCTAAGAAAACCAAGAGCCCCCATACAAAGGTGAGCATAAAAACTGCAAATTTGGACAGCCTGTTTTGTGGGCCATGTTGGAAAGGAAGATTCTTGTTTTTCATCCCTTATGAAACTCTGAAAAGGCTAGTCATATTCTGTTGCACAACAAAAAGGAGGAAAACTAACACTGTTTTTAGAAAATACAACTGAATATGATAAAATCATATGTTGTGTATTCAGTTTGATGGGTGTAAGCTCTTTATAAATATTCCATATTTTATTTATTGACTAAGTATGCAAGTCATACTGCAGACTAATACATTATATGTTCTTTCCAATGCATGGGTAGTAATACTGTGCTGAGAAGGCAGAAAGAAGTAAGTACATTATAGGGTTAACAATGTGCAGTTTGGTAAATTGGGGCCTGACCCCAGACTGTTAAACAGAGGGACTGTTACAGAGGGAGAGTAATAATAATGAAACTGTGAACAAAGTAGAGATTTTGACTTTTCTGGCCACCATCTAAAGGGTAGCTAATACATGATTTGAAGTGGATTTAGCAATGTCTGCTATTTTCAATGCAAGGATTTCTCTTCCAGTGCCTCAATTTTCAGTCTTTTAGCAGTGGAGGGATGATCAGCTGCTATCTCTTTCTCTCTATGTTTCTCTTTGTCAGATTGCTGTTTCAACAAATCCTTGGTTCTTGTCCCACACAGCAAACAAAAGGAGAAAAGCTTTTAGTCCTATTGCATTTAGCCTTGTGTGGTCACCTTTCTACTAGGAGAGCTTTTGTATTTCAAACCACTGTTGTCTTTCAGCTGTATGTAAAGAGTGAAAGATAGGGGCTTTGAAGGAAAAGAAAACAGATTTTCCGGAGCAGCAATCATCTGCTTTTCAGATTTTAATGTGGGTTGTTTTTTTTTCTCCTTTCTGTAAGAGCAATATTGACTAAGAGGAGTAGGAGTGTACTCAAGAGATACAGCCAAGGGCTGAGTTTGGGCTGAAGACGTTTACCTGGCCTTGAAATTCAGGAGCAGAGTGCTATTCCAAAGTTAAGGCTCTGATCTTGTCTAGAGGTCTGCACTGGAAAACGCCTGGTTAGCTTTTTATAACCACTGTATTTTCATTGTCAAAGTAGTCTTCTGAAAGCAATATTTCCTAAGGTGGGTGTCACCATTTTGTAGATGTAAAGGCCTTAATGGTGATGGAAGGATCGAGTCATTTGTCTGCAGCAGCCTTAACCAAACCTTAGTTTATAGAGTAACTGGAAGACTGTAAAAGAGCTATTGCAGTAGGTGAATCTGGAGGTGAAATGAAAAAAAGGACTAATAATTGTTATTTGGATATAGGGATGCAGTCTAGGCCTCACAGTGCTATGCACTGTATTAAGCAGCACGTAATAAAAGGTAGTTGCTAGCATGAAGTGCTGATTAGATGAGACAGACATAAATTGGGAGGAGAAAAAGAGAGGGGTGAGTTGTCTCTAGTCTCATCAACTAGTGATAAGGCATAATGAGAGGAGATGTGCACAATAGGAAAATATCATGGGTTCTGTGTCAATTCTAGGGTTTCGTGCTTTCAGCTAACATTAAGAAGAGTAAAATTAGAATTATGAAGGGAAGCCTCTTCGCTAAGAAAACTGCCATCAAAATTTTCCCAGGACATAATGAGCTGCAAATTTTTAATAGATGCACTGCAGGGACCAGCGAGTGGTGCAGGAGGGAGAAGTAAGAAGTGCAGGAGCGGAGTGCTTAGCTGTGCAGTGTAGAAAGCAAAAGGTACTTGATTTAGAGAGTGAGACTCTTGATCAGGAAATGAATAGGTGAGAGAAGCTGAGTAGAGGAGAGAGAACTGGATTGGCCAAATGCTTTGTGAGGTTGTAAGACTTGAAACTAAGAAGTAAGGACTGTAGGGAGGACAACAACTGGCTGAAAAAGAACAGTAGAGAGAAGGAAAGCAAGGGGACCAGGAGTATCTGGGAGAGCTGGCTGATATGTAGAAGGAAAAAAAAACCCCATGTTGCAAACAATCTTTTATTCTAACTGTATGATGTTTAAGAAGATCTTTGTGTGGTTATTCTAAGCAAAAGCAGATTCACTTTTTATCTGTCCCATAGAGAAAGCGGTCTAGTGTTTGAGACTGAAGCTACTCACTACAAAATGATGGGTCTTAAAATGAGAGACCTGCTGTTGCTATTGCTTTGGCTCCTGTTGCTGCTACACCTTTCCTGGCAGCTCAGTGGGAAGTAGCAGAACACTGGCAATGGGAAGGGTCACAGCAGGAGCAGCTGTGGTGGCAGCAGCTATGGGATTTCAGCCACTGGTGCTTTTCCCTTGGTAGGCTAGGTTGGCAGGGTAAGGTCTGTCATATACCCAGATTCATCTAGCCTGCTGGAAATTAAAGTCCTTTGGAAGATTATCTCTTTTTCATTGTCCTATTTCATTTCGCATTTTTGGTGCTTTTTCTGGGAGAGTGAGAACAATTAGATGTGTGAGAGTTTGAAGGGATAGGAGGGAGTGTTCATGCTCATGTAGTTGAAGTTTTTGGTTTTAATATATTGAGATACCGCCAACCCAACTTTCTCTTTGTTTATGACCAGTTATGATCAGTGACACAATATCAAAGATGCTTTTGTGGCTTCATTGTAGATTTCTGCCTTATAAACAATGACAATATAATCAATTGGCATTTTTACTGTGCCTACCAATCTGTCCAGTGTGCCTCAGACAGTGTTGTTCATACAAGATTGCAATGTAATATATTCCATGTGGAAGAGAACTCTGAGCCCATTTATATCCCTTCTTTATTAAATTGAGTAGCAACCTACGCACTTGCTTACTGCTGTCAGCCTGATGTGACATCTGGGAAAAAATTCTTGGTGGTTACCTGTAAATGTCACTTGTTCCTGTGTCTCCTTGACTTTAAAAGAAAGGAAGGCAAGGATGGGCAGTTCTCTAATAGGTGTGGTACAGACCTGAGAACATGGAGCCTTATTCCTAACTTTGCTCTGTAGTAAAGCATAGACTTTTAAGAGCATTTTTACTTCCCAGTAGTTTGTAAGAATTATTTCAATAATAATTATTAATCTCTCTGAGAGTTTCAAACTAAAGATGCTACTGAATGCCAAGTACTGTTATTACAGTGATGTAATTCTCTTTTGCTCTTGTTCCTAATTAACTCTCTTCACATGATACAGTTGAAGCAGCATTAGAGCAGGAAGTATTAAATAAGTACTTTAAAAGCAGCAACTCACTGGAGCAAGCAAATGTTCTGAGGGAGCCAAAGAATGAAGTGGCAAAATTATTAACAAAATATGCAATTATTCTTCAAATTGGTTAGCTGCTGCTACTCTGGAACATTTTTTTCTCCTGTGCCTTTAATAGAGTCTGAAAATGTTCTTTAGGTGCAGGAGGCAGTGGGTCTTACTTCAGTATGGGAAAAAATGTCTGAAACAATGTAACTTATGAAGTTGTCGAACAGGCATGTGAATGTTACATTAAGTTCAATGCCGTAGCACTTGCTTTAAATTAAATCGTAAGTCCCAGGCCTGTTAGATTCCTTTTCATCGCTCAAACGGATAACAGTGAACTACTTGATGAGTGAACCTCTACAGGTGGCACAATCAGACCTTCAGAAGAAGGTGAAGACTTTCAAAGTGAAGCTCTCTGGATGACAGATTTGTCAGGGGACTGAGTAGGAACCCATGTGAGCGAGACTCAGAGGGAACTGGTACAGACTGACCCCAGGGTTGAGGCAGGTCCCAACAAGCACTGATATTGAAGGGTGCATTGAAAGTATGAGGCATTCCTGCTCTGGCAGTGGGAATCCTTGGGGCCCAGGCTGCTGGCACACATTGGCAGTAACATATGCCCAGGAGCCCAGTTCAGGCTGGGTATATCAGGCTTGCTGTCTGTATGTTGTGAAGCCAGCCTGCAGCTGTGCAGCAGATGTCCTTCATCTCATGCCTGTATTTGTGCCTAGAACTTATACAATATATACATGGCAACCAGAAGAAGTACATCTGTGTGCATATGCACTTGGTGGGCTTGGATATTTGGATTACAAGTGCCCTGCCCTTGGTAATATCTATAGTGGTTTGGAGACAATATCTCCCAGAGTACAGTCCTGGAGATTAATAGAGGGGTATGCGGCCCCTTTCTAAGAAAGGCTTGGCCTTAAAGCTGTTGAAGAAGTAAAATGGGCAGGAGCAGTTAAGGACAGACAGATAGTGTGCTCCATAAGGCAAGCCAGCACAATGTCTGAAAGACCTGTGAGTAAAAAAAATGTTGTGCCAGAAACTTGGTTTGGTTCTTGACAGTAATAGTATACTCGTCAAGTTGTTGCACGGGGCCATGTGTACGCATTTTCTGAGCTTCATAAACATTGCTATCCAAGTTATCTTACCCCTAGGAATGCTTTCCAGACTGCATGGGGAATGCTGAAGTTCAGATATATGCTATGAAGAAAGATTCCTTTTTTAAACTGTGTCAGTTTGATTAGAAATGGTGGATGTAGCTATCTTCTATTACAAAACCTGTGAAATTGCTCTCATAAAAGCTTAATTACCCATGCAAATTATGACAGATAGTTTAAAGTGGTGTTTTCAGAACATGGTCGCTCTTGCATTCCTCCTGTCTCATTTTTCCCCTCTACCATGCATGCATGTCCATACCTACATAAGCATGTCTCACTTTCCTTGAGATCATAAACTAAAAGAGCAACTTGTACATTTTTAAAAAAATGAATATTCATACAATTCAAGTGTCCTCAAACATTGACAGATATTATCATAATATGCACTCATTTTCTAACTGCAACTTGATCCAAAATGGGTTGTCTGGGATCAGTGCAGAATGTGTGTGTACATACACACACACATGAATTCAGACGGAAGAAGTGCAACTCTTCTGAAGTGCCATTTAGGATTTCTGGGAAGCAAATGGCGGAGAAGAAAGAGAAGCACGATTTTATTTTCATTTCCTCAGTGGCGGGGAAAGGCACAAAGTGAAAAGAGGAGGGAGGGTGATGGCAGGTATGATATGAAGGCTTCTGTTTTCAAGACACTCATGCATGATTGGGATTATCCATATTCAAGACATACAAATTACAAATGTATTAGGCAGAAAAAAAATGTGTGCCTTCGTAAAGCTATTTGCTCTTCTGACATCTCTCTTCTTCTGTTTTTGTTAAATACGTTATCCTGGAATTGAAAATGAGGCTGTTACATCCAAACTTTTTTTTCCCCCGGTAGAATAAGATTTCATGTTAAAAAAAAAAAAAAAAAAATTTGAAAATTTTTCAGAACCCCTTTTTTCCCTAGCTTCTGTATTTTTGTACTGCATATATTAAAATTTAAAGCATATTGAGAAAGTCTAAGTGGGCAGCTTGCATAAGGGTGTTAAGGAGAGCCCCAGGAAGAAAGAGCTTTCTTTTTTTGAACCTATGCACTTTTTTAGGTGAGTGTCCAACTCTTTGGCCTATGATTTGTTTTCACTTAGACTCCCTTGCAACCATTTATTAAAGTGAAAACTGTATATATTCTCTGAAGAAGGCCATCCGACGTGTCTAGAATGCTTTCACTAGTTAACAAATTAACATATCAAGGAATGGTTTTCTTTTGTATATGTAATTTTATTTTCCCTCCTTCTTTTAACTGTATCAGCACTAATGAAATGAGTTGCTAGCCTGAGACTACTTAGTGAAATATCAGTCCTTTTACTTGTGAGTATTCAATAGTCATAAGAAAGCTTTGTGTCATTAGCAAACATTTGAATTCTCTCTGTCAGATATTGTCAGTTTATCTGTTTGCTCTGTTTTGAGATAAGTGGGTCAAAATCTGAAGTATGAAAGGAGAAGTTTGTCATTAAAGACTCAGGCTGTGACTTGGTAGTCCTTCCAAACCATTTCTGTGGCAAAGAGAAGATTGCTGTTACAATGATATCTCTTGTCTGCTTTATCCAGTTGTGCTAATGCTTCCCTCCAAGAAGCTCTTCAGAAGAACAAGAGCTTATTTCTCTTCAGAGTTTGTCAGAAAATACCTTGAAAGGCAAAGGCTTCTTTGCTTTCAGAGCCAAAAAAGCATTGACGTGAAGTGCTACATACAACACCAAGCTGGAGTTCCAGAAAGGTCTGGCAGAGAGCTCCTGAGTTAAAGGACTGTAACAAATCCTTGACATTTCTGTAACACAAGAAGTGTTTGTTTTGCATATGTGAGGAAGGAAGTAGAGACATACGTACCTGTATGTTATTCATATGCTGCAGAACTGCCGCTTAGATATACTTGTCTTTCAGTAAAAAGGTTGCAAAGAGAAAATGTTGCTCTTCAGCATGTTTCTGTACAAGATGAGCATGTGCTACAAGAAGAAAAAAACCGCAAAAGATTAACTACGTATGCTATTAATAAAATACTGTTACGTTCCTTTGGCTCTTGGTTGATAGCTGGAACAGTGTCAATAGGAGAGACTGAAGATGAGGATAGGAACCTGGTTGCTTCATACAAATTAAAAAATGTTTTACATGAAAGAAAGGAGAAATACATTGGTGGAGACGTGGTGGTTTTGCTTCGAACTTGCCGTTCTCTCACAATTATATTCAAGACACTGTCTTTATTCCAACATCAACAGAAGGAAAGCCAGAGCTGACTGAGAAGCAGCCTAAGATAAAAAAGTTTTGGGGTTATTCCTTTTGCAAATAATATTGTGGATTAACTCAGTGTATGTCACAGCTTTATTTAAAAGCTAGTAAAAACTGCTGTATCTGCAGACAAATCTGTGTCTGCCTTATTCCTGCTGCTGTATTTCAGGTAAGTGGAGAATAGTACGTTTTTAGTGAGAGAAAATGATTAAGCATTGTACTCCATACTAAATGGATTTCAAATAAGAACACATGTCTGTGAAGGGGTAGCTAGGTTGCAAAAAGAATGCCAGTGATTATCAGATAATAAAAGATGAACTAATTAGCCCTTTGGGTTGAAAAAAAACCCAGAGAGAAAAATCTCTATTTTGAATTACTGTTGTAGAAAGTATACATTTAGGCCCCATAGTTATGGGTGGTGAAGACTGCTGAATGCTGTGAGCAAACCAAATGACCCACCAAATCTTTTTCGTTAGTTAACTGTTAGCCGCATGCATACATTTCTGAACTAAAGAGAGTCTGTGTCTATTGTGAGTGATAAATTCCTTACCAGTTTGTCTTTTTCTTGGAAATAATAAATTATAAATTAGAGAGAACTCATTGTGTTAAATATAATTAGTTCAATTAAGTAATTAAGCAACAAAGCAAAAAGGAGAGGCCTGAGTGCCAGACATGTCCTTCACTGGATTTCCCATCTCTGTTTACCCCATCTCTCTTTTCTTTCCTTGCCTTCACTTTGAAAACAGTTGAATGTCTTGTCTTTTCATGGGAAGTCATGTTCAGTTAAGAAACTTTAGGGCCTTCAGCCTCTGGCCTGATGGAGACCAGATGCTCCATGTGCTAGTATTTTTTCTGGTGGGCACGGTTTATGGGTCGCTGAACTCTTAACTGAGAAACTAAGTTGGTAAGATATAAAGATATTGTAAAATGCGTTTTCCATTCTTGCCCTCCAGAGACGATGAGAATATGAAACAACACCATATTGTTATTCTCTCCATCAGCCGCCTCCTCCCTCACATGTCTTTGGGAAGCAACATGAAAAAAATGCAGAGAAGAATCAGCATTTGTGTTCCTTGTGTGTAGGCTTGTTAGGGGCATTTTGGGGCAAGTGAGTGATCAAGTATATAATGTATGTTGTGAATAATCTCAAAGCTGAAGGAAGGATTGTAGTTAGGGCTAAGATTTAGCAACAGAATTACAGAGCAATTTCAGTTAAACTTGTAATCTTGTTGAGTTAATTTCCAAGAGCACACGGAATTTGTTGGTGCTGATGTTTTTTCCAGGACAAGCCAGCTATAGCACACAGGTGATTCTGAAACATGAGGGAAGTCTGGAATGGAGCAGTGCAGAGGCTGATTTTATCCGCCTGTATTCTTGGGATGAGAGGGGTGAGAGTACCAGGTTGTTTGATAGGCCTAGGTTAATGGATTATTCATTTTCTGTTTGATTACAAACAAAACCCAGAAGCTGTATTGATCTGCCTCTTCCTTCTCATCTCCTTTTTTAACTGCTTCCTTTACCAACTCTATTTTTCTTTCTAAAACAAAAAAAAGCCCTTGATAATAACATCAAGATCTGAATAATTTTATTTCTGTGCTGCTGAACTTCTGCATTATAAAAATAGCTGCTTTTCAAAATGTCAAATAATTGTGTAATTTCTAGCTGTAGTCTTGCAGAAAAGTAACATGCATTAATGGAGAACATTTTGCACCAAGTAATGTATATTAATATTATGCTAGAGACATGTCACAAATTTAAAGAAGTGATTTTGTATCAGTGTAATGGTGGTTATGGCAGAAGAGTTGGAAAGCAGATATTTACAGACAACAAGACAACACTTCTTGAAGTAAGGAATGTAAAGAAAGCAATTTTATTTTAAAGGTGTTAATTTTCTTATTTCCAAACAAAGAGTTGAATAAGTCAGCATTCATTAAAGTGCTGTAAGCTAATAATGTATTTCTCAACTGAAGTGGAACTGTAATGACTGAGGGCTGATTTAAAAAAAAAAAAAAAAAAAAGGCAAAAAAACTCTTGCCTTAAAACCATGTGATTGAAAATGTCACTGGAATTCTGGCAAGCCAAGGGCAGTTGGGTTACTCCACTCTAAACATTGTACAAAATGAAATTGCAGTTATGTAACAACAAACTGCGCTGCCTGCTACATATGAGACCTTCAGAACATCTGTGTTGGGCATTGCTCCATCTCAAGATGGAGGGATTCCTGTCTGCCAAACAAACTGGCAGGAAAGCTGGGAATCATCCTGATTATGCTAATCAAGTGACATTTTAATCTTCCTTGGAGGAACAGATTTGGGTTTTTTGTATATTGTTTAAATGCTGATACTGTTTGTGTAAGTAGCATTTCATGTATTCAGTGAGAAAACTTTATCATAGTTTATCATTAGCAACTTGGTGGTACTTGGCTCAAACAAGCATATTAAATTATTTGACATGCAGTGTAGGAACTTTGTGCTACATAAATACAAACGTTTTTCTCATCTGACTAGTAATAAACATTGGGTTAAGTAATAATTTTGGCCTTTCTTTTATGAAGCAGAAGATTTCAAAGCATAGATGACAAAGCTTTTGCTGATTGGCCCTGGGGAATGTGGCAGGTAACATAACTTTGCTGCTTTTCCACATTCTTCACTGCAAAATTAAATTAAAAGTAACTGAAAATAAATGTCTATTATTGTTGCATAGCGGCAGGGATGCTTATTAATCTCCACGGACAACAGAGACAATTGTCATATTTTCCTATTCTCATTGACAGTTGCAAATTGAAAGAGAACAGTGAAGGTCTGTGTGTTGCTCTGCAGCAAGATGTGGGCTGTGTAATATATGCATTTATATGAATAGCTGTGTTTATTTTCATTCAGTTTGGTTATGGTCCTTATGCGCTTAGTTACCTGTATAAATAATATTTACCTTTCTGTTTGTATGACTTCTTATAGTCCCTGATGGTTTCTGCTGTCACTTGTACCTGTGTAATCTCTTCTTTGGTGCACATAAAGAAGCTTAATTGTGAACAAAATTTAATTGCCATTGTCAGTTGAGAAGAACGTACCCTTCTCAGAGGGTCATTGCAATTGCAAGTTTGTCATTGTGCTACATGCCCTGGAAATGAAATAATTTTATTTCATGCCTGACATGAGAATTCTTACCAAATAATAATATGAGATGTAACAAAATTTCACAGAGAACGAAATGCAAATCCAAACAGGCAGAATGTAGTTGTTTTCTCCTGTAGCAAAAATGCATTTTCTTTTACAAAATATGAGTGAAACGTTTCTGGGAAATGGGGAGAGTTTTTTAGATGTCTTTTAAGAATAGCATTCTTTCAAGGGCTAGTTGTGACATTGTCTTTCATATTTGTACTGTGCTTTGAAAATATAAAATTTTATAATATTGTAATAGATAAAACCAGCTGTAATGGTTTAAGATCATTGTGTTCCATAAATGTTCGCCAGCAAGCCCATCAGCTGAGACTCCATAACTGATTTTGTGGACACCTGTAATGTATTAAAAGCATGTATGTAATGAGTTACTTCACCTCAGTTGAGAAGCCCATAGCAAAATGCTGAAGTGTGATAATGAATGCGTTAGAGGCAGTAATACCTTATGTGCAGTGGTTTGCTTCAGAAATGAATGTAGGACAGTGCTGACTGCACGATACGTATACTCTGTGTGTTGTATCTTAGGCACAAAACATAATAGATCCGGCTAAGAGCACTTTGCATCTCTGTAGGTAAGAACTGCATTACTTGTCTTTCCTGGCTTTTTTTTTAGTTCCCAGTCATTTCTAGGCTGAACAGAGTAATTAGTTTAAAAACCAGTAATAAAAAAGAGGGGAAGGAAAGAGAGGTGTATTCCCTCAGAAGACAAACTATTTCTGTAGTTACATCATGCATGGGTAGTACTTGGTACGTTTTGAGCCATATTTTATGTAAGGAGTATAAGGATCAGTTATTCATTACTCAATATATATTTTAAAAGTAATAGTGAATGATAAATTGTTATTTTAATTACCTTTTTTTTTTTTAAAGAGTGTTCATATTTTGGAGCGGAAGGCTTCTTCAGGAAGCACAGACCCTTCTCTAAGCAAGCAGTTCCTTGAAAGCGACCCTATCTCTCTATCCAAGGTAAACAAAAGCATGGGCTGTAATCTGGGTGATGAGTTTCCCTCTGTAGTTACAAAGTAGTTTGACTAATAGCTTTGGGATATTGTTTTGTGTGATTCTACTACTGAGTATATTGTGATATTGTGAGCCTGCACTGGAGCTTCCTATTCCCCAGATGAAGGGCCAGTAATCTTTAGTAGATGCTATATTAACAAAACTAAGGATTTGGATGGTTTGGATTTTTTTTTTTTTACCCATGGATGGCCCCCAGGAGAAAATTTTACAATCTCGGAGTATGGGATGGCGCTAGAAGGGACTTTGAGAAATGATCTACTCCGATCCTCTTACTAAGGTAGATCAAATCATATCCAAGTCCAAAAATGCTGCTAATCAATTAATGTTATTAATTAAAAAAAAAAAAGTCCTAATGCCATTCCTTTTGGGTAGTTTTTTAAGGTTTGAAATTTAAAATCTCTTGCTGAGAGCTTCTTTCCTGAGGCGGAGAAATGAATGGAACTGTAGGAGTAACACCACCAGTTAAAGGTGCAGCCTTGTGTGTGGTGCTTTGCAGTCCACTTCTCCTGGCTCAATTCCTCAGTTTTGGAATAAGTGATTCCAAATAAGTCTAATTCCACATAAAGAAGGCTTCATTTTAAGATACCTCATATGAAAAAGTAAGATTGTTAATGAAAAGGTGAGGATGCCCTGATGGAATATTTGCTGGAAAGAAAAATGCTAAATTAAATGTCTGTAAGTTCTGAAACAGAACTGGTAAAACAAATTCAAAAGAAAACATTCTGTTCAGGGAAAATGAAATGGTTCATTCTATATTATTTGGAAAGAAATACTTTGCAGTCAAAAAGACTAGGTTCTGAGAGTTGTTGGTAGTGGGTCTCTTACTGCCAATACCTGGCGCATATGCAGACCCAGGGACTGTATGTTGTGCTTGTGCTCCCCTAGTCCTGCTGCTTCATATGGAGCTGTTCCTCACATAATATGTAGGGAATCACAGAAGTCCTAAAGTACTAGTGCAGTACTTGAGAAATGGCATTGGTTGAGGACCCTTCAAGCATATCCCTTTCACTCAGGTTTTCCCCTGTTTCTGCTGCTCTTGCATAACTTCCCTTGTATTGGGCATATCTCATCACACCAACCCTGTGGGATGAGGCACAGTTAGGATTGTTGGAAGGTTTTAAGAACAGCTGGTAGCACTGGTGCAGCAGAAGACAGGTATCCACATTGCACTGAATAATTGCTTGTTTTGTCCTTCTGTATCAGACCTTTTGTTTAAATGAATAGCTATATGAGATTGTGTGATTTCTAGTTGAGAGTAATCAATACTGATGTTATCTAGTAGATAAAAGACCTATGCCTGCAGCTGATTTTCTAAAGGAGAAATCAATATGGCGACAAATCAGTTGGCAGAGTGGCGGAGGGAGGTTTTCTGCTCACCCCAGGGGACTCATAGTTTAATTTGCCCCCCTCAAGTGCCCAGTGCTTCTTTGTAGGGAAAAAATAATGCATATGTGCTTCACTCTACAGCAGTGGAAATAGAATATCCAAGCAAAACACAGGGAATTGAAGAAGGTGGTTTTTGAGCATGGGATTTACAGGCACTGGGGTAGTTCCAGTTTATAATTATGCAGGGAAAACTAAACTGAGTGAACATTTCTATTAAGATTTACTGCAGTGTGTATTATTTGGGATAGAGCTTTTCACCCTTCTCAAAATAATAAGACATTATTGAAAATTGTAGATTTGAAATTTGCTGTTACTTTTGAAATCATGTTTTCATAACAGTGGTGTTAATATTATCAGGGCTGTGTAACTTGGAGATGTTATAAAAGACTGGCAGTGCTTGCCTTTGAACAGTCTTGTTTTCCCTTTAAATGATTGGTGCTGTATGACCTTCCTCTCTTGATAACTTTTCATAACATTGCTGGGAGTTGTGACAGATCAGCTGAGAAAATGTAAGTTTACAACTTTGTAGTACACAATTAGTAAAATAGAGTCTTAATGAGTGGGTGATAGATTTTTAAATTGGTACAGAATGTTGTTGATTACAGTAGTAGCAAGAGGATAGAAATAAAGGTATGGCTCTGTATTTTCTCTTTAAAAATGTTGTTCTTTAGCTGTTCACTATGGTGTATTATAAGTCTGGCTTGAGTTGTACAAGTCGTCATACATAAGAAGTGGTATGTACAAGAAATATGCTTTAACTGGCTCCTTGAAAGGCATACAGCTGGTTGTATCTGAAATGATACAGTTCCTATTCTTTTCTCCAGAGAGACAATTAGTTAACTTTCCTAGAAATTTCTCTTAATACAGTGACAAGAATGCAGAAAAATTCTGAAAGAGCTAATTTCCTTTTGCAGATTTCTAAAGGTGCAATTAGCCTGTGAAACTCTGTCATAAAATACCTTTGAAGACAAGAGCTGGCTACATTCAAAATCAACAACAAACCAACCACTTTTGCTTGTTTTTCTGATTTTAAGGAAAAGTTAGTGTGTCCAGAATCCATGTAGCTTGTACTTTAAAGATTAGAAAACTTATAATTTTTTATGATCAGGTAATATCACAAAGGGCACTGTTAATATGTGCCCATATATTTAACAGTATGGTTTCTTCTTCATTTCATCTCACGATCCCATCTTTTTTTAGAGGAGTACTCTGAGTAAAGGTACATTTTTAACATGTGGATTCTGCCCATACCGTACTTGCAAAATCTCTTCAGTCCTTTTAGTTCTTACAGTGCAGTGCTAATTTGTGAGGTACCTTCTGGATAGACACAGTCACCTGCACTTTCACACTGTTACCTCCAGTAACAGGTCTGAACTTTTCTATACTTAACTCAGCCACAATTTGATCCTGGTTTCATGTATTTGGATGTATTATTTCACTGGGATGCAGTCCTTGTGAACAGCATGTCCACACCCACCCTCAGATTGTCACTCAGTTACAGTGTCAGACTTCTTTAAAAACTTCAACTTCCTTTTAGTTACCTGGTAAGTGTTAGACTTCCAAAAATATTTGTATGCAGTAGTTTTAAATGATACAAAGCTGGACATAATACAGTGATCGTGTAGTCTGGTACCTAAATAGGCTGATTTAAATGCCTAGCCCTCCTTTACTCTTTGTCTTGCACTGGAGAATTTGTGCTATAATAATAAGTAGTTTTTTGTCATGTGTGCACAGTTAATAATCAGTGTGTCTTCATACCTTTTCACCAGGAACCTGACAGCTGGGAAATCATAGAGGGCCTGAAAATAGGCCAGACCAATGTCCAGAAGCCAGACAAACATGAAGGTTTCATGCTGAAAAAGAGAAAATGGCCTTTAAAAGGTTGGCACAAGGTAAATGTCTCATAAAACACTCAAAAGATTATTACCTCATTTTATGAGTTGGGATTTTTGCCTAGAGGAAATTAGGATGTCAAATAAATGCCCAGGATTTTGATGTATGACTTTTTCTTCAAATCATGTGAAGAATTAGTTTGCACACACAGCTCATGGCTTCCCAATTGCAGTGCCTGCTGTCTGATGCTGTATCCAAAATCCAGGTGGAAGTTGTAAATAATGCACTAGACACCTTGTCGTTTAAGAGGTTCAATCAGTATTCCTTTCGTTCTTTCCAACACATTATAACAAAATGTAGCTGTGTACTGTAGGATTGCACTGAGTTTACCTTAAAGTACACAGTACTTCATGATAGCAGAGGAGAGCTGAGGGGCTTTTACCTGCACCCAAGGTGTTTGTATGGGAGAGTATTCCTCTTCAGGCGTGCTGACTGGGCAGATTTGCTCAGCTTTGTCCCTGAATTTTGTTTGTCTTCTTGATTGCAGTCTTCTGTGTGGGCATGCAGTAGGACTATGCACTTTTGCTATCAGATGTCTCAATAAAAAACAAACAAAAACCCCACAAAAACAAACAAACCCCCCAAAAACCCCAAACAAAAAATCCCCACCCGCAAATCTCCTGTTTCTTTTTAGTTAATTTGGAGACATTTCTCCAAGCATAATTCTACCTTTTTTCAGCCGTAAACCTTGTCTTCATGAACTCTTTTGCTTGTATTTTATACCATAATAATTAAATTTTCCCCCCCTCTTTTAGCCACAAGATGTCTGTTACTGACACTCAGCTGTCTTTTTTTGTAGCTGAGGGCACTTGAAGCAGGATAATTTTCTAGGACAGAATGCGTTTTACTGCAAAGGGTGGTAAAATAATTTCTTATACATGGTATTTTTTCTGGGAAAGCATTGACTGTTCTTTTGCTAAACATTGTGGGACTTACTCAGGTCTGAGTCCAAGTGCAGTCCATACTAGTATAGATCACACTTTTTCTAAGTTCTCTGTTCTTTCTGAATGTTATACTAACTTAGGTATATGCCTGCTGCCCTTTTTTGTGCATGCCTATCTACCTTAGGTTTTTTTTTGTTTTGTTTTACTTAGAGTTTGTAGTTTCAGCAACCAAGTACATATACACTACTTGAATTTGGTCTAGGGGCATTAAAGGATTTCAAACTGAGATACCTGAAACACTAAAAGAACAGAAAATGAGAGCTTATTTAAAAAAACAGACAAACAATCAAAAAACAAAACTAAAAAACCCCAACCGACAAACAAGCACACCAAAAAACCCCCAAACAAACAAAACCCCCCAAAACCACCCCCACCCCCCAAAAAACCCCAAACAGTTAATCAGGTATATAAGAATACATGGAATAACCTACTGCTTCCACTCCTTTAAAATACATGTTAGTGTGTTGCTTCTTGGACAAGTGTCTGTTTTGGTAAGGAACTTTATAGGAGAGTAAGGGGAGTCCACCTTTCATAGTTCTATAAAGGAAATCACTACTGGTGATCTGTTTTTCATGCTGACTTTACAGCAGTTACCTGTGTAAGTGATCTTCAAAGTGATTAAGAGCTTCACAGTTCAGCATTCCCCCCCTACTCTGCTTTGCATTTCGCCTAAAGATCTGTGCTCAACTTATGTTTCGAAACTGTGGATCGGTAATGAGTTGGCTTTTTTTTTTCTCAACTTCTGCTTCGATAATCCTGCAGATTCTGTAACAATACTTTGTGCTGACTGCCCAGTGAGGCATTCCAGAGACAATAATTGTAGCATGTGCTCTGTTAGTGTTCTGCTAGCAAAGCCATAGCATCCTCTGACTATTGGACACTGAATGCCATATTCTGACAGTTCTGAATGTGCTTGAGTGGCATACCAGGTATAATGTGTACAACTTGGTGACTAGCCTATCATTTTCTGAAGTGCAGTATGCTTTGAAATGAAATATGAGGAAAGGTCATTTTCTTCTGTGTGTGGAACTTAGAGAGGCAGAGCAATATGAAATGAGCATCACGTTCTTGTTAAGTCCATTAATGACCATACCTAGTTAAAAAACCCCAGAATCAAAAACCCTCCTGTTGCTTTGACATCTTATTCAAGAAGTTCTGTTTCCAGGAAAGCACTGTTTTCTTGCCCTGCGTGAGATATTAGTACCATCTGTTGTGCAACTGACATAATTTCCAGAACCGTCTTCAAGAGGTATTTTCTGCCATCTAACTACTGACCCTGCTCATAGTGTTGAATTAACAGGTTCACATCATGAAAACATTGTTCTTCCCTTCCATGTCAGACAGCTTAGAGAGTCCAGGATAATATTTTTCTGTGTTCTAGATTTTTTACATAGATTAATGCTTTAGGTTAGACTCTAAAAATATGAATTAGTTTCTATTAATTAGTATGTTTTGAAAGTTAACGGTGGTAAACACAAGTCAGTGAATCTCATTTCAAGTCTTAGTTTTCCTGCTAGTCTGTATCTTTATGCTGTGTGCCAAAGTCTATGCTAACTTGTGGTCTGGAACACGCAAGCTAGGGCAACTTTAACTGCAGGAGAAACACATTGTGAATAGGGGATTCTGCTCTGAGTAAGAGCCACTCAGCAGAATAAAGGTGTAGCAATGGCACAGATAGGCATCATCACGTTAGCCTAGCCCTGGTAACTATGTCAGTGATGATATCGTGGCTGACACTGTATCAGTGACTAACACCCAAAACATAAGACCCCCCATGACCTGGGTATGTTGCTGGGAATGCTGCAATACTTACACTTGTACTAATACCTGTATTAGCTAGATTATAGCTAGAGAAGATATAATCAGCACAAATTACAATTTCATCTTTACCTCACTGCATAGAGGTCTGCCGTGAGGCACAGAGTTTTGGATGGTAGAGCAGTGACTCACAGCCTGCATTTTTTTCTCAGCTGGAGATCAAGGAGACCACAAGAACAGCCATATGTGGGTCTTCCTTTTGGGATGTAGGTCTTGCACTAGGCAAAACTTTTTGGTTTCTGGATAGGAATGGTAGGTTGTTAAATTGAAATGTGACCAAATTCTGTGGGGAGAAAAACAGGAAGGAAATTAAGAAACAGACACAACTCTTTCGGCCTACAGTGTCTTTCTTCTAGAGTTTATTGAATTGGCTGGAAAACTGAAAAAATATCCTTCATTATCGAGGTTTGTCAAGTTAAACCTAGAACATAACGTTGAAAAAAGAGAATCTAGTTTTTCTTGCTTAGAAGACAGTAGTTGTCAAAAAACAAGCAAGAAAAGTATTCAATACTGTGTTCATCCTCTCTTTCCAACCCACGAAATTGCTATGGAGTAATCCTTTTCTTTCGCAGATGAATTATTGTACACAGTTTAAATTACATCTTCTCACTAAAAGTTTTGTTTGGTTTTTTTTTTTTTCTTTCAGAGGTTTTTTGTCCTGGACAATGGAATGTTGAAATATTCAAAGTCACCAATTGATGTAAGTAAAGTTTATGTTGGAATTCATCCTGCCAGGGTGATTAAATCTCATACTCACTCTACGTGTATTTATGACAGCACACGCATGAAAGCTGTTGATGGATTCAAAGAGAGAACTGTATATGGAAAGCATGTAAGGTTTTGGCTGAGTTCTGTCCTCAAGGATTCTACCTTTTCTTACTTAATGAAAATAAAAATTACATTACTTAAGGTACATTATGTAAAGAAGGTGCTTGAGAGATTAGCCTGACCATGTATTTTCTTTTTTAATTCTTACGTCAGTCAGAGCTGATTATTCTGGGATCTGTGGATAGGACAGAGAAGTGATTACAATGGACTCGAGATATAAAGGGTAGCATTAAATTAGTTAGATCTGATACCAATAACTATCAAGTGGTAGCAGCAGGGAGCTGAATACTGTCTAATTTTCTCTGCTTTTCACTTACCTGTAGCTGTGTACTGGTACTGTGAACCAACACACTTTAACTTTGGAGCTGGCTTTGCACTGGGCGTTTCTTGTGAGATACTTTTCTCTGTCTATAAATATAGTAAGTGGTTAGTCTGGCTACAGGTTTGATTTTTTTAATATGGCTCTATATTAAAATGTTCATAAAATAGGAAACCATTTCAGCACCAGATATTTTTCTGTTAAATGTGCATGATGCTACCAATTTCTTACCCTGCTTTTTGATTTTTAGATACAGAAGGGCAAAGTCCATGGGAGCATTGATGTCGGATTATCAGTTATGTCTATAAAAAAGAAGGCTCGGAGAATAGATCTTGACACAGAAGAACACATCTATCATCTGAAGGTAAAAAGTGGTGCAAATACTTATTCTCTTCTCATCCACAGTGGAAATAAATAAAACTGTAGAAGACGTGCAGAAAAGTAGTACTGTGAATGTTTTCTTGACAGTGAATTTGTTTCTAGGTGAAGTCCCAAGATTCATTTGATGCATGGGTTTCAAAACTACGCCACCACCGGTTGTACCGTCAGAATGAGATTGTGAGATCTCCGAGAGATGCTAGCTTTCATATATTCCCTTCAGCCTCTACTACAGAGTCTTCACCAGCTGCTAATGTGTCAGATGGAAAGGTATGTAGTGGTTGTTTGGTGGTTTTTTTTTTTTTTGAAAACTCATGCCTGCTGGCCTTGCTCATGGGCAGTTTAAGTGGTCTCCGCTTGTAATGCCAATAGAAAGGAGTTTCTGCTGTGGGAATCAATGGCCTACAAAAAGCTGTGAGTGTGTGCAGCTGAAAGACTGTCTAATTTAGCCTTACTGCAGGCTTCATTAATGGGCTGCTCTAGAGATCTTGCAAAGAATGCACCATCCCCAGAACAATTTGCACTTGCCTTTGTCATCAGAGATAAATCTGTCTCTTTACTGTTTTATAATGTTCTTCCTCTTAAACAACAGCTTTTCTAACTGGTGTTTAGCAAATGTAGTTTGCTTGTAAGGTTCTTGGTTTGGTTCTCCAACATGCTGTTCAGAAAAATCTGCATCTTGGGGAACTATATAGTCCAATCACAGATGTCACTGAAATCACATTGCATATTTTATTTTCTTATTCTGAAGTAGTATGGTGATTACACTGATTAAGCAACATAGCAACAGGAATTTTAAGCATTTTATTATGCCTTAGGTGCAACAAAATAGCTTCCCCTGGCAGTCTCCTATACCTTGCAGTAACAGCCTTCCTGCCACCTGTACTACTGGTCAGAGTAAAGTAGCAGCCTGGTTGCAGGACTCTGAAGAGATGGACAGATGTGCAGAAGGTTAGTCTTTACCTTTCCATGCCTTTTTCTTTCAGCAGAACTTCTTGTTGATATAGAATAAGAAACAGTGAAGTGGTTAAGTTGCATCTTTACATGCACATGAAGTAGTTCTTCAGGTAAATAGATGTTTGTGGTGGGAAGTTCCCTCTCTCTGCATGTTTTGGGATGTTGCTTTCAAAATTTATCTTAATAATCTGTATTATCTTAATAGATACAATTTTAAAAATATGATAAACTTTTGAGGTCCAGAGTTGTTGCTGACTCCTGTAGAAATAATAAGTGCTCAACATCTCTAAAAATAAAGCTTTTACTTAGATGCCTTATTACTGGGGATTTTGACAATTAACTTTTATAATGCAATGAAGTGCCAGTGAGGCCGGCATGGGGAGAAAAAAAAAGTCTGAATTGAAGCACCTAATGTATTTTTTGATTTATATCTGTTAGATCTTGCTCATTGTCAGGCAAACCTTGTGGAACTCAGTAAACTTCTTCAAAATTTAGAAATACTACAGAGAACTCAGTCAGCACCAAATTTCACAGACATGCAGGTAAATATGCTTGAACATAAATCATCACACTCACACACTTGTTCTTTGTGTTAAGGGAAATACAGAGATGTTTGTTAACTGAGAATGATTTTCTTAAATCATAGTAACTCTTGGATGAAAGCTTTATCATGTGTGTTTCTTAATTGTGTAATAATGTTTCATGTGTAAACAATTAAGATGTATTAATTATTTGAGTTAAAAAGGGTGAATCAAGTGATTTAAGTGATTTGCAAAGCTAAACTGAGAGCAGTTATGATGGCAATGCATGTATATATTGAAATTGCATTTAAGGAGTTTTTGTTGTGCTGAGTAAGATATTTTAAGTTTTTAAGGAGTGGAGACCCAAAGACCCTCAAAGCTGAAGTTGTGTGCTCTAGAAGAGAGAGCGTAGTACAAAGGTCCCAAGGGTTGGGCCATTGCTCAGTTCAGGGTGAGTTTTCCTCTTGACCACAAGAAAGCAACAGCAGATCCTAAATATTTTCTGCCTCTTTCACTCAGTCTCCTTGAGTACACAAATCTCCCAGGGGTGTTGGTGTATTGGAAAGTCTAGTTCCATTGAGGTGACAAGACTTACCATTGATTTCATGAAGAGGTGAACTCTACATTTCTCTGAGTAGTGCTGGAATAGAAATCCATGAGGATTTCAAGATCTGGTCCTAAATGTTGTGCACTCATGAAGAAAGTATACCAGCAGTTTGGCCAAATGAGCTAAATATACCATGTGTTTATAGAAGAGTATGGATAGCTACAGCTGGTCACTGCTGTAGTTGTGGCCTCTGGCAGTGGCATTCTTCTCCTTACTTTCTAATTTGTAGATGTCTAATGCTACAATTCTTTACTAACTTGCTGTACTGTCTGTGTTGCTTGTGTCAACTTAATAGTACTTTGTCGCTTTTAACTATTTGTGTAATGTAGGCTAACTGTGTAGATATTTCAAAGAAAGACAAGAGGGTCACGAGACGATGGAGAACAAAAAGTGTCAGCAAAGATGCAAAAATTCAACTTCAGGTACTGAATGCACAATGTTTTACTTTTCACTGTACTTTTAGATTAACTTTTAAGCATGAAATGATATATTGGCTGGAAGTAGGAAGTCAATGTACTGTCTCTTATGTTCCTGATGAAGTAAATTAAGTCTCAGTTTGTTGTTTAAAACCTAGAGAAGACAGTGAGAAAAGTATTGATTTTACTTTCATTCATATGAAAACATTGCCATCTAGGGATAGAAGCGGGATCCGAATACTAGTCAATTAAGATGCAATAAAGGCGATATGCATACAGCACATGGGGATACTGATGCTTTATCTCAAACTTGCCAAGAAGGGCAGTTAAACAGGCAACATGAAGCTAAAAGCAGGAAACATGGATGAAATACTAAACACACCAGTTGTCTTTGTCAAGACCTGTACTATAAATGTTACCAATGAGAAGTATTTTCACAAGCCTGCTTGTATGGGAACAAACTGAATAAACCAAAGAATAGATTATGTGAAAGAAAGAATTTATCCCATCCTACCTTAGAGTTGAAAAGCAAAAGCACAGAAATAAGAATAATATGCTTGTATTACTGCTAGATCCAGGGTGCCTTACTGTGTTTTGTCAGAAGTACTTGTGTGTTTTGAGGCCTAATCCAAAACCTCATCTTTTTTATAATTGAGCAACTGATAATGAAGGCTATATTCAACTGACTTCAGGAGCTAACAATCACCACTGTGCTGTCTGCTACAGAATAAATAAATGTCAGCAACTTTTGATCCATTTAAATTCCTTGAAATTCATGCAAACTTTGAAGCCTTTAATATGTCTCCTAGAGGCGCAGTAAGGAGATTTCTGTGACTCATTTAAGATTAATAATCTTAAGGAAAGAAGAAATTGTAGTTGCGTCAGCTTTCTTATTGCAACTGCTGTAGGTGATTTTTCTTTCTACCTGTTATACTAGATAAATGACAATAGGTTGAACAATGAAGCATCTGTTAGGATTTAAAAGGTTTATTAACAAAGTTATTTTGGTGATTGATGTCATGTCCTGTTACCTGCGTTTGAAGGATCACTGTGTTTCCCTGCTGCTGAATAACACAGGCAAATAAAAATATCAGGAAAATTGATGCAAGTACTTGGTGCCTATGAAGAGACAGAGTCAACCCTGCATGTTCTTCTTTCATGCCACAGTGATCTCAGAAATTCCCCTCCACAAAAATGATGAAAAAATGATGAAAGCAGTCAATGTATGATGATCTGGGGTGGGTCATGAGGAATTACGAGCTGTTCCTGTGTTGTCTGTGCTTTGCCAAAGTGACAGTGGTCTGGGCTTCCGTCATTTTGGCAACTGACTTTTAAACTGCTGTTTGTGCCTTGGCAGGAGTCGTGCCTCAGCTCCTGAAATTCTCAAATAAGGTCAGCTTGCAGGTTCCCTGAGAGAGTTTGTGTGCATAGCGCTGCTCTACGTGGGTCTGTCACTTCTGGGTCGATAATGAACTCTGCCCAACCTGGGTCAGCATTAACTCTTGGCAGGCTTAATGCTGGCAATATA
Source organism: Phalacrocorax aristotelis (assembly GCF_949628215.1). NCBI lineage: Eukaryota > Metazoa > Chordata > Aves > Suliformes > Phalacrocoracidae > Phalacrocorax > Phalacrocorax aristotelis. Next base: position 26,503,281 of record NC_134280.1, read on the forward strand.
AAGCTTATTTTGTTGGAGCAAAGCATTATGTTATTGATGACTGATTTATAAATTAATTTGCAGTGAAACAGAAACAATAAAATTATTCTAAATTATACGGAAGACAAAGACTCCTTTTTGGCTTCTCCCTTATCTTGCCTAGTTCAATGGGCCCAACACGTTTATTCTTCCAAGGGCTGTCCTGTCCCATGAATGGTCTAAAGCTGTGATGTGTGGAAGATGGCATCACTGACTCATTGTGATATTCATAATTTGCTCATGTTGCCATTCCCCTAAAATGTGGATTTCTTCCTATGCCTAGATTCTTTTCAAGTCTACAGTCCCATTTTGGTCTTCCATTAGCCATTCCTTCTAGCTTCATTGGCCTTCCTTATAGGTTATTTTTTCAAGACCACTCCAACTCTGTAAACTGCTTATCAGGGCATCCACTACTGAGAACCACTTTGTCTAATTTGTGATCATTTCTTCATGGTGCCTACACATGATTTGCTATTAAATGGTTAACATTTGGTACTAAGAAAACATCTGTTGTCCTTTTCCTTTCCTGATGCCTGCATACATCTCATTAGTTTTAGGGGATAATGCTAATACTAACATACTAATGTTAAGCTATTTGCACTGTTAACTCCATTTGAAGTACTTGCACCTATTTATTTTAAAATGAGCAATTGTTAGCTATGATCAAAAGACCCTCTGATAGTATGACGTTGAGAGCCATTCTTCTGGCAAGTATAAAAATTAGGAAGCTCTATATATAGGTGTCTTGTCCATGAGTAATGGGAAACAAGGGTGTAACTTCTGCTAGCTCAGCATCCACTGAGTAAGATGCAAGGAGAGAATTCTCCCACCCAGATTTTGTATTGTACTTGTTACCAGTTTTTTGTTAATAAGACAGCTTCTGTTGTATTCCTGCTGACACATTCTGCAGTATGAATGCTAGGTGTATAAAGTGTTTATAACATACTTTTTCTTGTAAGAAAAGCTGCTTGTTTTGTTTCTTAGAAATACATATTTACCAATTAAGTATACCAGTTCTGTATGCAGTTAACTTTGCTCACACAGCTAATCCCAGTGACTTGGGTGGGGTTACTCCTTGAAGTAAAACTGAGCGTAGCATGTGTGCAAACGTTTGCAGGTTTGGGGGTTTAGTATTGCTAAATTGTTTAGTATTAACAGCTTAATTTACAGGCCTTTGCCTAAGAGTAATACATGGACTGCTTCTCTGAAGAAAGATTGCTTTTATGAAGGAGGTTTATTTTGTTTTTAGAAAGCTTAATTAAAGTCTTATGTAAATGGCCTGCAACAGCAGGTTAGTTGACCTGTATTCATTCATTTTACAAATGATGCTTTTGTACAAAAACAGAGTTGTGGGGTTTTTTCCTTTTGTATAAAATGTGCAATTTCTTATTCTCATGACAATCTAAAAATCTTTGAAAGAAGAAAAAAATTATTGAAAAGCAATAAAATGAACAAACATTGATTTAATTTCCTTCAAAAGCTTAGGGTTGTGAAGTTCCAAGACTGATTTTTTTTTTTTCTTTTTTTTTTTTTTTTTTTTTTCAGGGGGGAGTAGTTTAATAGAGAACTATATAGTATGGAGCAACCTGAAAAGTCATCTTGCTCCACTGAGGCTTTCAGCTCAGAAATGAAACCAGTCCCAAAGACTGGCTTATTACCTTTTCCCTTAAATAAGTATTTCTTTATATCATAATTCAATTAAGAACTCGCTTTCTATTGTATTGAGGGGAGTGTGTGGTTCTGCAGAGCTCGTTGTTCCCATTTTAATAATGTATACCTTCATTCATAATATTGCAGATTACATGTATATTTGTGCATGCCTCCCTCTCTGTACACATATATTTGTATATGTTCCTGTTAGTTAAACAAGAACAGTCTTCGAAACTCTTATTCACAGGATAGACATGCTTCTGCAGAGCACAAAGAGCTTTACATTACGCATATGATGCGTTCTCTGCTTTAACAAAGTTTGTACTCTATATATTAGAGGTTGTGTACATGTTTTTTAATGTGAGAATTTTATAAAATATTACAAAGCAAGTCATCTTGTACTCTGATCATTAGACAACCATTCCGTTGTCAGGAGCACTGCTGCTAGTGTCAGCCAGAGGGTGAAGGGTATGGCCATTCTCAGATGCAGCAACCCTATCAGCAGGAATGTTGCAGGAGCAAGACGCTTCAGCTAATAGAACTACAGTATCCCATTCTTCAGCGTGGTGTCCATGTATCCAGTCTATGCCATTGTTATTTATATGGTGCCCAGGATGCTCTCAGAAAAAGCAAAAATGTATATAGATTTAAAAATACTGAAATGGGTATAGGTGAAGGTATAGGTGAAGAAAAATGTAAAGGGATTGAAAATTGTTTTCTAAAAGCAGAGAGGTGGCTTCTAAAAATCTTCTAGTCTTCTAAAATCTTAAAATGGCTTCAGAATAATGCCATTTTGATTAGACATTAAATAGAAAGACTTCAATAGGTGTGTAGCTCCTCTGCATTAGGCAATTACTCGCTTGACTTTAATGGACCATGATGAATTTTCTTAATAAAAGTGAAATTAAGCAGGATGAGGCCACAGGTTAGGCATGCAAAAAAGGAAGTAGTTGTTGGAATATGGTTTTCATTTGTGCTGCTTTATCTGAGTTTTTGCATTGCTTTGGAAGCCAATCCTTCAGTAATATATGGGAGAAGTAGTTGGAACTCAAAAAAAAGTGGTGTGTGGACAAAATGAACAAATAGGCTCAAGGATGGTCATGGAAACGCTAGAGTTGTGCACAGGAAAGTTAACATAAGCAAGCTCACTATAACATACACACTGAAAAGTTTTACCATTGAGATGCATGTGCCTTCAATGGCCACAGTTCATGCACTTCCACTAATGCAAAGTGATCTCTTTCAGAATTTATCTTCTAGATGGTCAAGTGACCCCCAGAAGGAATTTGGGTTTTGTGTTTTCTGCCATGCCATAGCATCCTTTTTGTTTTCTTGTTCCATAACTGCCTTATGACTCTGACTGGCAATGCTAATAGACTTTTTTTTTTTTGGTAGTCTTAGTGAGTGCACTGCAGTCCAACTCACCTGGAGATATTTTTAGTGACATATCTAGTGTTTTTTATGTCTCTGGCATACACAACTGAAAACATGTGATATGTCCTCAAAATGTGTAGGCCATAAGAGTTAACAAAGTTGAAATCCACTTAAAGACTCTCCCTCTCCCTTTTCTGATCACCTTTCATCTTCCTGTGTCCCATCACCCCTTCCCTTCTCTTTCTCTACTTCCTTCTCTTCTTGCATTCACTGTCAGGAAGGGCCGGCACCGAAGGGCCAGTTCAGCACAACACGACGCCGGCAGAGACTAGCAGCTGCAGTGGCTACAACAGTGAGTGGATTTAAAAATCAAGGGATAGCTCTAAAGATGGGAAGCTGTGTAACTTGAATGTGTAATAAACTTCTGAAAATGTTTCTTGCACTTTTTGGAGGTGTCCATGCTACCCACTTTCAACTGAGTTTCTTAGAAGTGGTCAGGCCTAACACAGATGGACTCCATTAATGTGGGTCTGAGCTTGTTTAGGTGGTACATGTCCCTCCTCCTTTATTCAAGTGCAAGTGATGGTTAGGCTCAGGCCCTGCACTATTTGAACACATCTTTGACATGCTGTGCTATATACTATGCAAAATGGAAAGAAATTACCAAGTTTTGTTAAAAAGATTCACATGACAGTCTATAGAAAGACAGCAGAACCAAGGAGATTTGTTACAAACAGCCACAGAATTATAAGATTTCCTGACATTTTTTCTTTTACTTTTTTTCTTAGTATAAGGTTAGCCTTTTCATTTGAGACACTTTCTGTTTACATTCCATAATCCCAAAAAGTCATATTACTACCTCAGGTGCCTGTATTTAAGTCTCTCTAACCCTTTGATGCAAAATCTGGAGCTATGAAATCAACCCAGGGGCTGGGAATTGGGAGGGGGAAGTGCTGCTTGTGAAATCAGATTAGCATCAAAAGGATATCTTGAGCTGCTGCTTTATCAGGAAAGCACTTATTAGGAATGCACAATACAGACATTAGTACCAATCCATCAACTGACTACTACAACAGCTGGACAGGGAAGATGGTGCAGCTAAAGACTGAAGTGAGCTTAAAATGCACACCCCTTACCTAGCCCAAGCAGCAACTGTCTTCACCAGGCTAAAGTATTCCTGGGTCTGCTGCTCCAGCCCATCGCCAAAGTCCCCTAGATCAGACATAGCTTCTGCTTAAGCCTGAGTACCTGGAGCTCCAGCTACCTGAACCACAAAACACACCGTTAACTTGTTGTTGTCAGGCCCTCTTAAAAAGCATGAGAGAAATCAGTGTTTTTCCAGTTCCCAAATTAACTCATCTAAATTTAATCCCCCATAATCAGTTGATGCTGAATGCTGTGCTCAATAATTGATTGTACTCCAACCTCATTGGTTTGCCTGCCTAGTAGAGAAATCAACCCACTTCTCAAGTTTACATGCTGAGCTGTGTCAGTGAGAGGTTCTAACCAGTAGGTTTAGCAGTGGTTAAACAGCATTGGCAAGAGCTGTACCAAGGAGTACTTAAGTGGAGCAAAGATAGCTGGACTTAGATTGCAAGGCAGTAGGAGCCTAGGGAGTCACTAAGTTGTTACCTGCAGCTGAAGTGAGGACCTGTTGAGGGAGGTCTTGGAGGAGCTGGAAAAAGCATAGGAGGAAGGAAAACTAAAGGCACCAAAATGACTGCAGCTGTTGTGGTTGTGGCAATGGCCTGTTCTTCCTTGCTGATGTAGCAAAGTGCTTGTCTCTCCCAGACAGTGAAGCTGTGTGTATAGACTGAGGGATACAGAATTACATCACTTAAACGCACAGCGGAAAGAGGAGATTTTCCCTACAACCCACTCTACCAGGAACAGTCTGTTCCTACATGAACATGTAATTCTAAAGAAGGTGCTGGAGGAGTGGGTATTATGCCCCTGGCATAAAGTAGAAAGTCAGGGCAAGGTACATCTGAGCTCATGTCTAGCAGAGTGTGTGTATGGAGGAAACCAGAGTGGTGCATCAAGAAGCTAAATAATTTTTTTAAAAACCCTGCAAAACAACAACAAAACAACAAAAAAAAGAACGGGTAATAAAGTCAGGATCAAGACACCATAGGTATAGAGAGAAATCACAGCAATGAAAGGAAAAAAGGGGAAGTACGTTGGAAGTGTTTCTTGGGCTGCTGCGTATTCAAGGGAACGAAAGAGTTTGTTCAGTGTGGATTTTTTCATCTGTTGTGGAAAGTAGCTTGGAAACTTTTTTCTAGAAGATGCATATGAGGAGGGTTCATGTCAGTCAACAGTTCAGTATTTTTGGTTCTTGTATTTAAAGCAGACAGCAAAGCAGATACTTGTCTCTGTCATGTGAATGTGTATTTCTGGCAAGCAGTGTGACAGTATTTGTAGGACATGTAAATGCTGTTTCTAGGACATACTTTAAAATGTTATTTTTCCAATAAACCTCACTGCAGCAACATTGCTTATCAGCCTAGCCAGCTGATGTATGAAGCAGAAATGGTGGATCTAAAGCAGGTATCTTCAGTTAGATTCATCCGAAAGTGACTAAAGAGCCCCCCTCTACATCTGGGCAGCCTGCCTGCAGCTCTGCCAGTCTGTGTGGGGCTGGGGCAAGCTGCCTCATCCCCACGGGCACATGGGGCTGCAAGGATTGTCCCTCAAGCTCCTGCATTATAACCAGATCAGCCTTCTTTTCTGCCTTATGGATGGGGTTGAGGGCTGGGTATGTGCTCCCCGTGCACACAGCTATCATGCAGCCACCTACTCTGCCCTCCTGGAGCACCTGGAGTAATTGAACCTTTGCAGTGCTCCCGGTCAGAAAGTTCTGGGCACACGCTGCCTGATTTAAGAAGTGAAAAGGTTTTGTAAAGGAAACTTGAAATTAACCTACATTTAGTCACATTAGTCAATTAACCTAGTTTTGTTGGGCTGTTGACAGAGGCAGTCTGGCACTCTCAAAGAAGATAATGGGGTATATATCCAGTACAAATGGAAGGAATTTATTCTACATCTCCTGTTAATGAAGTCGTCTTGATATCAGGCTAAAATGAGTTCCAATACAAAATACCTACTTCGTTCATATAGCTGGAAATCAAAATACATCAGAGAAGAGAATAAAATTCATGCTGGACAGGTGCCATAGAGCTATTAATGTGCTATATATATATATGGAAATTGAGGAGGAACAGGGTGAAAAATGGTATTTTACAGAATATGCTCATGAGTGGAATAATACATGATGAATAGGTCCAACAGGATTTTGAGAGTTTCATTGGGGAATCAGAAACCTAAAACTTACATTGATGACAACTTGTAAGGAAGGGATTGATAAAACCATTCCCTGATCTAATCAAATAACAGGGTACCAATTTCAAATACTTATTGTAGTATAGAACTTACTTGTTGATAAAAATTCTTAGTAATATGACTTTTTATGTTATCTGCTGCTCTTTATCATGCCTCAGAAGATGCATTTTCTATTTTGGCCCATTTTTCATATTTGAATAATTACATTGGGCTGCAGTGTGGAAATTCTTAATTTATACATTTGATCAATATAATGAAATAAGTTAGATTTAATGTGTTCAATTTTTTCAATGGTGCTTAATATTTAAGTAACAAAGTGTAGTTCTGCATGCCTTTCCTTTGCATTTAAATTTGAAAGTTGGGTTATTGGCCTGATTTTTATGCAAATGTCTGTAAATGGTAAAATTAAAATAAAATACAACATATGCTCGCACACACCCCACGTACATAACAGTGGTAGTCATACACTGCATATATAGTACATAGGTAACTGTTCAGTACATGATACATGTGTATCTTACAAAGATATAAACTTACAAAGATTTGCATATATATATTTTAATACTCTACCTGAAAAGTATAGAAGGAGAAAGAGAAGTGATAATAAACTAAATTCTTACTCCATCTTACTAAACCACATCTCTTTGCATTTATTTATGGTTCATGTACTTTAAATGAAAATCAGGTGGAGTTTTGATTTTTTTGTTGTTGTTGTTTATTTGTTTAGTTAGAAAGAATATAGAAAGACTATATGCTTTTTCCCCTCTTCATAGTTGTCAGTACAGTGAGTTTCAACTTAAGATTTGCCAGTAGTTTTGAAAAACTTCAGTGATATATTTGATAATATTATATCCTATTTCTAGACCTGTGGAGGAACTTGCATGCTTTAAATGTTGGTATTGTAATAACAGAGTCATACTACGTGTACTTTCAATGTCTAAAATAGAATGTGTCATGGTTCAATTTTCCAGTCATCTTTTAAGCAGTAACATTTAAATAAATGTTAATAATTGAAATACTCCATCGTTAGGTGTTAGCTATGTATTTAGGACTCCTTTTGTCTGTTTCAGTGAAAAAATTTCAAGAGAATTCTGTGTCAGCTGTGCTGAGATTTAGGAGAGTAAAAAGTTACATGTTCACTTTTACTATGTTCTTCACGTTGTGAACTAAGTCTTTTGTTTTCAGAAGAAACGTGTATTTTGCTTCAACAGGAGTCAGAAGGTTGGCTGCACCTTATACAACATTTCTTCACTGTTTTCCACTGTAGGTCCCTTTCAGTGCTACAATGTCACCCGTTCGACTGCATTCATCCAATCCCAACCTTTGTGCAGACATTGAGTTTCAGACTCCGCCAAGCCATGTAACGGACCCTCTGGAGTGCTCTACTGAGTACATAAAGCTTCAAGAAGAATTCTGCCTGATGGCACAAAAAGGTAATGGGAAATGTCAAGCCTTTCCTTCATTGTGCTTCTCTATTGTGCTTCCTTATTGCCTTTACTTAGTTATGGCCAGGGTACTCACCGGCATTAGATTATATTGTGTGAGAATTTTTAGCTGGTCAGGGGGCTTATGTAAAGACAACATGTATTATCCTTCTTATAGTTTTGCATGGATGTCATGAATATAGAGATAGGTAAACTCTGTCTGGTAAGAGATTTTTAAAGAAGTCTTCTGAACTACTTTCTGCATCTTGTAAATACGTGACTGAATTTGAAGATATTTTGTTTCTCAATAAAATGCTTTATTTCTCCCCAAAGATTAATCAGGATGTCACTGCTACATGTAATGCTGTACAATTCATTTTTGTGCAATGTTTTCTGTGTTAGTGGAAACAACAGAAGAAGAGCTTATTCCTAGAACACACTTTAGAAATGCAATTTTATTGCCAATAAATGAATGGTCCTACAGTCTGAAAAATAGTATTTTTAAAAGGGTTTGTTATCAGTTTGCTATCTGTTATATAACAAACATAGAAAAAAATGTGAGACTGATATCTTAAAAAAAATGTTGAAAGGCCAAGTAATCCTCTTATTAGTGCAATATTGTCTTAGCAGAATTTATTTTTTGTTACTCTGAAAAAAAAGAAAAAACTAGACAGAAAAGAACACAAATCGGACATAGGTTTTCCAAATATGCACCTTTCTGTACGTTCAGCACCAAGAATATGCTCAGATGACATATGTGTGAACATACAGGACGCATATTACAGCCTCAAGCTGTAAGTGTTTGTACTTAATTTGGCATGGATTACTTGAAGTTCAGATCCTTGTTTCAAAATTTCCATAATTGTGGGATGGAAATCTCATTCTCTGTCTTTATTGCTGAAATGTTGTAATAGATGTCAATGTGCAGTTCTGTAGCTGAGAGAACACTTGTTTTCTTTTTTTCTTTTTTTTTTTTTTTTTTTTTTTGCTTAGTGCATTCTCTTTTGAAGTCTGCCTTTAACAGCATAGCTATAGAGAAGGAGAAGCTTAAGCAGATTGTTTCAGAACAGGACCTTACAGGCCACAATGCTCAAATAGCACATCTCAGACAGTCCCTCTCTCAGGTATGTTCTTGATTTGATTTCAAGCACATCTAGCTTGCCAGATGCACCATTTCTTTTGTATTTTGGCCATTTCCTGAGGTAGAAGGAGCCAAGAAAAAGCCAAGTTCTTGACCAGAACTACGACGTATGTTCTAACATGGGTCTAACCTCTGTGTATGTGGAGGTGAAGGATATAATTTGTGTAAGCATGTATCTGTTATGGTTTTCCAAAGTAAAGAAAAAGGATCAAATGTTCTCATACAAATGCTGGATATCTTTCCTGTAGCTGTTTCCAGCACAGCCAGGGAGATATTCTTGTTTTCTTAATTAAGTTTTAAATTTTGACTGTGTATTTTCAGTTTTGGTTTATATGTCCATGTCTTTAACTGCAAAAGGAATCATAGGTTACAGGTTAATAATGGGTAAATTGGATTTTTAGATACACACCTGTTACTGTCCAGCATCTCTCCCACTTAGGCCAAAAATAAAAATTATCATTGGCTTTAGTGGGGAAGAAGTAGTAAAGCGACAGTAAGTCCTTAGGGTGCAAAAATAACTCAGATTTTTTTAATTCATTGTCAAGGAAACGTAAAAGCTTTTACTTTGAAGAATGGATTGGTGTGGAGTACTGCACCTGCAAGAAATGTGAGCAAAGGCAAAGAGAACTTCACCCAAATGCGTATATAATTTCACACGGGGTTATTGTTATTGGGTCAGAGGTTTTTGCTATGAGATTAAGATTGATGCACAATGTTTCTATAAACACAGTTCCATATCATGTTATGCAGAGTGATTACTCTGTGTTGTCACAAAGGTGAAGGACGAGAGATAAGGGTAACTATTTCTGGTTACTGATACAAATTTAACTAAGACCTGTGGAGACTTATTAGCAACTTCTATGAAATAGGTGTTTTCTTCTTGTTCCTGGCCTCCAGTGTCAGTCGAGAAGTCACTGTCACACAATAATTCGTAGTCTCAATGGGGAATAAATGGCAATTTGACCTTAGTCAGGTGGCTGGGTTTGACCAGTCTCATGACCAGGTTTGAGCAGTTTCAGAAGCTATTGCCAGGCTGCTGTTAGTCATCACCTTCCCTTTGTGGTAGGTGGCAACTGTGAACATGCCCAGACCATTTCAAAACAAAGCAAAATGGGGTAATTTAAGCTGTCTAGTGTTGGTTTAAGCTAACCTATTTTACTTTCATCCTACTTTGTTTCAGTACATTCATGCAATCTATTCCTGAGTCTTCACTAGGGAGAGACAGAAGAAGATTCTTACTCCGTTATAAGTAATTTTCTGCTAAAGCAGTATGTTTGTCTGTTGTTCTTTTCGATAATCCTCAGTGCTGGGGATATATTAGGGTTAAGTCAGTTCATGTTCTAGGTATGTAACATTCTTGCACGAGTCTTTCTAGATAACAGACAATATGTATATACGCACCCAAATTTATAATCTAGGTCGAGCTTTAAAAAAGGAGAAAAATCAGCAGATACGTCATCACTTGAATTCTGTTGATATTTGTGACACTTTAATAGATCAGCAGTTTGAGATGAGTACGCACATGTAAATATATCAAAGTGATATGAACGGGCAAACACCCAGTGATACTAGCAATTATGTTGTTTTTGCTGGAAAGGAAGCAGTTTCTTTTTGCAGACTCTAAGTGCTGATAACCTTAGTTCAGAAAGGGCTGTATAGTAGAAACCAAGAATTGTCTCTTTGGGTGTTTTGCAGGTAGTTCCCATTTTTTGTTCTGCAGTTTCATTCTTCCTGCATTCACTCCCCACTTCCATAATGTACATTACCCACCAGTATACCTGCTAAAGAGCTATCTGAAGAATTGAGGTAGAACGCCACTTTAATGTTGTGGGAGAATATCTGTCCCCGCTGCCTCCTGAAAATCACTAAAGGCAAGCCAATCAAAAGATGAAATCATGTTAGAGAGATCGCAAAATAGGTATCTCTCTAAAAATGGAGGAAAGGAGGTTCTGTGATTTCTTATGAAATTATTGGGAAGAAGCTACTTTTTTATTTTTCTTTTTTTTTTTTCCTGTTTAACGCTTACTTTTTAATTTTAAATGAAATGTGCAATTTTTATTTTAAGGCTCTCAACCAGAATGCTGAACTAAGGAGTCGCTTGAACAGAATACATTCAGAATCTGTTATTTGTGATCAGGTTGTCAGTGTAAATATTATCCCTAGTCCTGATGAGGTAAGACTTTGGCCTTTAATGGATTTAGAGTACAATCAAACCTTGCTAATTCTCACTAATAGCTGAAACACACCTGGAAAATTACAGAATTTTTCAGATTGGCAAGTGTTCACTTACAGAAGAAGTCAGATTATATTTTCCCTACATAAAATAAAACTTATGTCTTTTATTTTGCATATGTTAGATGTCACGAAAGATCTCAGTTTGGTCTCTGCAGAGAAACAGAGAAGGACTCCAGTTTTGGAAGACTACTTGTTGGCTGTGGGAATTAGTGAGGTTTTACTGTATTTGAATGTAACACACAATAGCTAACCAATTCTGTATCTTTGTTTCTTGCCGAATCAACAGAACAGTTTAGTATTTAATGGCCTGATCCTGCAACTGCTTGAAGGGCCTGATGTTTAATATCTTGAGTGGCACTGCTGAAATCAAAAGGTTCTGTCTATGAACCAAGCACTATGCTAATCTGTTTGCAACATCTAGTCTTTCTTGTTTTGCTTTCCTCAGTCAACAGATTACCGAACATTTGTGTTAATAACAAGTCAGCTTCCCTCATGAGAAGGACAAATCTGAATTTGTGAGCCGTAATATGTTACAATTAGTGTGCGGATTTTGGCAACCATTCTGCTTGCATTTTACCAAAATATTTTTTTCATTTGTCATTTCCATTTTTTTCTATGCATGTGCCATTTCAATTAACATACTCTTGTCTCCTAATTATTTCATCCAATAAGAAAGGAATGTGTAAGTATGTTTCCAGTTACTTTTGTTTATTTGCTTTTTGAAAATGTCTAAACAATTTTTCCAAGAGTCCACCATGTTGGAAACTAGCAACAGAAGATAGAGGGGAAGCGGTGCCACAGCACAGCAATCTGCAGTGAAGTTCTGAGCAATGACCATCTCTTCTATTTTCTATTTTTTGTTGGTTAGCTGTTTCTTTTTCATATGTACCTCATTATCTTGGTACAAGTGCATCTGACCAAAACAGTTTTTCAGAGAGGTTCCCAGATCTCTCATTTGCTTCTCCTCCTGATTTCTTTATATATATAATTTTGCAGCATGTAGATAATGCCTGAGTGAGCATCTTTTTCATGTAGGGGCAAGTGTATGTTTCCAAGCCGCTCTAGCTTATACAAAAACTTAAAATTTTTTTCACTTCCTGTAAAGATAACAGTGAAATCAGCTTCTGTTTCTAGTATATCTCACCAAACATCATAAACCATCTACAAGCTTATAAGCCCCAGTGAAAAAGGAATGGTTTTTGACCTCTTGGCTTGTGTATGGTTTTTTTTTGTTGTTGTTAGTGCACTTTGAGGCAACTATATAGAATAATTCTGGAGGATTAAGATGTCAGCAAAACCATTTGCAGGACTTCTGTAGTAGGATTAATGGGGATGGAGTTGCAATCTGAAGAGTTAACTGTGTTTAGAAGGGCTTCAGTAGTTTCATCTGTATTATTATCCCGTGGAAGCAATATGCTGTATAAATTAAGGGATTAAGTCAGAAGTCTGTTTCCATCCACAGCAGCAGCTCCTTTGGTGGAATGGTACAGGGAGAGAATCTTAGGGTTTTTTCCCCCCTTCTTAAAGTGATAGCCTGTAGGGTAACAAGTTGAAACCTGGTGTTCTTCCCGCCAATGGCGGGAAGAGGAAGAAGATACGTTCCACTCTTTAAATTAGCTTGCCCCCCTACTGATACACACACAACACAATTTTGAACCCTTGCCTTTGCTGTTAAATTCTCTTTATAATAAACCACAGAGAGTTCATTCCCTTTAGTAGTATTGAGTCAGTGTTAATGCAATAATTCAAATGGGTTTTGGAGAACAAACATGGAATAAAAGCACATGAATATATATTATAGCTGTTCTCCTGACTATTCAAGCATTTCAAACATTTGTTACTAAACTGGTTCACAAGCGCATTTATTTTGAAAGTAAATTATAACTCCCTGACCTTATAAAGTTTTATATTTGAGTTTTGGTTGTATTAAAGCTAGCTCCCAGTGATGTAATTTGTTTTGACCAGGTGTCTTTTCATCTGAATTTCGTGGTTGAACTTGCCTGATGCAATACAGCTATTGTCCACAAAATCATTCCTCTTGATACAGAACTAGATGTGTTTCGTGCTAGATTCATGGTGCTAAAATTTAGCAGTTGATGCTGAGCAGGCCTTAAATGAAGACGTGTATCTCACTGCTCAAAATGCACTGTATTTTGTAATTGTCAAAAGCTCATCTGTTAGGTACACGCAAAGCCCTACTGAAGTGCAGTCTTTACTCTCTGTGCTTATATTTGGCATAGAAAAATTATTCAGTGATTTACCCCTTTTATACATATTTCTATTATATTAGAAATAATACTCTCATTTTTCTGTGCTTTTTTTACAGACTGGTGAACAAATCCATGTCAGTTTGCCACTGTCTCAGCAAGTTTCTAATGAGAGCAGGCTCTCTATGTCTGAATCCGTTTCAGAGTTCTTCGATGCACAGGAAGTGCTTCTATCTGCCAGCTCATCAGAAAATGAGGTAGGCTATGACAGCGTGCTGCAGCTTTGCTATTGTAAAGATTTAGGTATTGCTACCAGTAGTGAATGATTTTTTTTCTTATAATGCTAATTAGAATAAAAAAGTATCCAAATGCGTAAGGTGTAGGTAAATGAACCTGAGACTCCCTTGTGATGGGATGCAGAAGTTCCCTGAAGTGTAAAACTGAGTTGAAAGTTGCTTTTATCAGTAGCTTACATTCAGTACACATCCTTGCTGGATGTATCGCATCCTTACGTGATGACATAGGCAGGAGCAATTTTGTCTGACTATGCAGTCAACTAATTTAGATTTTAAAATATACTTTTAAAAAAACCCCAACTTCTAGTATACATACAAAGTTATTCTTTGTAATCAAAGAAGTAGACAAAAGTCTAAAAAATTGGCTCACCCAAGCACAAAGTTGAAGAAGTCAGATACAGTTCAGGCTCCTGAATCATGTTGTTGTCCAGAGCTTTCCTGTGCTATCCTGAATAAGTTCTTAATTTATAAAATCAATTTATTTTTTAAAATACCTTTTAATAAAGCCACAGTAGTGCTGTGGGCTAACACAACTCTTTTGTAAGAGGAAATAAGAGTGTGCCACCATGTTTTCTTTTTGACAAGGATTGCTCATGTGCCACGAGTTGGCACAACCACAGCTAGACCTGTTCATCTAAAGAATAAAATAGTTCCTTATCTTATTGCTCTGTCAGATGTAAAGTACATGTCTCAATAGTCTCGATTCTATGTATCAGCATGGAGAATCGATGTTTTGTATGGTATAAACAGAATGGAAACTTTACAATATCATCCCCAAATGGTATAGGTGTTATGATAAGTAAATACTGTAAAATATTTTGAAAGAAATATTTCTGAAAAAAAAAACTTTTTATTTAAAAAAGTTAAAAATAGTCTTAACGCTGATGTACTACTTGTTTTGCAAAATGATAGGTTGATGTTTATATCATTTTTTACTGAAACACAAGCTGCGTTTTATGGTTTGGTTCTTTATAAAGAGCACAAATCTGACACTCTTTTCTCACCTCCCATCCCCAGTGTGTTACGTTACCAATTTTTTCTTCATCTCTGATCTCATTTGAAGTCACCCTTTTGCAAATTTAATGTCTGTATTGCCTTCATAATAAGGACTTCAGAAGCATAAGGAGAGCATAGCATTTGTTTTGACATTTTTAGTGCATCATCAGTATGGACTGATTGAAACATCCGGTTGATTTAGTTAACAACTCTAATTGGGTAGAGATGATTTCTTTGAATATTTGTGTTTCAATTAATTATTCTTGTTTAATTTGTCGGTGTATTTTATATGTATTTGGCTTAACTGATATTTTATTTATGTTTTAGGCTTCTGATGATGAATCTTATATCAGTGATGTGAGTGATAATATATCTGAGGACAACACCAGCGTTGCAGACAACATTTCTCGGCAAAGTATACTGCTATGTTTTAAACTTCAGGAAATTATGTTGGTTAGGTTCATGTACCAGATTTACTGCATGTCTATACAAGACTCAGCTGAAATTATGAAGTTGGGCTTGCTTGTTCTGGTGGTGATTTGGTTCAATGGATAAGTCTGTTGTTTTTTAATCTGGTGCTTTCTTATGGTAATAGTTTTTTCCCCTTCCCAGTTCTTAATGGTGAGCTAACAGGAGGCGCATTCAGGAATGGAAGGAGAACTTGTCTCCCAGCTCCCAGCCCTGACACCAGTAACATCAATCTGTGGAATATTTTGAGAAATAACATTGGCAAAGATCTTTCCAAAGTATCCATGCCAGTTGAGCTAAATGAACCTCTGAATACCTTGCAACATCTTTGTGAAGAGCTGGAATACAGTGAACTTTTGGACAAGGCTGCTGAAACAGATGATCCTTATGAACGCATGGTAATAAATTTAGCGTAGCACTTCTTATGTCTGTATCAAAATGGGAGCTGTTGAGTGGAGGTATGTGCAGGGTCCTCTCTTGCTCGTCCTGGTCACAGACAACAGACCTCCATGCTGGGTCAGACGAATGCTGTGAACAATTACAGATGGTAGGTTTGATCTGAACAAGGCTGAGGGACTTTTCAGACCAAGTCCTGCAATTGTGACTCATTGATGTGAAGACTGATCTCACTCTCTAGGACTGTATATGTAGGCATTGGCAGTTTCTAACCCTGCAGCTTCCTTTCCTGGCTTTCAGTGATAATGTCCAGCAGCCTCCAAGAGCTAGTCAAGTCTGTGGCTGGCTTTTCATCTATATAGATGTCAATAAGATGTCATCCTAAGCAATTTCTAATAGAGACGTTCCAAAAATCGAAAACATCCTGAGTGAGAGCTGTTTATGTTTGGCACTAAATAAAATAATTCCCATAGGAAAATGGTATGTGATCTTGTCATTAGAAGTTATCACACAATATTTATTCACAGGGAGCATAGACTAGAACTGGGTCGGTATTTTAGATCATTAGTGATAGGCCTGGTCAAAGCTAGATAAACAGTATCTTATGCATACTGTTATTTTAGGGGACTGTTGAGATAGACTGACTGAGGCCATGAAGAAAACCAAATTGTATCAACAAAAGACATACAGTTTATACTGATCTTGTCGGAAGTATGGCTTCACTTTCAGGCATGCTTCATTAATCCAGTTTTCACTCAGAGTAGAGTGAGTTGTATACCACATAGTGACGGCATACACACAAGAATTTCTGTCTAGTCTCATGTTCTTGTCTGTGTTTTCATAGGTTCTCATAGCTGCTTTTGCAGCATCAGGCTATGCCTCTACATACTTCAGAGCAGGAAGCAAGCCATTTAACCCAGTGCTTGGTGAAACTTATGAATGTATTAGAGAAGACAAAGGATTTCGATTTTTCTCAGAGCAGGTAAATCTGGTTTCTAGATAAGACGCTCCTGTTAGATATAGATTTTGGTTTCCTTGTTTTATAGAGTAATCTTGGTTTTTCTTTCTAGTTAGAATGGTTTGCTTTTGTAGTAGTAAAAAGGGTTGTTAGTGTGAGTGAACGTTAAATGCTAGAAGGTATATATTTTTATAGTAATAGCAAGGAAATGTTTTAAGTACATAGTGTTTCAAGTGCAAGCTTAAGTTGCATCTGTTTTCATAGCAACATAGGCTAATAAATAGTGTGGACTATTTAGTATTTTCATATTGCAGTAACAATTGTATTGTCTTAGAGATGAAAATGAATTCTTTTTAACTCAGCCAAACTGTTTTCCAGGTTAGCCACCATCCTCCCATTTCGGCCTGTCACTGTGAATCGAAGAACTTTGTGTTTTGGCAAGGTATACATTTTTTAATTCAAAAGCATAAACTCCTTTTTTATTAGTAAGTAAAAACTTTGTCTGTACAAGCTAAGCTTTGCATTTGGAACTTACTCAAAATTTCTATACTTATTATTTTTGTAGTAACGTATTACAAACTGATGCTTTGAATTATTTTGCTCCAAATTCTCATTCTTAAGAGCGAGCAGACGTGTTACGACTTCCCTTGTCAATTGAAGTCTGTTTATACTTTCCTGCTTAAAAGCTTTTTACCAAGAAGATTATTATTTCTTACAAACACAAGTAGTTCTTTTTACACAGTTGAACAAGCAGCTCTTTCTTTCCTTGTATCTACTGGCATATGCATTTAATTTGTATTGAATGTTTTCATGAGAGGTTTGACAATAATGTAGAACAGGCATGACTCCTAGAAGAAAACCAAACTTATCTTCAGTTTTCTGACCTAATGTCATTTTCTAGTTGTTTTTTTTTTTCCTTTTGTATTTTCACGGCAATCTCATACTGTCCTGTCTTAAACCAGATGGTCTAGCATAGATCATCTTGTGTGCCACACACATCACTGCAAGGGGGAGACTGTGGTCTTTTCAGTTTTGTAAATCTTTTGCTATTATATTCAGATATCAGGTGGAAAAACAAATTCTGGGGGAAATCAATGGAAATTCTGCCAGTTGGAACCTTGAATGTGACTCTTCCAAAGTAAGCTGCTGTCCTATTTCCTTTTGTTTTCAGTCTTTGCTGCAATCTAATCTGTGCTGGCTTGTGAATGGATTGGGGGAAGTGTGTGCAGACATCACATGAACTGTGCTAGTGAGAGTTAGTGCCTAGCTCAAATCTCTCCTTAGTGTGCAGGTGTACTGAATGTACTGAAGCATCTTTGAGCCTGAAGATTCATTTGAGTTTTTGGAGGAAAAATATACAAACTCTCTAGAAAGCGATAGACAGAAGGGGATGGAAATGTTTTAGGAGGGAGAACCCAAGTTTTACATGTACAGTACTGATCATCTGTTCAGAATAAGGCTGCAATATAGGACTGTCAGCAGCTAGCACTGTCCTTACTAAGGCTTTCAATACTGCTAAGTGTTCTCTCAGAACAACCACTAGTAACAATTAAGTAAATTTTTCAAAATATAGATAAGCCAAAACGTGTTCTTCAGATGTTGACATAGTAGTAAGAAGTTGTTTCACCACAGGTAAGACTAATTAGAAGTTGTAGATCCTGAGAATATGCAAGGAGAGGATACTTCAAATATGTCTGTTGATTTTGCAGTACTGTTCCTGTTCCTGTACATTGCAGCCAGCCTTTCTTCCTGTCTCTATCAGTATGGCATCACTCCACTTCACCTCTTCATCCATCTCATGTAAATGCACTCAGGAGTATCTTTGTCTTCTGTCTTCGTGCTTGCCCCTCAGCTCTGAAAGACAATGTGCTTTGCACAATAGAAGTCCCTCATTTTATTCCCTTGTTTGGCAATATAGGTGCTCTGACTCTGAGTAGTTGTTACAGAGGGAAAGGGATGATGTGCCAGTGAGCTCCTGCTTCCTACTTCCCTTCTGTTATCTTCTTTCCATATTTATCTTGTTCTATTTGTAATTGTATTACATTGTCTGCTTTTAACCTCAGTTCAGCCTTATGTTGATCTTTGGGTCACAGTCCTGCCCCTAAAGGAATTGTGGCCAAAGCACTTAATGCTCTGAGGACAGCAAATATGCTGCGCGGGGCTTCAGTGGTTCATAATGTCTTGATTTGTGCTTGATAGCACCATTCTTCTCTTCTCTGCACTAGAGCTTATGCGAGCTCCTCTATGGAGGATTAGTAGTGTACCCAGCTTTATTAGAGTAAGCTATTGTTTGAAAAGCTTTTGAGGAATATGGTCTTGTATTTGTAATAATGTTTTACTTTTTTTGTCTGTAATGATTATGACTAATATATGTTACCAACTACTTGCTGGTATCTCTTCTTAGGTATGGAGACTACTATGTCTGGAACAAAGTCACCACTTGCATACATAATATTCTTAGTGGAAGGAGGTGGATAGAGCACTATGGAGAGATAACTATCAGAAACACAAAAAGCAGTGTTTGTATTTGTAAACTCACATTTGTCAAGGTAACATATGTCTTCTAATATATATCATATATTCATAAAAATGCATTGTTTAGGCATATATCAAGCTGTTTCTTCAGTATTCCTGAAATCCACATTCCACATTTCATAAATATGTAAATTGTTAAATGAGAGTGCTATGTCAAGTAATATGACTCTATTCCATTGAACAGTTGATATCAGCGTGTTGCATTGCTGTATAGCTGTGTGTTGTACTGTTGTTGGTTTTAGGTTAAAAATGAAATGTCAAAATGTCTTTTCTATTACTACAATGAAAACACAAAGTCACTGTAGACTCTGTGCCATTTTACTTCTACCTTTACTAGAATTTGGCAGTCAATATTTTATCTGTTTTGATTAAATAATGCTGCTTTGGTTCGTAGTATTTTAATATCCAGGCAAGAACCATATCTAAAAACAGATTGCTGTATAGCTATGTTACTATCAATTATTTTCCCTAAAAATAAGTTTGTCTTGCAACAAAATACATCAATAGCATTGCAGTGTTAGCAGTGGTGCATTTACCGTAAACCTGAAATTTGTGTTTGATAGATGTTCTGGGAATGGACAACTGACTCAGTAGGTGAAGGTGTAAGTAATAAAAGTATTTAAGAAAAGTAAAACAGAGAAGAGAAATAGAAAGCAACAAATAACAAGTAATATTGGCTGAACACCTTCCTGCTGCAAACAGTAGTGTGCAGCACCCATCAAAGGATTCCCTTACGTGTATAGGTATATTCAGTGTTTCTCCATATGGAAAGAAGAGTTAGCTGGCTCTGATCTTGCAACTTTCAAAGTGTCATTTTTGCTGAATTGTGTGGGGTTTTGGTTAATGAACAACAATATAGTTCCCAGATGTGCAGATAATTTAAATACCTTTATACCTAAATCACATATCAAATTATTCAGGGTTTCCCATATATTAAACCAACCAATATTCAGAACATCTGAAATTCAAATTCTGATATTCTTGGTTCCAGGTGAGCTGTTCCAATACAAAATTCGGACAGTCAGTGCCACATATTAAGGTTCATGCAGTATCTGTATTGGTACAATGGGTAATGCAAAAAACAGTGTGAACTGGTAATTCTTTGTTAAACTTACAGGTGAACTACTGGAATTCAAATGTAAATGAGGTCCAGGGTGTTGTGATAGATCAAGAAGGGAAGGTGGTTCATCGCCTTTTTGGAAAGTGGCATGAAGGCCTTTATTGTGGGGTTGCACCTTCAGCCAAATGCGTATGGCGGCCGGGTAAGAAGCTTGTAATAAACTGTGGCAGGCACTGTAGTGTGACCCTAAACTATTTAAAGCTGTTTTAGCTATCATTTTAAATACAAAAAAACACTACTAGAGAAATCAAATTTCTGACTAGACAAAAAAAACCCAAGAATTTACATGAGCTTATAATAATGGTAAACGGAGATGTTCTTATAGGGCATAGTCGTCTACATCTCAGTCTGACTCCTGGTCAAATATTCTGGGGTCTTGGGGTCAGCATAAGAATAAAATTAAGAAAAAAATTGGTTGCCCGGACCTGCCTGCCTTCTCACAGAGTGCAGGGTAGCTTATTTGGATTCAACAAATAGGAGGTGCGAGTTTAAGTTTGTTGTCCTAATGCTTTTTTAGCCTATGGGATTGGTCTTCAGAGATGGCAAGCTCCTGTGATTTCAGGAGCTGATTTCAACTTTCCTACTGCTTGCTTAGAGGCACTGAGGTAAAATTAGTCATCCTTTGCACCTACAGTATCTTTCATGCTTGCAGAGTGATTATCCAGGAATTGTCATTATTGTTAGTATTTTGAACCCTACTCTGCGTTGATAGTATGTTGAAGCCTACTTTGCACCCTGCTCTCTGCAACGTCTACTCTGCTGTTAGTGCTGAAAGTTTTGGACAGTGCAGAATCAGTCTGCAAGTGAGTGTTACGTTCCAAAGTTAACTCTGAAGATCAGTTAAGGTTAGCTTTTATACAGACATTTGATAAGCCCACTTTCCAGGTAACAGGAAACTATGTTTAACTTGAAAATCTTGAAAACAGTAATTTTTATTTAAAATGGAAGGAACATCAGGAAAGTTTTGAATCTATTAGAAGGTAATTACAACCTCTGCAGGATCAGCAGTTGAAATTAATATTTAGTGAATGTTGTTCCACCCAGAGAACAGCTTTTGATGCTTTTTAATTGTATGTAAGAGTAAAATATATTAAAATTTTTGCTGTTATAATTTAATAAATAAATGACTCTTTTGCATATTTAAAGTAATAGTTTAAAAAGCTTTTTTCTTTCTCATCCAGGCTCCATGCCAACCAATTATGAACGGTATTATGGCTTCACAAGGTTTGCTATTGAGCTCAATGAATTAGATCCTGTACTGAAAGATCTTCTTCCTGCAACAGATGCGCGATTCAGGCCGGATCAAAGGCAAGAATGCTTATTTATACACTTAATACTTGGTGGTTTTAAGGCTGGGTTTGGCTGAGTATTGAATTTTGTCTATGTCTTCACTATACTCTGAACTAAGCTTTGGAGGATTCTGCTAGGAGAGAAGGTATTCAGTATTGCAATCAAATTTCTGCTTTACCAAGTTGAGGGAAAGTAGAAAGCATCATGTTGGTATAGTACAGCTCTAGTGCAGTCTTTGGGCAGAGGTAGGGTTCATCATATCAGGCTGGAAAGACAGGCTCTGAAATGTCATGTCCTCTTGCAATGAATGGAAGCAACATTTATTCCCTCCTAATTCTCAGTTCATAATACTTCAATGTTTGTGATATGCTGAAGTTACTAAAGAAAGCATATGTCTTAGGCCATAGGTCAGGTACACGTAACTGGGAAGTCACATCTTGGTTATTACTGTTTTATGAGGTTATGACTGGATCTGAAAGTGGGTATAACACAGACAACAGGCTTGGCTTCTGCTTGTCTTTTGTGATGACTGGTGCTAGAAAATCCCTTGTTTTAGACACTGTGATTGCTATAGGTCCTGCTGTTATTCATACAGGCTTCTGGAGGAAGGAAATGTGGAAGCAGCATCATCTGAGAAACAAAGAATAGAGGAACTCCAGAGAGGTCGGAGGCGGTACATGGAAGAAAACAGCATTGAATATGTACCTAAATTTTTTAAGTGAGTCTCTTCATTTCAGTAGTAAATCTGTTTTCTATAGTGTGACTGGACAAAATACTACAGGAATTACCACCAAACTAGTCTGTTAATTGTGAAAGCCTGGAAAATGTCAATTTTAAGAAAAATAATCTCTGCCTGAAGCAATTTTCCATAGTTTAAAGCTTCATAATTGAAAGATAATTTTATTGCAATGGGCAACAGCTATACAAGCCTGCTGCACCCCTTGGCCAATGTTTTTTGAAGTGCAATAGAAGTACAATATTAGGATCTAAAATTTAACTCTGTTACTGTTTTAAGTCATAGCATAAACAAAGTAATAAGTAGTGACCTAAACAACATCATCATATGATTCCCTGCCCATAATCAGAGTCTGTAATGGCCAAAGCAGTTTTATGTAGCTCTAAGTCATGCTCACACAGATCAGACAACAGATTTGTGATCTCGGCTAAACTTCCACTTTTGGCACAGGTAGAGGCTGATGTTTATTTTTAAAACCCTAAATGTTCTTGTGTCCTTTAGAAGTGTGAAATCAGGTTTAGTATCGGGTTAGATCAGAGATGTATGGAATTTGATTTCATATTGCATAAGAGCAGAGATCTATGGTCAGAACTTTTTCTTCCTCTCTCTCTTTTTCCTTTCTACAGAAAAGTTATCGATGCTAATCAAAGAGAAGCCTGGGTTACCAACGACACCTACTGGGAACTGCGAAAGGATCCTGGCTTTAGTAAAGTAGAAATTCCCGTACTCTGGTAAACTGAGAATGTAGATCTAGTAAACATATCACTCTGAAGAAAAAAATAACTATGCACAATATGTTTCTTATAGCTAAGCGTGGTTTGTGGGTCTACGAAAAACCTATCATTCACATTTATATTCATCTTTATAATGGACTTTTGAAAGTGCATTAGGCCAGGCCCCTGACCACTTCTGGATCTTTTTAATTTTGCAGCAGCCATTAAAAAAAAAAAAAAGAAACAAAAAAAAAAGAAACAAAAAAAGAAACAGAAACCTTTTAAAGTTTCAGACACTGAAAATTCAGAACAGAAGAAGCAGATGAGCTATCCAAAGTCACTCGGAAGAGGGGGTAAATGCAAAACTGCAACCGGTGCTTTAAACAGACATTAAGAGTAATGTAATTTAAATTAAAAAGAAAAAAAGGAAGAAAAAGAGAAAAAATCCATTTTGTTTCAACTATTTTTGTTAAAAATTCTTGGGTCACAACACTGTCATTTCTGGCTTCAGGTTAGTCCTTTGGTGTGATGTGCTTGGACTGGCCTTTGTCAAAAAGATACACTTTTCCGGAAGCGGTTCCCATTCATATGCCATTGTTCATGCCTTAAACAAAATATGAAGATGTACAGTAAGTAATTTTAAAATATGTATGCTTAGGCTTGTGTGAAGGGCAGATTTTTAAAGCACTAGAATTTTATCCTGATATAAATATTGGAGAACCTGCATTATTTAAAATAAAAAGAACACCAAACATCTAACTGTCTTTCAGAAGAATGAGATCTACTGTACATGCTTTAGCTTTGGGAAGCTGACTGTATAATCAGACTGAAAAGAAACTGCTAACTGGTTGAATTTGAGACAATTTTGGTAAATGCATATGAACTGCTAGTCAAAAAGTTCATATTCTAAATGACTGATGCTGAAATGCAATCATCACTTTTACCACTGGCTGGACATAGTCTCACAGTCAATCTCATTTCCCCATAACTGTTTATACAATTAGAGTTCCCTGAAGCTTTGCAACAGCGTTAAAAGCACAGAAAGATTTCATGGGAAGTTCTCTGGCTTCTCTCCAAAAGATGGATAGTACTGTAAATGAAACTATTTTCTGCCACACACACTGTTTGCTTTACTGGCTCTGCTTTTTCCCCCATCCACTTTTTTAATCTAAATTTATATTTGAGAGTATGGCAGAGGGTCCCATGCATTTTAGCTAACAGCTATTACTTGTGTTGCCAAAATAGCTTTTGTGCAAAATTATATTTTACAGTTTTTCATAAAGTGAATCTATATTTTTTGACTAAGAACCAGGTCTCTTATGTGTTGCGAAGCCTCAGTTAATATATGTGGGAGAAGGCTTGGCACTTTCTATTTGAAAATCTCTGGAACATTAAACAGCAGGAGGGCAGATTTTAGTAAAAGGAAAAAAGTAATTTTATTAGGTAAAAACTGAATTCCATATGGTATGACCTAGTCTTCCATTTATGCATGTATTATACATCCAGGCACAGTTAGATTTCATGCATATACACTGTATTTCTTTCTACGCATACATACTGCACTTGAATTTTCCTATTTAAGATTGATTCCAGTACTGAGATCTAAAAAAAATTATTATATGGGTATGTGATCCTGCCAGCAGAGCTGCTTGAACAGTTCTCAGTAGATTACCACACATACCCAGCTCTCTGCCTGCTTCTTCCTTTTGCAGAGTCAGGTCCCTACAGAACTGGGATTACTTTGATTATTTAATATGCATTTAGTTCTCCCCCTTGTCTGTATGGCAAAGCAACCGGCAGACCGGCTAGCTACTAATGAATTCCAGTTTCTTCACACGGTTCTGTTATCAGGAAAAACTATGAAAACCGAAAGGAAATACTAAGTAGGCTTTTTAAGAATTGTGAATGGTCATGAATTGCTTATGAATATTTGGCATAAAAAAACCCTGTGTGCAGATTAACAGGATTTCTTCCAAAGAAAATTTTGAATTATTCAAAGAACGATACTTTTTTATTTCCTAGGTGAACCCAGTCTGATTTTTTTTAAGTTCTGCAATTGTTATTATAAGAAACTGAAAACATATCAAAGTTTGGGTTTTTTAATCATACTTAGTTAACTTCATCCTACTTGCTTTAATGACATTACACTATGAATGAAATTGGCACATTGTGTGCAAAATAGCAATTAATTGTTCTGTGTCGCTTTTCCTTAAAAACAGCATTATTAAACATTTGCCCACCTCATGCTCCAGTCTTTATGTGCGGTTCACTGTGACACTAGAAAGCATTATATGTGTGTGACTGCAGGTACATTTGAGGGACAGAATCTGCATGCCCTCAAATGTTTTTGAAAGACATTTTTTAATTTAAATACAGAAATAAGGTCTTTAGTTTTACAATGTTCTGCTAATGCTTTGTCAATGCCGTTATTTGCAATGCAAACAAACTTGGTGAACACTAAAGATGCTATCACTGATTTAATTTTATTTACAATTGTTTATTTGACACTCATTGAAAGAAAAATAACATTACAGTTTTAGAATTAAAAAGATCTGTGGTATGCTAAATCTTTCTATTGAAGGCACTTTTCAAGCCTACTGAATGTTATATTAGTTAACTAGTAAGTAGAGGAAACACAAAACAATGAATCACAGGATATTTGCAGGTTTTATAAGAAACTGAAAAGTGCTAGCAGATGTACCGTAAAGCAGTTACTTATAGTGCAGACTTCTCTGGATTCTGTGCAAGACCTTTTGTTAATTTTTTCCCATAACTTGCAGGTACATCATGACATATTTTATGCTGTTTCTAAAGAGAATGTGTTAACAGAGGATGGGTCTTGGGGCTTCTATCCAAATTATAATTTTTAGACAACCTGTGAAATTTCACCAGCACTGAGTTGTGGGAGATAGTGGGCTTTCCACAACCCCTGCCAATGTAGCGCAGAATGGGGTTTTCCATGTTGCAATGAGAATGCACTGTTGGCTTCTTTGCATCCTGGCACCCATTTTAAGTGCCTGCTGCTTTTTGGCAGGGCTTCTGCTTGGCCATCCCATCCCAGCACATGGGGTTTTTCCACCCCAGGTGCAAACCTTTGCACTTTGTTGAACCTCATGAAGTGTCATCTGGCCCAGTCATCAAGCCAAGCAACATCCTTCTGATTGAAGCTCTGCCATTTGGTGTGCCATCTCATCCTCCTAATTTAATGTCATCTGCCAACTGGTTGGCATGTAGTCTATGTCCTTGCCCAGGTCACTGGTGAGAGGTTGATTGATATGGACTACAAAATTGACCCCTGCAGGGCTGTTGTCATGGCTGGCTGCCAGTGGGGTGTAAGCCATTGATCAGTGCCCTTCAAGGACGGGGACTTGGGCAGTTTTCAGCCCACCTCACTCCATTCATCCAGGCAGTATTTCCTTTTAAAAGTCATGAAAAATACTTACAAATCCAATAGATTTAATTGCTATAGACCTGGTATGTGTTGAAAATTAGTGCAAATCATTTCACATTTAAAACCTTTTAAACAATTTAAGAAGTTCTAACTTTCACTACAAAGACATATCCTTTGCTTTTTGCTGTGTTTTCTCAAAACACTTAATTCTGTGTAAAATACACAACCCTTCTGTTTTAGTTTCACAATAGTAAACTGTTCCCCTGGAAATATTCAAAACCTGCCTGGACATGATCCTGTGCCCCTTGCTCTAGGTATACCTGCTCAAGCAGGGGGGATGGGACAAGATGATCTCCAGAGGTCCCTTCCATCCCCTACCATTCTGTGATTCTGTACTTTCAATTAAGATTTTAGAAGTGTACCTTAATTTGTTCCCTGTTCTGGTACTGCAGATATGAAAGGGTAATAATATCTATTTTCATCAAATTAAATGTCTTATAAAGACTTAAATAACTTAATTCCTGTTTTAGATCTGTATTGATAAGGTGACAGATTTTTCAACGTATTAGAAATCGTTATCTCATGGGAGATACAATTTGAATATGAGTTGATTTTCATACAGTATCACTGTGATTAAAAAGTCATCTAGACAGCCATTTTAATTTTAGACAAATTTAAGTTGCATGAAATAAACTTTTTGGTATTTGACTTCAAAAGTGAACTCCCACTATAATACTCTTTTCATCTTACAATTATTGTTACTTTTTTCTCTCATTTTGAACTTCTGACTCTGAGCTCGTATAGCATTTGTGGATTTTGTTTGAATAGCACGTGTTAGGCATATGTCGAGCATTGCAGTATGTATACATAACACAGTTTTGAAAGATAGTGCCCTTAAATTCTCTACTGAGCACTGTCAGAGCTTTATGGAAACAAATTACACAAACCTTAAGGCACAGTAGGAGCCAGCACTGGCCCTGCCCTCATGGGTGCCTGGTGAGGAGCTTGCATCTGGGCCATGCCCGCTGTTTCCCATGGAGGTAACGTGGGATTTTCTCACCCTCAAACCAGGCAGAGCAGGGTCCACCACAATGCAGTCTTGCTCATAGAGTTTTTCTCAAAAAATCTGAAATTTTAGAAATACTCTGGAAGGGAGGGTAGGCTCATTTGCACTTGTACCAAGAGGCCTGAATATGCCAATTCTCTGTGAGTTTTGCAAAACTTCCTTTCACTGCAAAGCTGTTAGTATGGGGAAGGTTTGCGTGGTCTCCTTGTTATGTAGGATTTTGAATATTGTCTGGTGCAGAGAGAAACACTAGCTGTTTAATATGCTGTTGGCTGCAGTTGTAATCTGAGGAATTAACTCTTTTAGATGTCATTACTAATACTGGAGCTCCATAATGAAATTAAAGGATAGTTTTCAGACTAAATCCACCTGAAAGGAAACAGTATTTGTATTCATATGCTAAAATGACAGGAGGGGTTAATTTAGAGAGTTTGGCCCAGCTGGTGGGAAAAAGATTAATATTGACAGAAGTGTGTAAGTAACACTGGAATGGCCTCACAGGTCACCCTGTGTTATTCACAGGCCTGGGAGAAAGCTAACAAAGTTTACTATGTCATAACCACTTATGTTGGCAGCTACTGGGGCTGAAAATACTTTCTTGGATTTTCTTCCTGTCTGTCATTAACAGTCATCAAAATTGTATAAAACTTGAATTTGCTCTTTAGAACGTACATTGATAAAAGTCAAGGCAGGCAGGGGTACAGTGGCAACTAAGGTTACTTTTATTATCATTCTGGTATCCCTCAGAAGTTGTGTCATGGAGAAGGGTCTTTTAGGGTTTTTTTTGCCTCTTTGTTTTTAACAGATCTAGACTAAGTGTGTTAATAAAGGTTTAATTATTCCTGGGAAGGATATCTGCCTGAGCTCCGTTAGAACAGTGAATAGCACCCACAAGAATGTTGCTACTCTCAGTAAGCTCAGAGAAATGGCTTATTTACAGCAATTTGTTTTATTTTTGTGTTGTAAGGAGTCTACTTACAAAAGCATTTGCCCTTTAAACTAGAGAATGTAAAACACCTTCCTTCATTAGCTTTGGTGCAAGCTATGTGTTTCTTCCACTAAACTGAAAAGCCTCTTTATAAAAGGATTTTTATATGGTATCTTGCAGGTTTAAAAAGTAATAGCATTGTACTTGTAGGTGTTTTATATACCCATCTCCTCCTTTGTCAAGTTTTGTGGTATTATAAACCCATCATATCTTTTTTTTTTTTTTTTTTTTTTCCTTCCTTGTGATCTTTGACAAACCTCAGGAAAGAAAAGGGAGGCAGAGACTGCAGCGGAGAATAGTGAAACGTCACAGCAGCTCTGTCAGTGGCACAGCTGTAACAAAATTGAAATTTTTCTAACTTTTATGAATTAAAATATCATCAGAGCTGCTGAATCAGTTTCAGGCAGGTTATCTTTTACTATTTTTCTTTCAGTTGATCCATGACAGCATGAAAAAAGGCAAGATTGGTGACGTTTGCTCAGAATTAATTCTGAAGGCGAAGGGAAGTTTTTATTCCTTTCATAAATAAAAATGACTGTAGCCAGGATTTGGCTGAAGATGTACTTGTAATGTGGACAAAGAGAGTTACATATTTTATAAATAAGGAAACCATAAAGTTGGAATGTATAATCAGCGGTGTGTAATGTATTCTGTCTTGACCTATGAATAATTCATTGAAGTATGGTAATGCTACTTATTCATACTCCTGGAGCAATGATCCAGATGTTTTCTCCTTTGAAACACTAAAACAATTTCCATATTGACTGCTACTTTTAATGGTCTGCATTAATGAAAGAGGTATATCTTATGCTAATGTATAATGTTGCTGGCCCAGAACATTAGGGATGCAAAAGGAGAAGAGGTGAGGAGAAGATTCCTTCAAAAAGTCAGAAGAGGGTAGCTTACTTCTTACACCCTGAGCATCAGAATGATATAAATGCTATACAAGAGCAGCACACACAGTGACAAATATTCAGCCAGAACTACTATTCTTCACTGAAGTACTCTGTCCTTGTGCCAGTCAGTGGAGCCACACATGCAACCTCTTTTTCTGAAGTTGCACTACTCTCTATGATTGTGCTTGTGGCCCCCGGGTTGATTGTCAGGTCCACCGACGACAATCAGTGTTAGAGTCAGGATTGCAAACTCGTATTTCTTTTCCAGTAGTCCTGTGCTGAATGCTGTCTCTCTTCCTTTGTTAAATTCACCTGAACAAGGAATATTACAGTAACATTAACAAAATTATTTTAAGTTTAATCCTCAGTATTTTCCAGGCGAAGGAAAATATAGGGATAGCATCTTCAATTGTGTCGAAGAAATACAGACGAGAACCTCAATTATCTTTGCATTTGCTTAATATTTTATAAAATATGTTGAGATTGGATCACCAGTAATGAAATTTTACATAAGTATATTAAACTTTCTTTGTCACTTATCTTGAAGTCAGCATTGAAAATTATTGTTCCAATCTGAGGTTAGAAGTTAGGTCTATTTAGTTCTTGTAATAAGCATTACTGGTATTCTTCAGCATCTAAAATATAGTATAACAAATTCAGGTCACAATAAATTTTATTTCCAGCTGAGTCTCAAACAAGACATGACTATGAGCTGAGAAATAAATGCTGATGAGTGTATTTTGGTATGCTGGCATAAATGCAGAGACAGCAACTTCTGCCTTAGTTAAGCTTTCATTCTAATTAGCAAAAGCACTGTTCTTGTTCCTTTCTAGTTATTTCTAAACTAATTATTTTCAAACATTCATTCCTCACTAAGAATTAATTACATGTGAAGTCTGAGCTTTAAAAATTAAACAATGTTTGGAATTCCACAGACATGAAGAGTGGTGCTTCTTTCTTACACCTAATCCTCAGATCTTGCTAAATCTCCCACTCTCAGAATGGGGTGGACTTGTAGTGCTTAGTCACTAAAATTTCATCCTTGGAACTAAAAGAAATATCAGCGGGCTTTTCCAGATGGGATTCTTCTTCGTATATTGTTTTGTGTCTGTGTTATTTGCTATAAAATGAGTAAGAAATCAAGCTACTAGCATCTGATATCTGAAATATTTTCCTTCACCAAAATGCATAGCAAACTTCTTGTTTTTTATCTGTTACTGCTAGATTGTCTGAAGTGGATGCTTTATTTAGCACATAAAAAGCCGTCATAAAATTAAACTACTGTGGTATCCAGAGAGATCATTATGATAGTTGTGTATTAGGATATTAGCTATATTTTCTTTGTCGTATCCAGTAGCAAGACTCTTTGGAGTCTTTATCTACTTCCCTTTGTATAATTAACTGTTTGGTGAATGATGATTTCTCAGTATTTCAACAGCAAAAATTTCTATATTTTCTCTCATTTTTGCACAAAGTTAATATGAATTGGGAATAATATCACACTTTTTTGGTGAGATTAGATCCCATATGCACATGTATGAAATGTAATAAATTTTAGTATTTATACCTTGCTCGGGCTCCAAGAATGCCATTAGAAGAGTAAGGTTTAGATTAGTTGTCAGTTTTACATTGCCTTAGTGAGCTTCTTTGCTTTTAACAGCCTTTAATTTCAGATGGGAAACAGCCCTGCACCAATTCTTTAGCAGGCCAAAATGTCAAGTCCTCAATAACTAAGAGAGCATGCTTTGCTGGTTGCTCATATCCCTATGCTCATTATAAAAAAAAAAAACCACCAAACCCAAATCTTGATTTCTTGTACACCTCTTCGTGTAGCATACTTGTAAAAGGAGGTCCTCAGAGTCTTTCCGCTGTGATTATGCTATTATGTCAGAAAGGTATAAAGAAACTCGCTTTGTGGTTTTTCAGATGAATTTTAAAAGTAAATAGTTGCTTTCTAGAAGCTAACATATAGAGCCAGTGCTACTTTTGAGTCCTGGGTAGGCAGTGTCTGTTTTAGAGGGAAATAACAGACTGTAACTAGAAAGGGTTTGTGCATTTATGTACTCAGCTACCCAAACGTTGCAGAGGGCATTATTTTTGAGCACTGTAATATTAAGCCTCACCTGCAGCACCCTTAATTTTATGCTCAGAAGTTCACTGTGGACTTCCATAATGAGATGAAGAACAAAAGGTTACTGAAAAAAAAAAAAGTCAGTACCATAATTTCTAAACAACTCAATAGAAAATTGATTTGCAAATATTGTTTTGAAAACAGTATAAGCTACTTAAAGTATCACAGTTTTTAAAAGTGCAAGTTTAGTCCTTCATAGTACATTCAGTAGTTTAACTTCTAAAAAAATAATCTTGATTGATCTTGATTGCTCTCCTGCAAATACATTCCTTTGTCCTTGACTATTCACAGGTTTGGGATATCTTTCAGGATGATTCTTCTTTACATCTTATTAATTCTGACTCCAAATACTGGCTGTAATCATGCCTGTAAAAGCAGTTATATTGCCTTTACTAGTTACTAAGCATCAACAGCTGAGGGATAACATAGGTAGGATATAATTTGTATATTGCAAGTCTATAGACTTTTATTTCACATGCAAGAGTTAATCAGCAGCGCACATCTTAAGATTTTTTATCTGCTTCATCTGCCTGGACTCTGATCTTACACAGGCATCAATATGTGCTTAGCATAAACATTGCAAACAGTCTAACTGAATTCAGTTTAAAAGATGTAGATACTAAAGTTAAAATAAAAAGGTTCAACAGTGACATTCCTAAGAAATCACAACAATGTACCTGGTTACACCAGGCTTTGTACTACTTGATTTTTAATTCCTACATGCCTAAATAAATGAGCACCTACATAGATGAGGCTGAGCTGCTGTTGGTACTCTGTTGAACTCAGTGAGCTTCTAGGTGAATGGATGATCTAGCTGCCCAAAACTATTTCAACTGTAGGCCTAATGTACAGTGAAGCCTAGGTATTCACCTAGTTACACTTAAGCTTAATTTTGAACATGTGCACTGTCTTGCGGAAAATAAATGTGTGAAATACATCTGGTTTGACTGCTTGCCAGTCAGAGCAATATATTTGACTGTCCTTTGACTCTCTTGCATTTTGGGACCGTATTCTGGGCCTCATAGTATGTAAAAACCAGTTAACTTGATGTCTCTGCAAAGCTCAATTATGTGTAACATTTGGAAGAAAGAACAGGACATTAAATAAATGACAGTTCATCATGCTATGTCTCACTCTGGCAAGCTTAACCGTAAGAATATTTGCCATTCCCATCCCTGTTTCCCTGCACTTTCCCCCCAGAGTGAGGGTTGCTAGTACTGTATGCCAGTCAAAAAAGGAGACTAGTCTTTCTGATTTGCAAAGAATGGGGTGGCTAACTAAGATCATGCTCCTAATCTCAGCCTGGAAAAGCATGAATGTGAGAAAGTGCCTCCCCTCTCCTTCGAGGCTTTAGCACTTAAATAGAATTGCTTTTTTTTTGGTATATCAAGGTCTCTGGCTAATTCAGAGATTGAACCTAGCCAGGAAGGAGCAGTAAAAAACCACTTTTAAGTTCCCACATAACACAGCTGCAACACTTATTCTCCATCTTGTGAGTTGGTTTTGAACATGCTGTTGTAGTAATGCAGAATGCAGATGAGGCCTCACACTGACTACCTCTCATGCAATACAAAACAAGCTCATACAGTATTTAATGTCGATTACGGTCGAGCATCTTTTCGCCACGTGATTCAGGGAGGTGGTAGTGGGGGAAATAGTGAACAAAAGAAATTAATTCAATTAAGACTTTATTCCAGTGATGTGTGTGGTATACATAACACCAACTCCAACTGAGGGAGGTCCTACAGCTTCTGGTAGGAAATAAAGGTGAACTAGGCTATAGTTTATGTTGTGCTCTAAAATGTAACAAAAGATGTCATCTGTTTCCTTCAGGCTGAGCTGGATTTACCAGGATATTGTGTCCAAAAACACACACACAATTTTAGTTTTTGAGGAAACATGATGCTCTTTTACCTGTTGCAATGTAATTGGATAATGCATGTACAAATGACTTGTTTAGCCTGCCAATGAATGTTGCTAATGCCTTACCAAAAAAAAAAAAAAGCATATTTTTTTGTATTTTTTTCCTCAGAGGCAAATCCAAACAATGCTAGATTTGGGAAACTGTTTACTGAAAAGCATTTTCTAATAGATCTCTGAAGAAGTGCAATTGTATAATTATTATTGTTCAGTGCATACAGTACATTGTCTCCATCACTCTGTACACTGCTGCTATTAGTGCTTGTTCTAATAAATCTCAATGTACACTGTTTAAACCGCTGTCATCTGTGTTCTGATTTATTAATGTAAGAAACACTTTAAAAGATGGTTCTTGAATGAACTTTGTAACTAGTTAAGCGTATTGACTATTAATCATAAAATACTTTATATATATTGTACAGATTGATTTTGGAGAGGTGGGTGATAGTGGCAGCAGTAGCACTGAAACAGTGGCTTCTTACTAGCATCACCCTGTTCCTTTCTAACCTTTTTCCACTGCAGGATTATTTTTATAAAACTTTTCCCATGTGGTTCTCTGTGTAGTTCCTTTAAATCTGGCAGGAGCTACCAACTGCAGTCTCAAAGAAGATAATTTTCTTTTTGGCAGCTCCTGGTTTTATCTTCATGCTACAGCTGGTAAGAGCCTTTTGCTTTTTTTTCACTTCAGCTTGCTCTTTATGATTAAAGGGAGCTTGCAGCATGTTTCTCAAGTTTTGTGAGAGGCTGCAGAGGAAATGGTTCCTGATGTTCTCTAATAGAATTGAAAAAAGAGGTGTGGAAATAAAAAAAAATTTAGTTTACACCCACCCCTTCTGGCATCTTGGAAAAATAACACTATGTGGGATTTTTCCATTATGTGTTATTGTCAGTTGTTCAGCCCTTAAATCAATTACATTTAATTTAAAATGAAAGCATAATAGAAAACAAGAATTTGGTTGGGAGGAGAAAACAAGGTTTTGGTTGATTCTTGGCACTGTAAAAAGAACAAGTGTTCAAACAGTCTGGAATGCTGCCTGAGTGGAAGCAACAGCAAAGGAAGGGAAAACACTTATTTCATGAATGGCAATGCTTTCTTTCTTGTGTCAGAGCACACATCTGATCTCATCCAAACCGATGCTCTGAGCCAGGTTGTATACTGGGAGCTTATTCCCTATTAAATAATTCTACGAGGGAAATTCAGCTCTGGTTTCACATTTGTGTAGTTGGGATCTGTACTTTGCCTCCAAATGCTTTGCAAAACAAACCTAACACTTTTCTTTCAATGATGGTTGCTCAGCAAAACTACTCTGCATAAGTGAAGTGTGAAAAGCTATATGTCATTACTTAATTGATTACAAAAAACCCCAACACAACAGACCTTTGGGAATAGATTAGAGTACAAGAGGCCTGTGAGGCAGCACTAGCAATCTGACATCTAATTTAGCATAAAAACTATTATTTAAGTATGGAAGTAAATTTTATATTTAAATCTAATCTAACCAAGAGACAGATGATACTTCCTCTTAACCACAAACATGTAGGCGCTGTGGTGTGGTGAAGTGAGACAGTGTAGGAAGCTATTGACAAGATTTCATCCTGACTCAGCTAAAGGAGTTGCCCGCAGAAAGCTGTTCCAAGTTTCACTACCGGTACAAAAATCTGTTCTGATGTGATGATACACAGCCTTTTTGCCCAGCCAACATATCAAGCCGCATAGTTCTCCAAGTCCTTATTAGCTTATTAAATATTTAAGTTGGCCTAAGTGTTTAAAACCACAAGTAAGCAATATTGACTGTTCCTGCACCTGAATATGCAAAATTGTTTTTCAGATAAGTAACCATTACTAAATCAGATTAAAAGAAGTTAATCTGAAATATTCAAAACTAATGAGGTACTGTGGGCTAGCTGAGGAGGTACTCTATAGTTTATTTTGATTGGGTGGTAAGTCTAATTTTACTCAAGGCCAGTAAATAAGTCTTATATTTAGACTGTGCTTTTTATTTCTGAAAGCTATGTCTACGATGTAAATATGAGGCAGAGTATCTAAGAGACAGGCTAGGTTGTATATCCCATATCTGTATCCCAAGTGCATCTTAATAATGGTAAATGTAAAAAGAATTCAGAACAAGTTAATAAAGTATGCATAAACGCATGTTACAGACATGAATCTGATGTGAAGACATTTTTTACCTGTGGTTAGGTTACATCAGATTACATTTGTAATCAAATAGGAAAATCCCAAAGTAAAACGAAATATGTAGTTCCACAGAGCAGCTCTGTGGAAGGGACCTGGGGGTCCTGGTGGACAGAAAGCTCAACATGAGCAAACAGTGTGCTGCTGCGGCCAAGAAGGCCAACAGGATGCTGGGTTACATCAAAAAGGGCATCACCAGCAGAGATAAGGAAGTCATTATCCCACTCTACTCAGCGCTTGTCAGGCCACACCTGGAGTACTGTGTACAGTTCCGGTCCCTGGTATACAAAAAGGATGTGGACAGGCTGGAAGGGGTCCAGAGAAGGGCTACCAAGATGATCAAAGGACTGGGAGGCCTGCCATATGAGGATAAGCTGGGAGAGCTGGGTTTGTTCAGCCTTGAGAAAAGGAGGCTCAGAGGGGATCTCATCACCATGTACCAAGACTTAAGGGGTAGCTACAAGAAGATGGAGAGTCCCTTTTTACAAGGAGTCCCATGGAGAGGACAAGGGGGAATGGCCACAAGTTGCTCTTGGGGAGATTCCGATTGGACGCGAGAGGGAAATTTTTCACAGTAAGGACAGTCAACCATTGGAATAATCTCCCCAGGGAAGTGGTTGACTCGGCCACGTTGGACACTTTTAAGAGTTGTCTGGACAGGATGCTGGGCCATCTTGTCTAGACTGTGCTTTTCCTAGAAAGGTCAGACTAGATGATCCCTGAGGTCCTTTCCAACCTGTGATTGTGTGATTTTCTCACTGATGACTGTCTGGCTATATCTCCTTCAGCAAAGAAATGAAACTACTAGCTCAAATTTCATGACTACCCCAGGTTTCTTGAGCAGGTTTTTTGACAAGTCAGTGGAGGAAAAAAGTATAATGAAACATTTCCAAAAGGTTGCTCTTGTTGGACTGCAAGTGGACTACAACTTCTGGTAAGGACACTGAGTTATTTTTTTTTTAAACGGATAAAAGGTAAGGTGTAGATTGTATTTTAAGTTCCTCTTTAGGTAGCTTATTTTTGAAGGCCTGGCATTACATTTAGCAGTCAAAGAAATTGAGGTGATATAGCACAAGGGCATATTCATTCTTCAATTCTAGTTCAAGAGCTGATTTCACTTACGTGCTGATCAGCCAAGCCAGTGCAACAATATTAGTCAGGCTGTTTTTCATGTTTGGTGACAAGAATATTTTTGTCACCTGTCTGTTAAAATATTTAGTATCTGGAAACCGCACAAGCATCATCTTACTTTATGCCTACACATGTGAAAAAAAAAAAATTAAGAAACTAGATGACGAAGTAATCATGTAGCATGAAAAGCAATAGCCTGAATAAGCATAGAGGTGATTATGAAAGAAGCCACTGAATTCTTGCATGCCCTACAAACACCTACTTTATTTTGTGTGTTTATAAATAGTCTGTATCCAAAGATCTGAGAGTACTTTATAATACTAGTCAGTTATTGCAGTATCCTGCTCAGGGAAGTCATGTATTACCACAACCACATGCAGTAGGTATCATAGACGGAGGTTAGTTGCCCAGTATCACAGAACAATTAATGGCAATGCCAAAAATAAATCCAGTTAAGCCTGCTGATCATGTTAAAACATAAGGAGAAGAAGCAAGAAACAAGATATGTCTACTACTGAAGGAGGTATTGTATAGAGATAACTGTACCAGTGCCCATCGGGCAGATGTGAATTATATCATGGCAGACAAATCCTTTGTTTTGTAATCTTTCTTCAGACATAGTGGCGCAGCAGCAGCTACAGTTCTGCATCCTCACATAGGTGGATGCACAGTCCCACAAAGCTGTCCTCTAACACAGACACACCACCGACAGATGCTGGGAAAAAAGGGTTTAGCCATGCGGGCAGCATCCTCCAAAGGAAAGGCAGCATTAAGCCTACTTTAGGTCACACTGGCTTGTTTGTTTCCAGATTTGTCTTTGCAATCTAATAATGCTAGATGATGAAAGTAGCTTCATTGTATGCAGTAATGTTTATGTGACAAATGAACGCTTGTTTTGGCTTAAAGATGTGCACGCTTCTCATAGGTAGTAAGTTTAAATGTAAACATACTATCTTAGCAAATTTCCCCCTGGAGTACTACTTTCACATTTCTTATTAGTAAATGCTTCACAGCGAACACATCCATCTGCCCATTAAAACTACTGCCAGTAATATTAGGGCAATTACAAAGGAGCAGAAGCTGGGATATTTCATATGCTTTAGCTGGTGACAGTAATTTAATAACATATTATTTCCAGATGGACACATGAAACACAGATTAAGTAGTCTGCACATCAGTGAGCAAAGGTCTGAAACCTGAAAGGTAAGTCTGTGGAAGAGCATGTAAAACTATCATCGGAGTGTATGCTCCTTAATCTCTTTTGTGTTTCCTTTTCATCATTAACATGGCTCTAGTGAGAAGGCAGTGAAGTGGTACAAAGGAGCCAACTGTGCAACACATTCCCTTTTCATCAAATCAACAGATGTTGCTTGCATAAAGGTGAAAAGGGGGATGATGTCAACCAAAAGCCATGGAGAAGACAGTTGAACTCCACATCTTGTAGCCTTTCATTAATGTAACACAGTACAGTTCAGCTTTTAATACTTCGATTGCTGGGCAAGTGTCACACTATAATACAACATGTCCTGGCAGGAGATAAACCTTTATGTGTACTGTAGCACCGACCATGAATATGTATTATCGCCGTCTATTCTGTGGCAGAGAATAGAAGGAGGTTCCAACAGAGTTTACTTGAGCTGTAAACCTGAAGAGTATTATATAGGAAACATAGTAATACTGAGTGTGTGTATCTGTCTTCCAAATGGACTGTTTAAAGTGACCTTAAAAATAATTTAGAACAGCCCCACTGGTATGTTTTAGATATTTTTATAGAGAAGGACAATAGTGTTCCCCGTACCATTTAATTTTTTTTTCAAGTCCATTCTAATTGGTGAAGAAACTGTTCACACAAAAGTCCCATATAAATAAAATATAAAAGTCCATGAGAATACTTACCTCTAGAAGCTTCTTATTAAAATTTGCTCCTGAGACTACAGATAGTAGTGGAATATTCAAAAGGATCTCGCTCCACAGGAAGTAAAACATACTTTAAATGTGCGGAAATTAAGACATTTCAGGACTAGGCTTCTGATTAGTTCCCTCCTTGAATTTCTGAGTTCTCTAATTTTGATACGGTCTATTTATCCTGCTGCCCAGAGGGGTTTCCATAAGGAACCAATTAAGTTTCTGATACACAAGAAGTGACTATATTTTTTTGCTGCTTTACCAAATTGAGAGCTTAATGAAGTAAGTCTACACAAAATTAAATTACTGCCATAGCTAATTTAATTGTTCCCCTATACTGCGTAATTAAAATAGCATTTGTGAACTGATTTAAATTTTCACTGCACTTGAACTATGTAATAAAGAAGTCAATCCAACATGGAAGTATCGCTGCTGAAGCTAAGTCTGCTGAAAACCTTCATCTTACTTTTCTTCCTGCAGTGGTCTCTAAATACCATAATGCTTTGTGAGCAGCAATCACTGCAAGCATTATGCCAAGTGACCCCTGTACCTCAGCAAACTGCTAGACCGGGAGTTCAGCGTGACAGTGGTACACTGTCCTCATACCCGGGAGCTCTGAAGTGATGTAAGTCATGGTACTGAATGACTGATTTAGCTTATACAAGAGAAAAAAGAAAAAAAAGGGTGGGAAAGGGAGGAGGGAAACTGTTAAAACCACTTCGGTAGTAAAAAAAAAAAAAAGCATATATGTAATAAGGACCATATTTGATACCATAAATTGTTATTTTTGATATCTCCTGAAATATAACAGGATCTATATTGCACAGATCCTTTGTTTTCCAGGGAAATACTCATGCCATCTGCTGGAAAGTTATGGAATTTAGCAAGTAGGTTTTTTAGCCACATTTTATTTTGCTGGTTTTTAGGTGTTAAATTCTTGCACTTATTCCTTTGTAAAGATCTCTAGGTAAATGTAATATAGTTCAAACTTAAGTCAGGTGGTCTGGCAACTGACAGCAGGTTCTTGTACACTAGGAAAGTATTAAACAAATTACCAGCATAATTTGGTACTTATTATGTAGGTTTAACATTTCCAAGTGAAGCACCGACTCGGTTTATCCACTCAATTAACACTTAAATCTTCTTTTCTCCCCTCAACAGACTGGTTAGTCATACTAATTTTATGATATGGTTGACTGTGACGAGAAACAAATTAAAATCAGATCAGTTCATGTGGATTACAGAAACATCAAAATAATCTGCAGATGATTCTAGATTTCTGGATTGAAATTAGTGAGGTAATTCCACAATTTCAGTTCCCTGGACAAGACCCTAGTTTGCATGCACCTTACGTCAACCTGTACCTGCAACTTTAGACTCCCCATAATTACAGGTATCCAACATTCCTGCAGGGATAATGTAGGATAACTATCTAATAAAAAACCAAAAATTGTTATGGAGTTACCAGTAACTACAAAAAGCATTATGCATCCTCAAAGGTGACACAGTAAGCAGGAGTCTCCTCTAGGTTTTACTGTTAAATAATCTCCAGGTTCATATCAGTATGATGTAAGGAAAAAATAAGAGTATTTCAGCATCAGAATTCTCAACTATATATAGGTAATATTTGCCTGCTCTGTTACGAGTCAATGGCTAAAACCCATTCTGAAGAAACAGAATTCATGTTGCATATGAAGTAAACTATCTTGCTGTTCACTCCAGGTGAAGATATAGCAAAGAAACCGCAGAACACAGGGCTGAATAAGCTACCTTGAAACTGCTCCCCATGTTGAGGCTTGTGATGTACTTAGGTAAACTTACAGACACCTTCAGTCTGCTGGGGATGGGAAACTCAAACAGAAGCAGAAGAGAGCATGGTAGTTAGGAGCAGATGGCAGAGTTAAGATAGAGTTATAGGGACAAGAAAATCAATTTAAAACCCATAAAAGTAGAGCATCATATCTTTACATCACTTAACGTTTTTTCTTGCACAGAATTCCACCTTCCAACTATAGATGAACATGCTCTGCAGATGAATCAGCAAATGAGGCTTCTGCCAGTAGGAGTGTTTATTTATTTATTTACAAGGGTCAGTGGGTATATAATTAGAGAAGCGATAACACAAAGAAACTATTATTGTGATCGAGGAAATGGGGAAACTGGAGGAATAATTTTGCCTCTGACACCAGCAACAAGTTTGTATATGATTCAGGACGGCCAACTTAAGAACAAAGGTCATCATAGATGGATACTAGGCAATCTGGGGGGAGAGAGTGGGGGGAAATTTTTTTTGTCATATTTTTTCAATTGTTTTTTAGTAGGTGCCTGGGTTGTGGTAAAGGTTCAAGTCTGACCTTATTCCAGTAACGTATAAAGGTGGGCTAGAAAAGTCCTTTTGTTGTTCTATGAAGGATCCTGCCTAGCGAAGGCAGATGGGATACCTTGTTACTGTCGTTACGTGGCTCTGTGCTAAGGGGTACGGAAGGTTACAGCCCTGGCACTCCCCAGAGGTAGCCTTGAACCCACATGTGAGCAAGGATTTTCATCTGCACAACTTGGCGAGACAAGGGAAGACTTTTTTTTTTTATTCAGGTGCTGATTCAGGCATAACGTGTACACAGCATGTTTTTCATTTCAGGGGAAATACCTTAGGTTCCTTCACTTGGATGTGCAAAGTTTTCTGAACATGGCATTGTTAATGTATTTGCATTCCTGTTCTCTGACCTGTGGCGTGAGGATGATACAAACATCTGCTGCGGCATTTATGGTAGATTATACAGTGTTAGAGTAACAGGAGTACCATGTAAACATATCAAATGAAACCATTATCAAAATTAGTACTAGGATCAGACTGAGTATGATCTATGACCACATACTAAGCAAGAGAAATACAAACATATGTTGACTAAACAGTGCCAGCTGGGCTTAATAACCTGTAGAAAAAAAAATATCCTGTCATACAGTTATAAGACATACACAGCATAAATCCAAATCAAGACTGAATGGGCAGTTTTAAGAATTTCCTTAGCTTTTCTTTCCCTTTAAAACATATAAAAAGTGTTTTTTTTGTTAGTGCAGTATAATATGAATTACAGTCAGACTGAATTGCAGCATTTACGTGATTTCAGTTCAAAGTCTAGATATAACCAGTTTTGATTTTTCAGCACCCTCTAGAGTAAGCAGAAAGCTCTGGCAGCCTTTCCTTCATTTTAGGTAGCTGAAGTAATATACTCCTCTTTTTGCCTTTTTATTGGACTTCCTCTGAAAGTTTAAAAATAGTTAAGGAAGTATTGGAAAGAACTAAATTGAAACATGTTAAATTATTGAATAAGTGTTCATATTTAAAAACAGTCCTTAAAATGTTTTTACATGAAAACCCTACTGCAGAAAAAAAGCCAACCAAACAGATTTTTTTACCTGGCAACCGGGGATAATATTCATAATAAAATGTAGCTTTACATGCCTGTGGCTGATGTTTTATCTACTGTAACTGCAAAAGGAGTCTCTGGAAGATGTGCTACAAAGTTTAGCAGTTGTATGCTCACCACTTTTGCAAGAAAATCAAGTCATAATTTACATGAGGACAGGCCGGCCTGTGTTGCCTCCAGTACAGATCCTCCATGGTGCTGTCTCCTGAGTCTCTTTTTTCCTTTTACAATTTTACATCTTTTTACACTGGTATTTTCCCTCTTGGATCCTTGAGCTGCTCCTCAAGCCTATTTCAATAATCTTGCTTCTGTCTGCAGTTTTACTTTTATTATTTTGCATAATTCTCACAATTTAGTGAATTTCTCAGTAGTCTGAGCCAAATACATGCAGCTGGCCTGTCCCAAAACTAGCCCTTGGGTCACAGACAGCTGAGTTCATAGGAGAAGAGTAACGTATAATGAAAGCCCACCACTCTTTCCCTGCTCTCCCCGGCCATCTCTAATTGTACACTTTGGCCCAGGTGTTTCTGAAGACCTCCACACCACTTATTCCCCAGCTGATCTTTCACAGGAAGGTTATGCAACCGCTGTTGAAAGGCAACACTGCCTCAGCAGACCTACCAGCTTTCACGAATGTGTAATTCAGGTGGTATCCCGGAGTGCATCTGGGCTGCTTTGTTAGATGTTGGTGAACACTAGAATCCAGCTGCAGCAACGACCCAATAAACAGTAATAAATCAATCATTCCTAACAGGAAGCGAAGGTTGGAGAAGTTACTGTCTTTTCTTTCTAAGATGGTAAATTTTGTTTTCAAACAGTAGCACTAAACTGCCAGGGAAAGGGCAACCATTCCGCTATCAGTTTACACTGGTAATTCATTATTCATCATAGAGAATTAGAAAGCTTAAATGAAGGTCTTTGAGAGAAGTCTTGAGCAATACACCATGGAAGCTTGGTAGCTAAGATGCTGTTGATTCTTTCCAAGCAAAATATAACTCGATCTAAAAAACCAGTTTGTCAGCTTTTTTTTTTTCTTTTGTAAACATGTTAATTTATTTGAAAGAACATTTTAGAAAGAATTGAACATGGGCTTGACATATGGAAGTTACACTTATTATCATTACTTATCATTACTAATGACATAATATGTTTGCTGCTGCAACTAAAAGCTTTGTTAAACAGGTTGGTGATGGAGGAAGACTAGTTCCAGTGCCCAGTCTCAGTGAAGCTGATAAGTACCAACCTCTGAGCCTTGTGATTAAGAAAAGAAAATGTTTGCTCTCAAAAAAATCTAAATTTGCTTCAACACCTTTCACATTAAAAGACATCCTCCAAGGGGAGAAAGAAATTTCTGCAGGTAAGATTTCTGTCTTTCTTCTAAGTG
The DNA here is from genome assembly GCF_949628215.1 of Phalacrocorax aristotelis. Lineage (NCBI taxonomy): Eukaryota > Metazoa > Chordata > Aves > Suliformes > Phalacrocoracidae > Phalacrocorax > Phalacrocorax aristotelis. The sequence goes on from NC_134280.1 coordinate 26,546,614, forward strand.
GAAAAAAATGCATGTTTTCTAGTAAATACAGAAGCATAGACATAGTCTAAACTGTTCAGTTAATATGATGGTTCTTTAGTACATGGGTAATAGAGTTTGTCTTGCTTAGTCACGTAGTAAATATTTAAGAAAAAAGTACAAGTCAGAGTGCTAAAAAAAGAAAAAAACTTTCTGGAAAAAGAGTTTAAAAGTCGGTTTTACTAAAAAGGCTTGATATTTTCTGAACTAAAATGAAACAAATTCATTTAAGCCTTGTGATTTTTCACAAATCGCAACAGATTCCTGAAAGATGTATTGACGTACCTTGATTAACTGCTACTCAACATTTTTTTAAATGTTCAACTTTCTCTATATTCTTGCTTTTAAGTATGTAAGAATGGCCTCAGTTCTGCAGCACTTCTATGCTAGTAATCCCTGGTGTTCAACCGGGCTCTGCACAAGCAGAAGTATTTGACAACAGCTATCTGGCTGAAGTAATTGGATTTCCATAATTTTTTTTTCCATATTTGTAATCCTTTTTGTGTATTTAAAGAGCTTATCTGTGTTTAAATTGCCTTTGCTATGCAATATCAGAAATTTCTGAGGAGATCCTATGAGAATTAAGGGGTGCAAAGTTGAACTATACTGCCTGTATTTTCCCATACCTTCCTTGGGAAAGTCTGTGTAATTCTTGTCTACAAGCTATGTTTTCTCAAAAGATTAATTGCTTTATTTTCTTTTGAAAAAAGGTCCATTTTGACAAAGGTATTGATCATGTTAATTGCACAACAATTACATTAATTAAAAACTCTGTTGAGACAAACCAGTATGAGCACAAGAAGACAGAAATACTGTTTGGCCCCACAAAGGGGTGATTCCAGGACACAAGCATGATGAAAGAAATTGGAATCCCACTAATCCTACTAGTCTTACATTCAGGACAAGTCATCTGGTCTGTCCAGAATGAAGAAAAATTGAAAAATCTCATTAAAATGTCTGAGAAAAATGTTGCAAAATCTCATTTAAAAGTCTCACAAAAGCTTACTAGTCTTTTCTGTAAAGGTTAGATGCCATGTGCAGAATGTATTGTCCTTTAATGTAAGCAAAGAACTTTGTAATTGAATTCCTTCTTTATGTGACAAATATGAGCATTTGCAATCTTTTTAGAATTCTGAAAAAATATGAACTCTTTTTTTTTTTGTTAAAAATAAACAAGATTCACACTAGGTGACTTAATAATGTCAGTTTATCCTAAAAGCTTCAAAGGATTAAAAATAAGAAAGGGGGTAAACCCCAGACTCTGAAATATATTTGGATGCCTAATCCCTGTGTTCTAGTTGCTCTATTAATTTTAATTTGGCAACCACCGTGTTCCAATAATTCTCTGTTAGTGTAATGGAAATGTATTTAAGGTTATAAAGAAAGCATTCTAGAAATGCCTTGGCACCTACCCTTTGATTGTAAAATAAATCAATGCAGACTTTCAAGTAAGTCAGAATTAATCTGTTTTCCTTCAGAATAAACTGACATAGTCCCTGAAATCATCAGGCATACATGGAAAGTGTGGCAAGTCATTCTAATTGTGACACATTAGTAAAAGGCAAAGTTAATGTTACTGGCACACCCATGCCTCATTCACATATTGCAAAAATTAAGAAATGTCAGGTTCATTTTTACTGCATCTAGACAAAATTCAGAATTCACTAATATTATTTTATACACAGTGGCTTTAATTTTATTCCTAGTTTTGATATTCTGTGTGGCCTCCATTAAGTCATTTTGTGTTTCAGCACCTCTGTCATTAAACACACTGCATGTCTAGTTTACACAAGTACCAAGAGCACACTTGCAGGTAAAAGTACTTTAGGGGAATAATGATAAGCACAGAAATTTAGAAATAGCCCTAATCACCATTTCATGCCCAGGACATATCACATGAGGAGCATGGGCACAACTCTGCCAGAGAGAGGCACAGAAATCTCTCAGACCCCTATGTGCTCTCTTTCAGTTAGTCATCAGTAGCAACACCGATAAATAGACGCTCAATGTAGCTCTGAATTTCACACCAAAATGGTTAAGCATAGTAGGAACAGTGCCATTTATTCCCTTCTTGCTGTGTAGAAATTCTGTGTTCAGACTTTTCACCATACAACGGTTGTCTTCTTTTACTCAGGTGTCTCGTCTTACCAGTTGCTCAACTACGAAGACAAATCAGATGTTTCACTTAATGGTAGAAGAGGAAATCAGATAATGAATGATGTTGGTTTTGATGTTGCTGGATCAGATTCTGTTGCCTTTAAAGCTTCCTTTGGCATAGTGACCAAACATGAGGTTGAAGTACCAACATTACTTAAAGAACTTACTACAAGGTTATATTATATATTTTGTTTTCTGGTTCCATAATTATATTTCATACAGTTAGGTTGAACCTCTGAAATGGTTAGGTTTTGATTATTTTTAGCCAATCAATAGCAGTCACCATGTGATATTTCCAAGAGTCTCAGGTTGGATCACTGGGATTAGACACGTGACCTTCTGTATAACACAGACTGTAACATTTTTCTGAATTAATTCTTGTTTGAATTACAGCACATCCTTCAGGAAAAAAAGAATTCAGAGAGGAAGAGTCCATCCAAGGTCCTATCTGTGTTTTTCCATACTCTTGAAAACCTGACATTTACTTTGAAAGATATGACCCAACTTCAGGTTTCAGAAGTAGGATTTCTTTGCCTTTGTCTGATAAACTAGAGAGCCATACGTATTATTGCCAGAGTAGATACTTCAAGGTTTTATGAGGTTATTACACAGCCTTTTCTTTGAAAAGCAAAGTAGATTTATCTACTTGAATTTTTCATAACCTTCTGTGGCTCTTCTCTAAATGCAGTCTCTAATGCAGTTTTTCTAACATCCTTGTTAAGCTGTGGACACTGGAAACGAACTTGGTGTTCTTGTAGTGCTAGCACAAATGTCAAACCCATAGAAATATGATGTGACTAATTCTAGGTGTAATTTCTAGATTGTATTCCAAATCATACATATGTACAACAAATTGTATGTATTCCAAAGATTGTCCCTTGGTCACAGTGCCACCCAAGTGTTGCATCCCAGTAAATTATTTACTATGCACAATATGGCATTTGGTATTTTCAAATATATATTGTTTTCTTGTAGTTATTTACCAAGCAGTGCATGTGATTTTGTATCCGTAACCTCTCTTGTTCTGTACCTGCTTTTTCCTCATTTATTCGTAATCTCCAAACATTATCATTAATAATTGGGGGTGGGGTGAGGGAAGAGGTCCTAGTCCTCTGATAAAAATGTTCAATGTTACACGACTAAGACCCAATGCCTGTAGAAATTCTCCTACAAACACTTGTTTTATGATTGTTCCACATTTATAAGTTATATAGGTTTTTTTTCAGTTATAGTTGACATGTATCGGTTAACCAGTTTTCAGTCCATTGTGTGTATGCCAGCCTGTTATAGGCATCATGTACACTTCTAACTAAAACACTGCATCATCATAAACTTCATAGAAGCCCAAAGGTAGAGCATTACAGCTTTTGCTTTTACTATCTATTTTCCATAAATCCTTACTGACTGACATGAATTATATCACTTTAAAAATTTTTGTTACTGATTAGGGCGTATTGACAGTTCTTTACTGTCACTAAGAACAGCGTCAAATGGACAGACTTGGAATTTTCCAGGATGCCTCACATATCCTCTCTAACATTTGTATATTACTGGCTTGCTTTGAATTTTTTAGTCCTTCTGTTCCCAAACACTGAAAATCAGTATTAACTTTCCAGAGACCTCCTCAGTCAGTTGTTTTACTGCTATGAGACAGAGTTGCAGTGATTTATTTACCGATTTCAGTTACTAATTCTATTAGCTGCTTGTAAATTGCTAATAATCTTTGAATTTCCTTCCTGCCTCCCTCTTGATTTTAGAAAAATAAACTTTGATCATTGCCTAGTTCATCAATCAAGAAAAAGTAGGATGGAAATCTTGTGCGTGGTCATGGAAAGTATTAGAACTACAAGGCAGTGCTCATTAACTGTCCATACTGGAATGCGTGGAGAGACAATGCGGGTAAATATGTTTGACAAAATTCTGTAACTTAAATGAACAGACATAAAAAGCTCATTTTAATAAATGTTATGGTTTAATTTAATTGCATTTTTACTGATGTAAGCTCAGAAAAAATCTGAAGTAAATAAATATTATTGCACTGATGTAAACTGAATTACGACTTGTTTTTTTCTTAGTATTGCCTGTGTGACTGAGGGATGGGAAATGCATGAAAAGATGGCTAGACGAAGAGCTGTTGCTTTGGGTGAAGCCTCAGCAGAAATGGGGAATTTACAATCTCTTAGTTTGAATCTCCAATAAATGTATAGCCTATCTTTCATTATTATATTCATCTTCTATAACACATTGGAACTTCAGGTTGTTAATTCAAGGGTTGGCATCTTACTCCCTGTCTTATGTTCCTCCTCCCTCTCCCTCTTTCTTTGGTGTTTGCATAATTGAATTTATAAATCTTCTGAAATTTGCCCTTTACTAGTATTTATAAATTATTCACATAATTTTCAATGAATGATGCAAGTGAAGTTACCTGATCTGTATCAAAATGCAAAGTCTTGATTAAAATGCAAAGTTGTTAATATAAAATTCTTTAGTTGTGAAATTTGGTCTTCAATTTCAAAGCTTCCTCCTGGCATTATAATTTTCAATATATACAGTTAAGCTATTATTTTGTTTATTTTTTCATTTCAATTTGTAACTTTTTTCTCTTGATGCTTTTCTAAATTATAGTTTCACATTATTGAAAATCAGAATTATAAAGGGCGGGACAAAGCCATTGTTTTTCCTGCGCATACAACTATTGCTTTTAGTGTATTTGAACTTTATATTCATTTGGATGGTAATTTTGGTAAGTGATGTGCGTTACTGTCATTACTGCTATTATTTACAATGATCTGACTTTTTAAAACCGTTTTCTTACTCTTGATATACGTAAGTTCTGATCCCATACAATAGTATGCTTTAATATTGTGGATGTAAGTAGTCAGACTTTCTATGGGAAACAATTCTTGAAAATATAAAGAAGGCAGGTGCTAGAAAATAGTCTGTCATGGAAACATTTTTTTAAAAGTTAAGTATGATTTTGTAATGTTTTTAAAATCCCACAGATGCAAAAAAAATCACCTCCTTATACTTCTAGACTGTAAGGAACAGGTTTATGAGACCATCTGATTAGTTTTGCATAAGATAGGCAAGTAAAAAGATCCAAATAAAGAAGAAAGTGTGCAGAACTTCTAAACTAATCTAACGTTTTTTCTGTTGGGGGGTTTAATTTCAGTCTGATACATCATTACCACATGTGGATATCTGAAGATATTTAGGAAGAAACAATCACAATTACTAGAAACTAATTAAAAAAATGCATAGCTCCTGTAAATTTTTCCCTTGTTGGGGAAAGGATAGCGCTTATATATTTACGTTATTTGCACTAATTAAAGTGTAGCCTATTACATTATCAATGTTATCAACATTATAATAAAACAGGAAGTCAATTTAGGATTTGATCTAGTACTTGATAATATCAAATGCAACCACCCCTCCGCCCAACCCGACTAGGGTAATTAAAGTTTTCACCACTGGATTCACAGGTACCTAAATACAGGAACTGTTTCAGGAATTGCTTGAGTCTCTGTAACATTGTGGCTTTCTGTAAATCACAAGATAAAAGACCTGGTTAGGGAAGGAATCTCCATCTCTGTAGATCTGCACAGCACTATGTTTTAAAAGTTTCAAATAGCTTCAAACCTTTGGCATGTGCAGTATAAAACCTCCATGACAGGTACTCTGCATCGTAAGGCACCTTTTTACTGAAATGTGAGACTTTACCCTTCTGTAAAAACTTTTAAGTGTACTCCAAACCAGGCATCATTACTGGGTTAAAAGTAAAAGAGAGAATACAATGCGATAGTTCTTTATATTCACTTCCATAATGCTCAACATTACTTGCAGGTTTGGAAGGGTTTTAATTTTATTTTACCTTTACGCAAGGTGGTTACATGCACCTTTTTTCCTAAAGTCTTTATAAGTGAGATAATCAATGAAGCTGATGTTTGTATTTGTATAATTAAAGAGAATTCTCAACTGAGAAAGTTTAAAACGTGTTTTTTTCAGTTCCTTGTAATTGATTATACTTCACTTCAAAGGTTTTCTTTCAAGTTATGCATAGAAACTTAGGTGATACTTACTATTATTTTAAGAAAACAAGTTTCCGTAGTTGATTCAGAAGAGATGACTATAGAACTGACAGCCTTGCTTATTATTTTTCATTTTTAGTTTCAAACGAGATCATAGAAATGTTTTTCCTTCAGAGGCGGGGCTTCCATTTATATGATATTGACCATCTTAGTCCTTTAACATGGCCATACATTGTGTGTAAACCAAAACAAACTCTGATCATGTATGTTGAAAGCCACCAATGTTTTAAAATTCCCATTGAATCTGTGTCACTTAATTCTGCGAGCTATTACTGTGTGCCGAATTGTATTAAAAAGTGGTAGTAGCCATTAAAAACATTAGCAAAGCTGAATTTAAACACTGTTAGCTTTATAGATTAGAAAGCATATTAAACTCCGGTGTGCAATTATTGCTTTTATATTTTGTTCTTCTAAAAACTTATTTTTACTTTTTTTACAGAACTCTGTGTGACTCCAATTTCAAAAGGAGGATTTGAAAAAGAGAAATCTGGATCATCTTCACTGATGAAATTAAGGAGGTTAAAGAGTAATCTGTTTCATCGAAGTATGACTTTTGATATTTATATCCAGATGCCTTAGTTAATGCAAGAAGAGTGTATTTTTTGTTTCTTTAATTTGTGTGCAAGATGAATATTTACAGAAGAAAATTTTGATGGAAAATGTACCTCTCAATTTATTGTGTATTGAAATAACGATAGAGTTATTAAAATTTATATTTGAGGATCTGACTTTTCACACATAACAAATTTATGGTTTTGCTGTTCATCAAAATTCTAAAGATCTTAAAATAAAAATTTATGGCTGATGATAAATGGTATGGAGTAATTATACAACTAACTTCAGTTAACATTGTGCCTATATCATATGCTTGCCATTTACAGCTAGTGTTACACAATACAAGTTATAATCTATAAATAACATTTCAGGGCAAACTCTTTAAGTTTAAATATGAAACAATATTATTTAAAATATTTGAATGTACTCTTTAGGCTATACGTTCACATGGCAGGGACAGGGGCAAGATACCATCGTAGTTCTCTCTTCTCATTCTGATATGAACACAACATCCAACAAAACTGAGTATCACTGTATGTAGCTGTATCTTTTACAGAACAAGATCCTATACTTTTAACACTCCTTGGTCTAAGTATTTTGGAAATCTGCTAATCTGAGTGTGAAGATAAATATTGAGCAGTAAACACATCCTTCTAAAGGCTGCTCTGTATAGGTGTCCTTGCTCTGTTGTAGCCTGTTCTTGATCAAAGGGCTTTTATGGACCAAGCCTTCAGTGCTGCTCCAGTCCACACTAAGGGAATGACTCTTCAGTGGGTATGACACATCTCAGTAGCCACAGCTGCCGAAAAGTTTGTCATCCAATCTAAACTAATTGACCCCTAAAGAGAGAGGAAAAAGGTAGGTAGTTCCAAAAGTGATTTCTTCCTGGGGTGTTTGGATACTCAGAAATCTGCTAGGATGTCAACGTGGAGTCCTCCGAGTTTTCTAAACCTTCTAAGTATTGGTGGTTTTTTTTTGTAAATAATAGGAAAAAAAAAGTGAATTTACAATTTTTAGAAGATAAAACTAGAAATGCAGAAATTGAAATTGTTAAACAGGAAAGTACGCAGCTGTGATTTGATTTGGCACCGATTTTTCAAAAGCTTGCCTCATGCCTTTTAGGTGCATTTCGAAAAATATATAGGTCATATACAAAAAAATTCTGACTTTTGTCAGTGTCTTTTGTGAAATTAAAGAAAAATTTTCATCACACAGGGCTTTTGATGGGAAGTAATCTACAACGTGGCATGTTTACAATGGTTTCATGAGTCAGTTGTTACTTCCATAGTTAGGTTGAGAGTTTGTTTTGAAAACAGTTCATAATGTAATGACAAGTCATTGCTGCATTTTTGTTGTGCGTTCTTTTTCAGATAAAAGAGTAGTGGATACCATTGCAAGCTCTGATGCTTACTTGGAGGACCTTTTTACAGATTATTATGAAAAAGCTGCAAGCATGACTGATCTCTCTACAAGCTATCTCAGAGAAGGGTCTCATGTCCGAATTAATTTGCTTAATAACAACATCCCCAGAGGTCCCTGTGCCCTTTGTGGAATGGGAAGTTCTAAAAGGGAGACAGTCTACGGATGCCTGGAGTGTTCTTTTAATGGACAAAAGTACGTACGATTGCATGCTGTGCCCTGTTTTGACCTCTGGCATAAGAGAATAAAGTAACTGAGCTAGGTAAGTGCCTGTTGCCGCAGACAGGGGCATAACGGTGCCACAAACTTTTCAGAATTAGCAAATACGACTCAAATTGTTGAAATGCAAAATAGTGAAAGTGCAAAACATTTTACTATGTTATTATCATCAAACTATTTGCTTCACAATGACCTTTTACTTGAAAATGCCCTCATGCATTCCCTGACATTTTCTTCTTTCTAGAACCTTCTCTGTTCGTTATCACGATAATGAAAATGTTCTTTTAAACCATATTTTCATAATGTCAAAATATATGCTAGAACTTAAGTTGTTTACACAAACTTGTTGTTAAAACCCAGTATGTTGCCTTTATCTACACTGGCATATGATGGTAAAATGAGAATATTTGTTAATAATTCAGTGTGCTCATGAATGTTTAATTGAAGTATCAGATTAAAAAACATGCTCAAACTTAGCTCAGTCTAATGTTTCATTTACAAAAGGGAACAATTAAAAGTAGGGATAGGCGTTTCACATTAGGATGTCATTACCACACGTCAACTGTTTGTTCATATTACTGAAAAGTACCAGCCAGTCCACCTTCTGCATTTGGATTTTAGGTCACAGCTGTTCTTGACTTTGTGTTGAGAAAAAAAATTGCTTAGCAGAAAATGTTTTGGAAGCTTATGAAAATAACCAAACTATATCGTTCCAACACCACTTCAGGGCTGAAGGTCTTTAACCAGTAGATCTCAACCACAGAAAATTAGGTCCGTGTTGTTGAGAATGTAAACACCAGGGGGCACTACAGAATTGCGCCCAATGCTGAGATTGGGCGTGCTGTTGGTTAGCATGCTGTTGCAGCTCTCCCCATGCTGTTTTAAACCGGGAAAACAATTTAAAAATGTTTTTTCTACCTTTTAGATAGATTTTTAAGGATAAATCGGTATGGGAGCTTTTTAGCTTGTGCTGCCACTTTCACTGTGTACGTTTAACTATTACATGTTGAAATGAACAGTCATTGCTTTTCACGTGAGAAGGGTAAAGTACATCACACAGTATTATGGCGTCTGCATAAGCAGAACAATTACTTAGCCTGAAGTACTATTAACTGTTGCTACTTCTTTGCATTTTTCCAAAGTGAGGGAAACAAGAATGATGCCCAGATAATTACTTATGTTTATATAGAGTATCTCACATCATCCTCTACCTCGTCCCATCACAATACTGTAGATTTTTGATTTGGTCTTGCTGAATAACCCGGCTAACTTAATTTTACTAAGTCAAAGTTTACAAACCCACTTAAAATACTGCTTTTTTCATGAACATGAAATTATTCATGTTAATATTGCATCAAAGAAGTTAATTTAGGTTGCTTTAAAAACATTTGTGTTTTCATCTTGACATTCCATAGACAGTGCCATTTAAGGCCTTTTATGGGTAAATTTTCTGCCAATGGCAATTCCTCAAGAAGCTGCAGAGGTTTAACAGAGTTACCTTCCTGCGATTCTGTTTCCCGTTTCTATTTTAGAGGATAGAGAAGCATTCATCAGTTATGTTCTATGTCAGCAGGTACCGGAATCATTTTTGTGTGCTTGACAGGACAGAAATAATTACTTGCACCAGTATTTTACACAATGAGAAAGACTACTGAGCAATACTGTAGATTAGACCACGACACAGGAATCACTAATAACAGATCATGGTGTTTTCCAATTTTATTTTTTTCTTTTGAAATATCTAACACATTTTATTAGTTGAATGTTAAAAATAAGATTTTTATAGTCACCTTAAGAGATATAAAAAGATGCCACTATAAAAAATACAAAAAAAATTGTGTGACAAAGTATTTTTTTAAAATTCAGTGTCCATCAAACAGTCAAAATTTTTTCTAAGTACTTAGAGTTCATCATGCTCGTAGACATTGTACTCCTTTGCTGATATGAAACCATCTCCATCATGGTCATTCTTCTTAAATATATCAGCTAAGATTTCGTCATGGACTGAGGGATTACGTTTTTTGCCATCTCTTTCAAATTCTTCTTTCAAATACTGGCTTATCTAGAAGAAAAGAAAAAAGTCCAACTATTGGGGCTTTTACACTGGTACCAACAGCTATCCTTCAAGGACACTTCGGGTATATACGTAAGTTATTGTGACTCCTGCGCAGACACATCTAAAGTTTGTTTCCCAGCAAGTCTGAGGCATACTACTGTATTAATCAAAGCAAATGTCAGCTTTGCACAGTGCAGTTTGTGTAAGCATACAGAAGCTTTATGTGATGAACTGCAGCAGAGGCAGCTCATGTAAAGATAACACTGATGCAACTGTTTATTCCAAATTAGTTACATCATATTACCTCAAGTACAGAGAGTTTCTTGTCACTATCCTTGTCTATTTGATTAAATGCTTCAACACTGCGAGGTCCCTTATTTACTGCATAAAGTTCAATCTCAAAGATCAATGTTGCATTGGGTGGGATCTTGCCCTGTGCTATGAAGAGAAGAAAAAAAGCAGCATTTAAGAAATCAGACCCTATGGTCAGAGATCACACATATGATAAACTCACAGGTAAAGCATCTCATTTTTTATTACAAAAGGCTGTGTTAATATCAGATTAAACTCTGAACGTCAATATTATACAGCTAGACAGGAAGATTGTTCAGATTGTGTTAGATAAATGATTTTGAGAGAGATTTGCAAACAACATACTTTTCTGAAATAAAATTATATTGCTCATCAATTCAGGTACTTTTAAAAATCAAGAAGAGGGTTTGTTATCATGAAAAAAACAGTATTTTTGAAGTTCTCACTGTTTCGCGTACTGTCGTGATGGGGCTTATTGAGAGACTGATTATAAGATGTATGCCTTTATTAAATATCTGCAATCTGATTTAAAAGATTACAGTAATAGACCAATGTTCATATACATCTTCTGCCTGAAGAAACAAGAAAGCAGTATCAGGTTTTAGCAACTGACTATGAATTATACCTATGGTTAAAGGACTTTATGTAAAATAGTGTTTAAAATATACAGCTCATTAGAAAGAAGCAAAGAATGTAAGTTATCTGATTCACAAAAAAAAAGAAAAAAAACCTACTGGGGTATTTTGTCTGGTCCCTGAAGAAAGAAAAAACATGTTACATGTTACACTTCATTATTCCTTTGTCAAAGATTTTTCTGATACCTGATGTAAAAACACCGCTGCCTATAAACATATTGCATCAAGCATCTGGCAAAAAAAAAAAGGAACTGAAGAGAGACAGTAACAAACTAATGAGGTATAAAAGTAAAGCCAAAAAAGCATCAATATATCATGCAGTGTAAAATTAAAAAAACATGCAAGTTGCTTCTATTCACAGCCAAAGCCAGCGAGCATGACATTGTAACCTCAGAATTTTGAGCTTGTGCCCATCCTTCGTAAACTAAGAAAAACTAAAGAATCTAGTTTGTTTATAAACAGAAGGTAAACAAAACTATTACTCACGCTATTCATCTAGAATATCCATAGTAAAAATGAGAGTTCTAAAGATTTTAATCTCACAGGCTTTAAAAATGTAGATGTTTTAAATATATCTGAATATAAATCATGGTTAATATACTACTGATGAAAGAAAGATACAATACTAGAATTCAGTGCCAGTAGTTTACAAATATACATACCAACAAAGGAAAGATATGTAAAGATTTAGAAAGCCACATGCATCTTTTCTAATTCAAGATTAGGCAGGCATCTTCCCCAGCATGCAGGAATACGCTGAGACAGAAGACAGGTATGCTGCAGGAAAAGAATGCTTTCTGGAAGTGCTACCTAGAACAAATAGTTAAGACTAGTATTAGAGAATATACTTTGGTTTGTGTCAGTGTTTCTCCTTGTTGTTACAAGACTTACTTATTAAAGATTACTAGGAAAAAATTTTTTCCTCTTGAGCGCTACAGTGGTGTTGTATCAAAGACAAACTGGTGCATGGAATTCTGACATAGTATCACTACAGAACAATTATAATAAAGCAGGAGCTACCTTTTCACAGAAACTACTACACCCAAGTCAGAGCTGAATTTGTTATCTACAGTTAAGAGTGCTGAAACACTGCATAAAACTCTGACTGGATTTTTTTTTTTTCAAAGTAGACTGCACCCTTTAGCATCATAAATTCAAATGAGATTTCATGCATTGAACCATGGCAATTATTATGTAATGTGATGATATTGTCCATTAACTATCAAGAATGTAAGCAGTATTTTAAACAAATTATTTCTTCTTAGGTTAATTCTGTGGCATGCACTGGATTACATTCCATTTTACTCAGAAGATGCAGAATGTCACTAGAAGGCTAAGCAGGTAGGAGTCAAATAAGAGGAACTAAACATGATTGGCATATAATAGATTAAGCCAAAAATGCGGATATGAATCACGAAGATCTTCCCTTTGCTGTCAATTTTTTGTACTACGGCAATACTTGGGAAAACACATTGGGTGCCATATACTGAATTCTAATGCAAACTGCAAGGCCTGGGTGTGGGTCTATGATGAGGATTACTTAAACTGCATGAGAATGAGCAGGATCAGGCTGCACAGCTGCAGTTGTTGCCCTCAGTGCCTCCAAAAACAATGGAGCACCAATTCTTACAGTCATTTACCATGCTGCATGTTTGAAAGGGTAAACCAGAGGAAAGACAAAGTTTAGTATTAAAACTTCTTTTTTACCGTATCCTTGCTGTCCATATGCTAACGACGGAGGAATGATCACTTTCCGTTTTTCTCCGGGACACATATTCATCATAGCAATGTCTAACCCTTTTATAACTTGTCCAACACCCAGAACAAACCATTTTGGATGACCTTCATTTTGCGTCCGACTATTAAAAAGAATTGTGAGTGGATAACAATGAATTTAGTATTTTATGGTTTTTACATAAAAATAACTTTAAATTAGCAGTCAGTAAAAACATACATTAGATTATTAGAACACAAGAATGCTTAGAGTGCATGAATCTAAAGTATTAAGACTTCTGCTACATTTATAATTAATTTAAGGTCAAATCTTGAGTTGTGTATGGTGCAACATCCTTCTGAAATAAACACCCACAAAACCAAAAACACAAGTAAAAAAACTCATTACAAAACCATCCAATCTTCCTGATCATATACACCACATGCTAGAAACAAGGTGCCACTTCAGGAAGTCTGTGAGGAGTGCTGGGAGCAATTCACTGCTAGGAAGCAAAAATGTCTTCAGCAGTTCCCATCACTGTAGGATGGATGGGAGAGAGCATGCAGGGGTGTGTTGGGGGAACCTGGCCATCTTGGCTCCAGTACTGTGTGCTCACCCACCACTCTCTTCAGTTTAGATATTGGATGCTTGAGCCAGCTACTCATATGAGGTGTCCCCAGTATGGGAGCTACACTGAACAGCTACTGAGCAGCCTCTGGCTCAGAAATCAGAGCCGTTATATGTGCCAAAATCAGTCACTTCAACAGGCAAAACCAAAAAAAAAGCAAAGAAAATGGTACTGTTAAATGAAGAATTATCCTATATTGAGTTTTTTCTTTAATGATGCAAGTGGGGAGAAGCAGTCAAGGCTTTGTAATGAATTAGGCCACTGTCTGATCTGTCCAAATATGGGTAAGGAATGAGCCAGGTACCTGAAGGAAAGAAAAGACTCTCCTCCATAGTTCTGCACAGGGGAGTCCTGCCTTGCTAGTAGGATGCACCACCATTAAAAGCAAGGCACTGTAAAAATAAAGCTTTTGCACACAGGTTTCTGTGCAAAGCCAGCTAAACTAAGCTGAAACGGCCTGAAGGCAGATGGGACGAAGTGGAAAAGTAAAAGTCTAACGCTAACATAGAAGCAAAGAGGAAGGCTGCACAAATCGAGGAGGGCAACAGCGACAGGGAAGGGGCATAAAGACTGCAAACCACTAGTGTAACACGGCTGCCCTGCACAATGCCAACTTTGTAGAAGCCCATGCTGTATTCCAGTTTCTGAAACCGTCGGCCTTCGACCCTGCCAGGGGCTCCTCCTCCAAACCCGAGTTGTTCCGCACAGATTACAGCACAGAACGTGGCAGGTGATAACAGGGTGGGTTTTTTTTTTTCGCCCTGCCAAAGGGGTTCTTCATGTAAGCTGTCTCAGCGACCCTCCCAGCCGATGCCCTTCACTGGCGAGGGCCGCCACTCTCAGGCATGGCTCTGGTTTCCAGCTTACTCAGCGCTTACCCAGGGCCGGCCGAGCCCCCGCCGCCGGGCCAGCGGGACCCGCCGCTTCTGGGGGCGGGCAGGCTGTGCCACGGACACCGCGGGGCAGGGCCCACCGCCCCTCCACCCCGCCCGAGCCCTGCGGGCCCACCTGCAGTAAAACTTGGATCCGTCGCTGGCCAGGAAACCGTCGTAGTGAGCGTTCAGCAGATCCCCCTTCTTGCTCTTCGGGCTGCAGACCTCGGGGAGGTGCAGCACCTCTACTTTAACCTCCGCCGCCGCCGCCGCGCCGTCCTCGGCCTGCACCGGGGCCGCCAGCAGGGCTAGCGGCAGGAGAAGCAGGGTCACCCCGCGGCCCATATCGCTTCGAGGACGCCGCCGGCGTGGCACTGTCCCCGCTGGGCGGAGAGGCGGAGGGGCTGAGCCTGCGCCGCAGCAGCCCCTCAGCCCCCCCGGAGGCGGCCCCGGCAGCCGCGGGGCGGGCGGACCTTGGGGCCAGCCCCCTCCGCTCGGGAAGTGAAAGGGACGCCAGGGAAACGGTGGGCGGGCGGCGGGGGGGGGGGGTGCCGTGCCGGTGGGCGGGGTCTGGGGAGCGCGGCCGGGCGCGCATGGGGGATGCGGAGCGCCCCGCGGGGCGGGCGGCGCCGCCGGGGCCGCCGCGGGGCCGCCGCGCCTGAGCTGAGCGGCTCCACCTCCGCGCGCGGCCAGCAGTAGCGGCGGGGACGGGAGGTGAGCGCCCATCCCCGCGGCGGCGGCTGCCCTTTCCCCGCGGCGGAGCAGGAGGATGCGGCCCGGCGTCGGGCTCTGAGCGATGGAGGGGGTCCTGTACAAGTGGACCAACTACCTGGCAGGTACGCGGCGGGGGTCGGGGCCTGCGGGGCGGTCGGGGCCTGCGGGGCGGTCGGGGCCTGCGGGGCGGTCGGGGCCTGCGGGGCGGAGGTCTTGGCCTCGTCTCTGAGGCGCTGCTGCTGCGCCGGGGGGTCCCGGCGTCCCGCGGGCGGCTGGGAGCGGTTGTTAACGGGCCGGCTGAGCAATTGTTCGCCGTTTGCACTTAGAGCCAAGCCGCTGGGGAGCGGCCGAGCGTCGCGCCGCGGGCGGCGGAGACTGCCGGCGCCCCTGAGGCGGCTGGCGCGGTGGGGCGCTCGGGGCCGGCTCTGGGGGGTGGGCCGGCGGGCGGCGGGTAGCGGCGGTCGCCAGCCTTCCCCACGCGCTTCCGTGTGTGTGGCGTGGCGTGGCGGCGGCCCCTCCGCCCGGCCGAGCCGGGCCCCTCCGCGCTCCCCTCGCAGCCCTGCGGCGTGGGCACCGGCGCCGCCCCGACAGCCTCGCAGCCAAGCTGTGACCGGCCCCCGTGGTTTTCCACTGGGAACTGGGTGGCCAAGTGCCTCTCGAGACCTGGATTGCGCCTTGCCGTGTTAGTCGGGGTCTCGTAACCGGGCAGGCTGGGGGGAAACGCTGTCTGAAGCGTCTTAAGCTGATGGCCCAGCTGTAGGGTTTCCCCCCCTTTCCTCTCAGAAATAGCTTTAATTTGCAGCTTCAACTTCCAGGGTATCTGTGCTTGCGATTGACGAATCATTGAAGGTGACATCTTCTAAGTCTTCAGTGCTAAGTGTAAAAGTCTGAATTCTCTTTTAATGTGTTTTTGGATGGTTTTTTTTTTTAATCTGTGCTCCTGTATCCTGACCTGTAACATAGATTAAAAAAACCGTTAGTTCTGGGTGAAGCATTCACAATGTGTATTTTTAGAAGTGCAGTAGACAAAAATGCACTAATGCCTGCGTCTCCATCAGAGCTCTGGTTTTGTTTGCCTCATAGTCTGTTGTAGTAGAGACGGCACCTCTGGAGATAGCAATGAATAGATGGTACTGTCAAGGTGAAACAGATTTCTCTTCTGACACTGTAATAGAACTAACTGTTCCTCTAGAGCGGATCAGTGTTGGATCATATACCGTGCTTAATCAGGCCTCATGTTTGACTGCTTTGGCAATATCTTCTTTGCCCTCTCATTCTTCCGCGCTTCACGTGTGCTGTTCTGCTTCAGCATATTCAAATTTTGAATGTGGAGTGGGGTGAAACTCGATTCTGAGGGTTTATAAAACATGGGCCGCATTGCATGAATTGTGGGTGGTTGCTGTGAATTGAAGTGTACAGAGCATACTCTTGCATTTTTCAGAGCAAGTATGTGTCCACGTATACCGGCCTTGCAGTGAAAGGGAACACTTGTACTGTAATTAAATAGATACTTGACAAGATACTTTTATCTCTTCTTCACAATAAATGCGGAGAAAACACATATAGGAAAAATTGTGGTTATGAAAGAAGTAATGAGGACAAGTTTCTTTTCGAAATAGAATGAAAATTGTCACTTTCCCTTATGTGACCAAAAATGTTACTGTAGCAAAAGGTAAAAGGTCACAGGTAATGAGCCCTTCTGGTCTTTGATATAAATTCCCATTTGAAGTCTGTTATTTAATAAGTAAATATTTATTAAATGCTGTACACATAATAGACTGTTATATCAAAATGCAGCTAACTTCTGCTAAAAGTCAGTGGCCTTCTAAATAGCAAACTGCAGAACTCTTCTTTCCATGTTTGTTGGCCGACTGAGAGCATCTACTGCTCTTGAATTTCAAAATTACAGCGTGTCAGGAATTTCCTACAATTTCTGGAATATAGGAGGGCAGCAAATTAAAAAAAATATAATCTAATCACATCAGTGAAATTTTTAAGTATTATTACCAACTTTCTTGTTTACTATCTATTTTTGTAGCCAGAAATAGGCAGTAGTACTTGTTGTCATTAATGGTAGAAGCCAAGCAGCAAAGGAGCTTGTTATTGTTGCTGAAGCATTGTGGAAAACATTTAGTTTCCTCCTTCATTAAAATCAAACTAGAAATACAGCTTTTTTTTTTTTCTTCTCAAATAATATGAGTACATCTAAGAATTTGTGAAGTAAAAATTTCTTAAATATTTTTGTCAATCGTAGGACACTCTGCCCAATTTCAAATCAGAAGAGGCGTTTTTGTTCTTTAGCTTGCTTCTGTGAGGCACTTGGGAATCTTTTTAAATCCTTTGTTCTGTCTTTCCCAATACCAGCATAATGTGAGGCTGGAATAATCATCCATGTAGGGGCCCTTTTTATCAGAATCAGACTGTTGAGACAGGCACTGGCTTACCACCTGCGTGTGCACTTAGGAGATACGGGCAGCACAGAGTCAATGTTTTGAAACACAGTGTAGCAGGGGAAAAAAAACATTAGTGCATTTCTGAGCTGCATTTTACAGGACAGGGTCTTCAGCCATTTCGTGTGTGTTTGCATACTCTTTGAGTATAAGTGGTGACGTACACATACAATTTGAAATATTTCCTGTGGGAGTTGGTATCCTTCAATATTTTTACTTTTTTTATTCTCTTTTTATATCTGAGTGTGGATCTGCTTATTAGTTACCACACTGCATTTTTTGAAAGACACAGTTGCTTAGCATTATAACTAATAAATTTTTAAAAATAGTAACATGTTGCTTCCGTATCATGGAATTGTGATATGTTGTAATGTGACCTGGTCTTAACGCTCCGTGAATTAGTGTTAAGACTTGTAATGGCTTAATATAAGTAGTATGAAGCCTTTAGCTGATTTTTTAAGAGTCTGGTGCCTGATTAAGCCTCCTGTGTTATAACACACTGCTGCTGTTTGGCTGCAGCTTGCTCTGTTGCAATGGCAATTGGTAAGCACCATTGACCACACTGTCATATCACCGTGCAGTCAGTGCCATTCCAAACCCTAAGCCAAGCAGTAAGTTCAAGTTTGGTGTCAAGTTGTAAAACAGAGGGATAATCTGCTCCTATTGTACAGCTGACTCAGACTGTAATGGGCCAGTGTAATCATTATGCTCTGCTGGAATATTTTAGTTCCATGTTATTTTTAGGAACAAAGGTGATTCACTAGGCAAAATGATTTGCATTTAGTAGTATTAGAAATTAGGGCATCTATTTCAATAAGTAGTGAGTTTTATGAAATAGCTGTTTAAAAAAAAAAAAAGGAATGCTATTATATTTTAACCTAAGAGGGCCCATGACAATAATTTACTATATGGTGTAATGCTACATAGAATTCTCACAGGTATTTGCATCTATGTATAAAATGCTGTTTTGTATACGTAGTGAAGTCAAAGATCATTATATAATTTTGCTAATGCAAAGCTGGTGAAAACCTTAGTAGGGGAGCTGGTGTATGCTGTCCTAACAAATGGACCTAGGAGTATAAGCCATGTCTTGGTTCCCTGCACAAAGCCTGACATAAAATTGTTGTTGAGCGATGGGGCTGGGCTACTTTCAGAGAAAATGGTGTGTCAGTAGTTAAGTGTGAAATATAGAAGTTTTTACGGAAATACAGTAGGCAGAGGAGACAATAGCGTAGTAGTTTGTGACACCAGTCATTTATTTGTGTCTTACAAATAACATCCTATAATCTTAAGAAAGTCTACCTGAAAAACACTTGAATGAAAATGGTTCTTCAGCATTATGTATTTTATCAACCTTCAAAATAGGGTTCCTTGGTGGCTAAATGAAAATTTAATTTTGCTCTAGAATGGAATATAGTGAAAGCTGAAATACCGCTGATCTTGGATTGAAAAAGAATGGGAGTGAAATATCCATGTAATACTAGTCTGGTTATAGAGTGGCTCTGGTCTTCAGACCGTGCAGGTTGTTTAATTCCTGCTCTGTTACATGAATAGTTTAATGTTTGCATTTTTTATAGAAGTTGCAACAGCCAAAGAGCTGAATTTGATTTGCAATTTAGTAATTAGACTGAACTTTCCTTTTCATGTTTTGATCTTGCCAGGTTGGCAGCCTCGGTGGTTTGTTTTAGACAATGGGATACTGTCATACTATGATTCACAAGATGATGTTTGCAAAGGCAGCAAAGGAAGTATAAAGATGGCTGTGTGTGAAATAAAAGGTAAGAGTTAATAGATTTCTGCTTGAGGAAACTTTAGCTGCCAGGGAAGTAGAAGAGATCGCGGAATATGTGTTCTGCATCAAAAGCTTTTTCTCTATTTTTGTGTATTTATAGTCCAATGTGGCTGCATCATATTCATAAATACTAATGAATGCAAGTTATGAAATTGTGACAAAGAGAAATGTTTTTGACAGTTAGAGCTCTGTTTTGAGATTTAGAATGCACCATGTATTCCTTTTTGTTTTAAATAATTGTGTGCACGTGGCTTAGGCTTGAAGTTACCTTGGCCAGTTATTTAGTTCTACTACTTATCCCCCTTATGACCAGGGGCAAGAAACTGATCCGTGAATGATACTTTTTCAGAAGAACCGCAGCAGTGTCCCAGAAGAGGAGATTCTCATAAACCAGAGATGTTTAGTCTTTTGATTTCTTGAGTCATTTTTACTTCTGTCACTTACTAGCTGCCCACCTATGTAGGTGAGGATGTATGAGTTTGTAAGTGAACTGTTTGTGTCAGACTGTGAGTTTAGTCTTTAGTGTAATCTAATATGTAGGTCAACCTCCTTGGCCAATAGCAAGGTATTCTCTAACTCTCCATTGCTTTCAGCTTTTGACCTCTTCTGAGATACCCACAGATGACTGGGCTTGTGATGTGGGTGCTTGTATATTGAAAAGTAGAACTTCTTATTTTACATGGTCCACCAAGTATTTTTCATGTGGTAACTTTTTACTGCTACCTTTTCCTCGGTGTAGATTAAATCAGTGATATGAAGTGGAAGATCTAGGACTCTGCGACCTCTGAAGCCAGATTTTGTCTAGAAGGGAGATTATTTCAATTTTTAGCCTAGTCTTCTGTAAATACTTGTCCTTGTAACAAAACTCTTCAGTTTGCCATGTTTAGACCAGGTTTGGAATATGACAGTTATTACAGATTCACATGCAGAAAGGGAACCCCATTGTACTTCAGTCTGGCCACTGTTTTGTGTCTCGTGTTGCTACATGTTGACTTGAAGTCATGCTGGGGAGAAGGGTTGAGCAGCTCTGGGCTTTATTTTTTTTTATTTAGCAGTGGTACATTGTGACTTACTGTATTACTATGGGATTGTAATAAACATTTTAAAATACTTTGAATAATTGTTACTGAGTTGAGGTTAATTTTCTTTCAAAACTTTTTTATTCCTCCTTTATCCTAAGTTCATGCAACAGACAACACAAGAATGGAGCTAATCATCCCAGGGGAACAGCATTTCTACATGAAAGCAGTTAATGCGGCCGAAAGGCAAAGGTGGCTGGTAGCACTGGGGAGTGCAAAAGCCTGTTTAGCAGATACCAGGACAAAAAAAGAAAAAGGTATGTGTGTTACCTAGACCATATACAATCTTACTACTTTTTCAGATGCTTGCTTTCAGATAAAGATAGTGCAAATATTGTGGTAGAAAGTCAGTATTATTGTCTTTAAATATAAATTGTAATTATTTCTAGTCATCTATATGGTAAATTCCAACTTGATGTTTGAATTAGGGGTCACCTCCATTGACCTCTTCTATCTTAAGAAGCTGAAATACCAGCAGCTTATTGTCATTACAAGAACACATGTACTCTTTGTAGCTGTTGTGAAGCCATTTCACTTCTGCTTTTCAATTCTTTATAGTTACTATTGGTTTTTTTCCATAATTTTTCTTGGCTGGCTTAAGGTAACCATTTCTAACCACTATGGTGAGTGTAAATTTCATCCACTAATTTTTTTCTACTTTACATTGCTGCTAAGAAAGATTTCAACTTTATCTTTCCTGGTAATGTGCAATGTGCCACTTTCTTAATGGTCATTAAATTAGCATCAGTTATCCAAAAGTAGAAACTATTGCCTGCTTCAAGTACAGTTCTTGACTCATTGCAGAATCCAATTTTCCTCAAAACTAAGTGAAAGTTTAAGTGAATTTTTAAATTTATATTTAAATTTAAATGAAAAGTGCTTAAAATTTAAAATGCATACATACATTGTATGCAATAAATTGGTATTTCCTTTATTTTTTATAGAAATAAGTGAGACCAATGAATCTCTTAAAACCAAAATGTCTGAACTTCGTCTCTACTGTGATCTTTTAATGCAGCAAGTTCATACAATACAAGAATTTGTTCACCATGATGAGACTCACTCTCCTCCCAGCATTGAGGTACAGAATTTCTAGAACGCCATTGGAGAACCTAATTAGATCATACACCTTGAGTTTCTGTTGACATCTTATGCCTTTTTCATCTCCCTGATGTTGGGAGATTTAACCTAGCATCAATTTTTGAGTGTTTGTGTGTATATAACACTAACAGTGGTTATATGTGCATAGAGTACCTGAATGATTTACCTGTAATTGTAACATGCATCAGGAAGCAATCGTGTTATTGAGTCATTTGCTTAAAAGGCCAAAGGGTTGCCATATGAGTTAAGCAATAATTTGTCTTTTTTGTATCTCTGTTACAGGCAGAGTAGTTGAAATAATCTTGTTTGTCCATTCTTTCCTTCCTTGTGTAGGAGGGTATTCCATTTTGTTATCAGTGAAAGCTAGTGTTAAAGGTATTGAAAACCTGCCGCATATATAAATCTCTCTGAAGAGGCACAAGGAAAATTATTCTAGTATTTCTACTTTTGAATGAAAGTTAGTGCTGAAAATTGTGAATTACTTCATTCTTTACACTCTTGAACAGTATGTGGACAATATTGTTGTCCACTTAGGGCAAAGCAAGGGGTTGATGCTTAGTCACAATGCAGCAAATTTTCAGTTTCCAGCAAGGTGAAACTGACCTGCAGGCTCCTCACACTGGAGTGATAAAGCTGTTTGCATGTTCTACTGCAGTTCATTTGTTTCTCTGAAAGATCTTCTGATACCAGTTACTCACTCTGAGACAAACTTCACAGTAAAAATGTTACGGTGTTGTTGGCTGATACCCTAAAGCAATTCAGATGTCAGAAAGAGGTTACAATGCTGTCATATTTGTTTGCTTAAATAAACTTCATTGGAAGGTGTACACTGGATTAAATAACATGGGAAGTGGAAGTTCTTTATGGTAAGGGGGGAAATTGTGTGTGAGTGTGTGGAGGGGAGAGTTGTACTTGCATCTCGTATTTTTTTCTTGCTTATGCTTGTGCTTTCATTTATTTTCAGAACATGAATGAAGCATCTTCCTTGCTTAGTGCCACATGTAATACATTTATCACAACACTTGAAGAATGTGTGAAGATTGCTAATGCCAAGTTTAAGCCAGAAATGTTCCAGCTGCCTCACCCTGATCCCTTGGTATCTCCTGTGTCGCCATCACCTGTCCAAATGGTTTAGACATTTTGAAATACTACTTTTTTCCAAGTGTCATATTGTTGGTTGGATGGGGGAGAAGAATGGCAGAAGACTATTCTATTGCTATGTGCTATGATGTCAACAGCTGAAATCTCAATTATGTTATGATCAGTACTGGTCCTAAATATAAATTAATAATTTTCCACTCCCAGTCTTTGTTTGCTAGCCTTTACGTAAGCAGAGTAATTTGCTGTACATGTCAAGGCCCTGTAATTGTAAATGAATGAGGTTTAACTCTTCCTCAGTTCAAACATTTCTTTGTTTTTTTAGAATGCTAGCTGTACACTGATCTTAAAAATTCCATAACCTTGCGTCCTGTTTAAACAGATAAGTGCCTTGTGGCTTGAAGCACATCAGCAAGATAGCATATCTTTCAGTGTATATAATTCAAAATGTTTGTATTAATCTAACATGCCCTTATTTAACAAAAAGGTAAATAATGGTAAAGATATTACTTGCATAACTCTTTACTACAGATTATTTCACTTAGAAGAACAGTGTAGGTGGAGTCATCTTAAATGTCTCCTTGATCATATGTATAGATTCCAAGATGAGCTGTATTGTGGGATTTTGTTGTGGGAATCCCTTTGCACTTGGATCTCTTGCTCTTTATCTTCAATCAATTTACTTACAAAGCTAATAATTATTGATTTAAATTAATAACTTTCTTTGATATGCATAGAGATTTGACAGTGATACGAGAAGAACCACAAGGAATCAAGAGGCACGATTTGGCTTTATTGTGTAATGGGGAATTTATGCTGGCATTCGGTAGGGGAAAAATGTGTTGATGTTTATGTACATCATAGCAATTAACAAATGGCTCTATGAGTAACTCTGAAGCAAGAGAGAATGAATTCCATAGAAACTAGGTAGTATTTTTTTTGTAGGATACTATTTCCTGTGTGAATGCTTTAAAAGTTTTAATATCGATGGCAGTCTATCTGTTTTCATGTAGTTAAATCAGACTTTTAACTAAGAAAGGTTGCTTTTAATTAAAAAAAAAAGATTGCCCTCCCTCTTTGTAGAGACTGTAAATAAAGTAAAAATTAATGTAGGTATGCATATTATTCTTATAAGTAGCTTGTGACATTTTTGGTGTGGTTTGTTTTTGTTTTTGTTTGTCCTAGATGAAGCGTTCCATTAGCCACCCTGGACCTTGCTATTCAGAAAGGTAATCTTCTACTGTATTAAGCTTTTTTTTCTTATGTCTCAAAAAAACCTCCCTGAACCCACTAGCATTAAAATCAAAATATGAGAAGAATTCACTTGGGGGGGGACGACAGGACCTTAAACAGCATAATTTGAACTAATTTTGAAAACTAGGGTGCAGATTATCCGAGTTGGTGGCAAATAATGGAGGTGCTGTCTCTAATACACTATAAAAGTTATGTCATGCTAGAAACTTTATGCAAATAACTTACTCTGACAAGTTCATGAAGTTAGACATAGAGCTTGAAATGCAAATATTCTTATTGGGTCAGTGTTTCAGGTTCTCGAATTATTTTTTTCTGCATATAAAGATCATATTACATTTTTATTTCCCTTTTCAGGCTTTATAATTATGAAAATTAAGAATGTTCTGTTGGTTCTGCCATTTCTAGTTTAGTATAGTGAAAAACATTGATATTAACAGTTTAATCTAAGCACCAAAATGATTTTAAATTTCTTTTGTAGGAATAATCACTCTGTAAAAGAACCTATTTCATCCCTTCACCGATTTTCACAGCGGCGCAGAAGAACATACTCAGATACAGAATCTCACATTGATACTCCCTTTGAAGATTCTCAGAGTAAGTTTGGAAGAGGGATGACTTTCTCTGGTATCTTTCTGTACAATTTATTAACCTGTTTACAGCAGCTGTTTTAGTGCCGTAGTAGTGCTTTAGTTATGCAAAGTTTTGGTTGTGAGATTCCTATATTATAAATCAAAGCACTTGCATAGTTTATGCAGCTGACTTTTGCTGGCTTTCATTCATATTGAAAAGGATCTTACAGCTGGAGTAGTTGTATTGAAATCAGTGAGACTCCTGGCAAGATAAAAATAGAGGCATTACCAGAAAAGAGATGTTTGTACTAACAAATCTTATACGATCGATGTTCTGGTAAGTGATGTGGAATACTGTTGGTTGCCACCTGCTAGTTGTCACAAAACAGATTTTCCTTTCTGTGACCCCTGTTGGTGGTGGTGGGTAATTTCCACCAGTGCATCGCAGCAAGATGGTTCATTTTGGTGGCTGCTTGCCTTCTGTAGAGAACAAGCGCTGTTCTGGAAAACTGCAGTCTTGCCAATAATAAATAAAAGCAACCCAAAAACTATGAAATGATGTCATGATCAGAATATTAATCCCTCCTGATTAGATGGGCCTACTGAGTTAGTAGCCATTTATCCTTTTGAATCTTGTTGTTTATACTCCATCCTAACTCCTCTCAGGGAGGCTTTAACTTGAATAGTTCTTGACTAGTTCTGGTTTAGTCTTGTTTCCTTTTGGAGTGCTTAAGTGTCTCACTTGGATTGAAAAAAACATTGCTGAAAGCCCACGTGAGCACAAAGCAGTACTCATGCTTTACATTCTATCATGAGGCAAGCATTTGCACCTCCACACCATTTTCTTGGTTCTCTGATGCTCAAATGTTGCAGGGTGACCACCTATTTCGCTTCACACATTCGCTACCAGCATAGGGTATGCCAGCATGTATCCCAAGCTAATAAACTTAGTATAGATCCTGTTCTGCGTCTCATTGCTAATGTAGGTGCAGCTTCCTGTAACACAAGGCTTTTCTTGTTACCGTCTGGAACTTCTGGTGTTGGTTACTCAGTCTGACTCTTTTCAGGACTGCTGAGAAGAGTCTTTGTCTTGTATGTTTCTCCTAATACCAGGGTTTTTTGGTTCCTTACTATGTAGCTCTAGTTTCTAGCTCAGTTTCTCTGGTTTTTGTTGTGGTTTTTTTGTTGTTGTTGTTTTCTTTTACTGTGTTAGAAGCTCCTGCTGCTACCTTGCAGTTAATCTTAGTTCTTTCTCTTTCCTGTCAGGTAGCCTAGCAATATTCAACTTGCAGTGTGTCATCCGTTTCATTTCAATACTAGAAAATGTTTTAATTAAATGCTGATCGATGCAGCAGTTCTTTTGAAGGAAAAAAAAAGTTCATGTGTTCCTTATACAGAATACGTCTGCGCCTCATAGATTACTGTCCTTCATAATGTAGAAGTCATTGGGGTGGGCAGGAAATGACTTGATTTATACTAGCTGAACATTCTTCAGATCCATCATCCTTGGGCATGATATTGATTGAAATCTTTCAGGAAAAGTCTAGAGTAATTACGCTACTGATTGCTTATGTATAGGAAATAGATAATAGAATAACTGACAGAATGTATGAGGTTTTGAGGGTTGAAAACTAAATACTGATGTCTTCATAGGGTCTGCTCACTGTTCTAGAAGTGCTGTCAATGGAGATCTGGTATCATCAACCATTCCTGAAGAAAATCGATTGGTATCAAAGGAAAGATCTGAACTGGAAGAGACTCTTTCATCCTATTCTTGAAGAAACTGAAAGTATTCAATTTTCTATAAATAATGCTATGCAAAGGCTGCTGTAATTATACTGTTGTTATAGGAAGTAGTCATTCCCCTTTTTAGAAGGATTTCTCTGCACTTTATAGAATAACATAAAACTATCTTTGAAGTGTATTTTATCTTTATATAGTTTATTTGCAAGAGTATTTTCCTAATATTTCACAGTTTGAATGTGCATTTTTTGGAACAAATGATGGCTTAACAGATAAGCATCCACATTTGTAAATGTAGCTCTTTTTAAAAAGTGTGAAGGTCTGACTGATACATTAGTAAACCTGCAGGTTATAAACTTTAGCAAAAAGGTTTCATTTTGGGGGGGGAAAATGCAACTTGTGCCATGGGGCCTCTTGGTCACTTGTACCAGGTCATCCTCCAGGAGCTGCAGTTAGCCCTGTAATGGCTTTTTTTTTGCCTGTGTAAGGGCTGTGGGAATGGGCACTAATGGGTCTACTCTAGCAGCCTGACAGTAATTGCCATTGCCTTCTTTAAAAACATAAGGATATACATAATCTGGTCCTTATTTTTAGCCAATGAAAGTACAAATATTTAGTGTATTTTTCTAAACAAATGTGTAAAAATAACTTAATATGAAGCATTTGTACCAAACATTGGATATTTAATAATTTTTATTTATTTATTCTTTTTTGCATCAAAAATTTCTACCTACTTTCACTTCTAAAGATCTACTAAAGGCTTCAAAACGTGCATAAATTGTTTCTGGGGTGTGTAGCATCACAAGTAGCTAATGCAGCACTGTAAGATTTAATGTACTCACTTAAGGTGTTTTTAGCAAGTATTATAGAAGCAAGAGCTGAAATATTAGGTTAAGCTGCTGTTGTAATGAATATTTGTATTTGTACATATTTTATTTATGACCTATTTATACAAAAGGGAGCTTCTGTTTTTGCGACTCCTTTTATCATTTGAGGAAGGTATACACCAGGAGAGGGATTCTGCTCTCAGTTACATCAGTGTAAATTTGCATTAACTGTAAGTGAGATTGGAGTCTGACTTTCTTAATAATTAATGACTGATGTAGTATAACAGTGCCTACTAGCACCTTGGTGCATAAGGTTGTTAGTGTTAGCATCGTAAGCTTTAGGGGATTTTTTGGGTATTAATTTAGGGAAAAACTTGGTCTATAAAGTCTTAGCTGTAGAGCACTTTAAGCAAGCCATTTACTCTTTTTGATTTACACAACTGTTAAATATACAGGGTTCTTTGCACTCAAGCACATACCAAAATCTGTTTTTATAATAAAATCTTTAATTTGGTTTAACTAGTCTTCCTTTTGTGTATATGAATAATTTGGTGTTTTTGAAGCAGGCTGGAAAGGACAGATGGGAATGGAATGGAAGCTTTCCTTATAAATTTCTGAAATGTTGATTTATCTAAATCAAAATAGGTCCAAACATTGAGGAAAAACATATGAGGTGTTGCCCATATATAAAATAGCAGTTTATAAACCATTATGTTAGGGTCGAATGGAATGGAGTAGCTCATACAAATAAAGATGTTTGTGGATAACAGCTCACAGCTGTCATTTGTGCTCAGGTCTGTCAGTTTTCATGCAGCTAGCATTTACACATGCGTATCAGCCACACACATGCTTGTACGTTTTTTTCTGAATGTTTGCTTTAATGTATTCTGTATGATGCTTATGACAATTGTAACAATAAGTATTAAAAATGTTCTGTGAAGTAAACTACATATTGCGGTGAGAGCGTTGTCTTGAGTCATATGCTGTCTTAGAGCTGCTTTTTGAAATTTCACTTAGGTTTCTGTCAGCTTTGTACAGTGCTAAGTACATGTCACATTAACAAATATATTCTCCTGGCTTTCAGATACTACAGAGAAAACAGTTTGGACCTCCATGTTGTGCAAAAAACCTCTGAGACTGATCAGTGCCACAGATAGGATTGTTTAGGCAAAAGTAGTAACGAGTTGATTGCAGCATAGAATTTGCATATAATTACTTCAGCACTGTTTTGGGTTTCTCCATGTCACTAAAGCTGGAACGATGGCTTTGTATATATGTAACATGTTCCTGCTGGAGTGGAATCAGCCTTTTTATATATACCTATACCAAACCCTGTGGCAAAAATCCTAAAATGTATTTCAGTGAAATTGGTGAAGATGATATACTGTTGCTGTCACACTTCTGGCATCTGGAGCTAAGAAGTCATTTCTGAAAATGATACTTAGCTGGCTCAATCACAACGATCCATAAGAAGTAAGACTTAAAAAAAAAAAAACAAACCACAAAAAACCTGGGTGCTCTTACAGTTTCATTTCCAAGTTTAGGAGGGAGCTTATCAGGAATGCCTAATTTTATCATTATTCTTTCTGGTGGAGAATGGCAGCTGAACCTTAACATAGAATGTGTAATTAGTACTTCTAGTTCTGTTCTCAGTTGCTTCTGAGGAGACCAATCTGAAACCAATTTTTTAAATAGAATTTATCACTTAAAGTACAAGCATATGACATATATTTAGGTGAAAATTGATCACTTCTAGTTACCGAGTTGTATCTCTAACATCAGATAATTAGAAATGTGCTTAAATGGCTTATTAGCTTGGACTGTAAGGAATTAATAATCAGGCTCTCAGTGATCTGGAAACTTGTGAATACTGAGATTACAACATTCAGGGGCTTTAACCTCTGAAAATTAATGTTTGTATAGTAAACCCTCTTGGCTTTTTTTAATTCCCACCCCTCCCCCACCCCAGCCCCACCGTGAGAAAGCAGTCTTTGGGATAGGAATACTTCAGAGGTTGCTTTTGCATTTAAAAAATAAAGTACTATAAAATGTACTTTATTTAAAAATTGAAATCACAGCTATTTGTGTTAAGGTTATTTTCATGAACTATAAAATTGTTTTGCATGTTATGCCACCATCAATTTAAGCATTGAAGCGTAGCTGCTGCTCCTGCTGGTGTAGGTTAGTAACTTTTTAAAGGGGTGTAATACCTCAATGAAGGATGTGTCTGTGTCTGAAAACTAGCTCCTTTTTTCAGGTGTTCCTCATCATCCTGCTTTAAAAGAGTTAATGTGAAACCTGCCTGTTATGGGCATTTCTTTACTGACTACTTTGAGGGCTGAGCCTAAGAGTTCCAGATTCAGATGTAGAAGAGAATGTTAGTGCTTAAAGAGGGCTTATGTGGAACCCGATTCACCAGATCCACAGTTGCCATCCTGAAAATCTCTGCTGTTTAACATTGAAGGCTGTCCTGGTTTTGGCTGGGGTAGAGTTAATTGCAAGAGGAGTCCTGGTAGCTAGTGCGGTGCTGTGTTTTGGGTTTAGTATGAGAACTATGTTGATAATACACTGATGTTTTAGTTGTTGCTAAGTAGTGCTTTGTCGTGGTTCAGCCCCAGTCAGCAACTAAACGCCACGCAGCCGCTCACTCACTCCCCCCACCCCTGTGGGATGAGGAGAGAATTGGAAGAGCAAAAGCAAGAAAACTTGTGGGTTGAGGTAAGAACAGTTTAATAATCATCATCATTATTTTAATTATGATAATAACAATAATGATAAGGAAAAGGATTAAAAAAAACAACACAAATGATACAACCGCTCACCACCTGCTGACTGATACTGCTGGTCCCCGAGCTGCGATTGCTGCCTGCCTCCCCCGGCCAGCCCCTCCCAGGTAACACACTGGGCATGACATTACATGATACGGAATATCCCTTTGGCCAGCTTGAATCCTCTCTCTTAGCTGTGCCCCCTCCCCTCCCGACTTCTTGCGCACCCGGCAGAGCATGGGAAGCTGAAAAGTTCTTGACTAGTTCAAGCACTACCCAGCAACAACCAAAACATCGGTGTGTTATCAACGTTGCTTTCATACTAAGTCCAAAGCACAGCACTCTGCCGGCTGCAGTGAAGAAAATTAACTCTATCCCAGCTGAAACCATGACATGCTTATGCTAGTCAAGGACTTTTTCAGCTCCCCATGCTCTGCCAGTTGCACAAGGAGTGGGGAGGGGGCACCGCTGGGACAGCTGACCCAAACCGGCCGAAGGGATGTTCTGTGCCATATGATGTCATACTTGGTATATTAACTGGGGGAGTTGGCCGGGGGCAGCTGTCGCTGCTTGGGAAGGGCTGGTCATTGGTTGGTGGGTGGTTGCATTGCTTGTTTTTCCTGGGTTTTGTTTTTCTCTCTTCTTGTTGTTTTCATTACAATTTTATCATTGTTACTATTTTAATTTTTAAAATGTTCATATCTCAACCCATAAGTTTTCTTTCTTTTGCTTTTCAGATTCTTTCTCCCATCCCACCAGGGGTGGGAGGGTGAGTGAGCAGCTGTGTGGTGCTTGGTTGCTGACTGGGGCTAAACCACAACAAAGACCAAAGGACCATACAGATTTTTTTCACTTATAAAACTTTCCCACATGACCGTAACTGTGTATGTACATCCTTAGAATTGCCACTGTCTTGGAAGGACGCAGCCCTTAGAAGCTGCCTTAAGCAGCAAACTAAGATTTGTAAGCTAGGCCCATACAGCAATGCTCCCCTGTTTTGCAAAGGATGTCTAACATACTGACATGAACAAGCTTACTGGAAGGTAAAGTAGTGGCCTGCACTTTAAAACGTGCTAGAAAAGCCAGCTTTATCTCTGCTTTTCCCACTATGTACGCACAGTAGTGATTAGAAGGTGTTGTTTAGGAATTTAGTTTACTTAGCATTTTGATATTTGGTAAGTCTGGATGAACAATCCAGAATGTTTTTTGGCAAGTGAGTACTATAAGAAAGTAGTCAGACTGTTTCCCAGCTCTGCTGTCTGGTGCTGCCGCTGCCTTAATGGTAGGACAGTATCATCATGGCTATTTATGCCCCAATGTACACAGGTACGCCCGTAGCCATATCCTGACTGTTCTAACCAGCATGCATATGGGAGAGAAGGCTGAAGGTGAGAGCACAACTGTATCTTCTGGATGTGCTTAAAAAAAAAAAAGCTGGCCTCCTTCAGCTTTTTCAAAGGAAAGGGTAAACAGGCGTCTCCAAGACTGTCAATTACAGATGTGAAAGGTAATACTTTAAATCCTGTCGAGGGACAGGACTTAAGAGTGTCTCCTTCTTTTCACTGTGTTTCATACCCTCGGTGTGATAAATTCTGCTTTGGCTACTTCTGTGTCTTCCCTTTCTTAGTGTACTCTGTAGACTGCCTAGGGATTTTTCGCAAAGTTTGGGTTGCAGTGCAGAAGGAGGTTGTAATTACTTACATAGGTGTGACCTAATTTTTCTATATATTTTCTGACTTATTTTCTCTCTCATCCTTTCTCCTTTGTAGTGCTGCTGTTTGAACTATGGCATGTTCCAGTGTGGGAATGACTGATTTATTTTTAACTGTAATGCTTGTCATCCTTTGTTTTTGTTTTTGTTTTTTTTAAGAACCATTAGTTATTCTGATTTTTTTGTAAAGTCCAACCTCTAGAACATTATCATGTTCAAAAAGGGGGAGGGGGAAAAAAAAACCCAAGCAAACAACAAAAAACTAGAGAAGGTTTAGTCTTAATACTTTTTCAGAGATGTGAGGTATTTGTGTTCTGTTCATATAATTTTCTCCCCTTGAAGGGAAAAGTCATTGAAACGGAGATGACTGTAAAAATTGAAATGCAATGTTAAGACTATGGTTCCTTGTCTGCTAGTGGTAAAATGAATCTCTTAGTGTTATTATGCCTAGCCACCATCACAGTTATTTTTCTCAGACTGCCAAATGTAAAATATTAGTAGAAAATCTATAACTTTGTAGTAGAATTTATACACCAGCTTGCGGGGCTTTGCTAAAAAGTTTCTCCTTATGCATCAGGACCCAGGAAACATGAAGTCCAAATGTCTTCACACACATATCAGTGGTAGGATATTTTTCTGAACCTGGTCCTATAGTGCAATAAATTTTATCTTTAAAGAAAGCAAATGTCAGCTTGTATGGTTAAAAAGCCCAATATTCAACTTGAATATAATAAGCAAATACTTTGAGATATTCATTGCTCATTTTATGTTTATGTCCTGTTTATTTTTTTTTTAATCGAAAGTCTGCTTAATCTATTGTCTCAAAAAACTACTGTTTAGGGATGTGTTTTGTGAAACTGAATATTGAAGCTTTAGGTTGTGACTTTATCAGTGTCACTCTGTTAGTGTTCACTTAGCAGTCTTGTGAGAAAAACACTGGCTCAGCAGGTTGGTGTGTAAAGTTATCTGTTAAAGCTGTGCTTTAGCAAAGCCTGTAAGTACTTTAAATCCTATTTTTAGGCATGTGAGTGACTCATCTGTTTAAAGTTGGGTGTGCTTGCTTAAGTACTGTGCAGAGTGGGGCCAGAGAGGTACAGGCAGAATGAACTTGCTTACACTGCCACACCAGTGTTCTTCTCTCATGATCAGGCAAATATGTCTAGACTCAGTAGAGGCCACGGAAGACCGAGTCTCCAATAGCATTTATGGGGAAGAGTCCCTGCATAAATCTGCAGATGCTGTCTGTCACTACTACTTTCTGCTGAGATGACAGACTAGTGCATTTTTTTAGTGTTAACTTGGTTTCGTGGCTGTGTCCACAAGTTAGTTGTTGGTTAAACAAGACTGTACCTGTGTGTTTTTGTGTCTTGTATTTTGTTTTGTTCTTTTTTTCAAAACATCGAATGGAATTAGAATGAGAAGCTTTCTTGAGGTTTTTTTTTTCCCTTTGAATGCTTTAATGATAAAACAAATGGCCTTTTTAACCTCATTTTTATTATTCTTTGTTACTTTCCTCCCTAAGGACGAATTAGCATGCACTTTTAAATTCTCATCTTTATGATTGTTTCTAAATGTTCCTGGTTCCATCACTTGAGAAAGTCCAGATCTTGTCCTGACCCAAAACTTAGCTCTTCTGAAATCCTTATTTTTACTTTAGTCCTTGTTTTATCCCCATTTATTAGCTTTCCAGCATAATTTGGATAGCCAGTGGTTGACAGTATATAGAATTATAGGAAATGTAAAAAAAAAAAAAAGGTCTGCTTCTATAGTGAGTCTTTTTTGGAATAGTTTTTTAAAGATACTGACTGCTTTGCTATTTCTGAGCTTATTTTTAGTGGTAGTAGTATGCTGGGAGTCATAGTGATGTATAGTGTTGCTAACTAATGCTCCTGCTCCACTTAGGAGAATTTTACAGCCCCTGAAGCAGTGTTGCATTGCTGTGAGTGTATTTGCTCTCAAGTTTTTTCCTGCTGACCAGAGTGAATTCTAGAAGCAGAGCCGCTCCTTGGACCTTGGTATTCTTTTCCCATAGATAACCAAAATTGTGACCTGCCTGCATGGGATTTGTGATTCCCCCCGGGAATGGAAAGACAGGCTTTGCTCCTATAGATATGTCATCTGACTTGAGGGATGAAGAACTGACGGGGCACAGGTCCTTAATCATCCATGGGAGGTGAGAACTTGTAGGTGCAGGCAATCAGGGTCAACTGGTCTGTACTAGTTGCAGCTGCCAAAAAAAGGAGGCAATAGCCAGGTTTTCTGGAGGCAGTTTTTTAACCACTTCCAGCCAGAGACCAGTTATGAAGAAGAGAGATTAGCAGTTTATCAATATAGGATGTAGTGGCAGGCCTGGAAACTCACTTAACAGAGGGATAAGAAAAACAGCCTAATGCTGAGGCATGTGCTAGAATTTATCCTTTGTCAGTGAAGAACCTATGAAGAAAACTTAAAATAAAAGTTCGGGGTTTTTTTGTTGGTTGGTTTGGGTTTTTTTGCTGACTTTCTGGTGGCCAGGCTGTTTCTGATAGATGGCTGAGTTTTCACCAGTTGGCTACCCGGTTTACACTGGAGAATTGTATTTCTACCTAGACTTCTCTTTCAGCAGCTCTTTTTCTGTAATGTAGTACAGGAACTGTAAAAACAGAGCATAATGAATAAATAACAAGGAGTCACAGATTTTATGGTGCAGAAAGCATGCTTTATTTCAACTGAACAATTCTATCTCAAGGAGGTTCAACAGCTAACAAGATTTACTACTACCTAAGGAGAACTAAAGCAAATTGAAGTGCAGGGCGGTATTTGATGTTGTATCAACAGCTTGTTTTCAAACTGTGGTTCGTTGCTTAGTTGCCCGGAAGCGACTACTGGGTGTCTAATACTACCACACAAACTCAATCACTGCACCCTACGAACCTCCGAGAGGGTGCTGCTGCTGCACTTGAGTACCTAAATAGCTTCGTTGATTAAGGGGATGGCCAGGTGATGTTACTTTTTAAAAGCTATTCAGGCAGTCAATATGTCAGAAACAGCACGCAGACAGTGGGTGAACAAAGTGCTGGCCGCTGGCACTTTGTCCAAAAATTGTCAGTCAGGTATGGAAATTATGACATAATCAGATCTAACGTAAAACATTAAAGCAATGCTTACAGGAGGGTAATTGCAAGCATCACCAATGCCTTACATTTCTGATTCAACATAAATATTCGTGCATGTATGAAATACTATGCACAGTAACATCTCTTAGGTGTAGGTAATCTTCAACAGGGAGCCTCTCTACCTGTTGAGGCATTCTTAGACATCAACAATGAGTTGAGGCGCAAAAATTAGTTATATGTTGAGCAGGGTAGTCGTTTGCTAGGAAACTTTCTCCTACCAACTGTTAGTTCCAAAAGTTACGTTTCAAAATGTCATAAAACAAATGGTACAAAACTTCATAACCGTTAACTTCGGCTATATACAGTATGTACATGTCGGTGAAAAAAGTGTTTAAAATTCTTAGGTCAATAATGACTATAAGTCATAATGTATAGGTCTGGACTTTGTCTCATTCAGGTAGGTACAAAAATATTTTTTTTATATTTACAGATCAGATATTTCAGTCCATATATGAATCACTTGTAAAAAGACAAGTGTAAATAATACAGATCAAGCTCTCTAAATTGATCGAATATTAATATTCACAGTGGCAGAATCGGTACCGAATTCATTTCCTAAATTCAGGGTATAAAGTCCACCGTCATTCTTCTGGACATCCATGATGATCAGGGTGGTTAGATCTTCACTGGTTTCAATGTGGAATCTGCCTTGCTGGTCCTGACTAGTAATTTTTCTCCCTCTGCAGTACCATGTTATTTCAGGAGTGGGTTCACCCGAAAAGGCACAAGATAGTGTGAGAACTTTTCCTTCGTCAATGCTGATATCAGATGGGAGAGCTTCAATTTTGGGTGGCACTCCTTTACAAAACAGGAGAAGAAACACCAAGTTAGTCAGTTCCCACTAAGCCATGCAGCAGGTTTACTCTGAGGACTACTTCAGGATATTTGAAGCACTAACTCTACCAGTAATTGTATTGCTCACCTCTCAGACCTGATTTAAGCATTTTACTAGTTGAACTCTCCAGTTGAGCCATACTAGATTTCCCCATAATACTGCTGGAGCTCATCTCTACAAAGGATTCTTTCATGGAAGACATGCTTTTGGCAGACATGCTTGCAAATTTCATTTCAGTCATGCTGCTACTGCTGAAACTGCTGAATGAAGCCTCTTGTTTAGAAGAAGCCATTTGAAAGGACTGAGAAGAAAAACTTTCGTGCATGCTTGCGTCGCCACTTGTCTTCAATACTACCTCTTTTGGAGGTTCTTCAATTAGAGCTGGGGAGCATCACAAACATAGAAGGAAAAACCAATAATGTCACATTAACAAAGTCATGCAGTCCTGTGTGGTTAATTTTACAGAAATGAAGAGACAGCGCAGTTTGCTGTCAGTGGAAAACTGCAGTGGAGTGTAAGATTGTTTACAATTATTTGATTCAAGATGTCCAAATCACAAACTAATTTATAAATGAAACAACTAGGAAATGGAACTGTTACTAGTATGTATGAGCTTGAAGGAAAAACATACTTAAGAAGAAACAGGTCATCACACAGTATTTCCTGTTAGAACCATTACTGGCATTAGACACTGAGAAATTGTATGTGTGGTTGGTTCATGTTTGTAGAAACTGTGAAACATTTTCAAGTTCTTACAAGCATGGTGTGGGAAAGTCTGTATTTCACTGCATTTTTCTGTAGCTATAAAAGGCAACAGAAAAGTTCAATCACTGTAGCTTTCCTTTAAACCCAAGCACAGTCATACGAGCAAATCATAGCAACCTTAAACCCAAGCACAGTCATACAAGCAAATCATAGCAACCCCTTGATGCTAGGAACTGGGATATGGTACAGCCAATAAAATACTAAACCCAGTTCAGTTATGGCTAGGTTACCAAAGATTTCTTTTTAACTGTAGAATTACTTTGTTCTATTGGAACAGATTCTGTTAGTAAATGAGGAAAGAGTAATTGCCAGCACCAAGGTCTTAACACAGTTGTCCTAGAAGGATTGCTCATAGCCTGCTGCTAACGTGCATCTGTTGATGTAATAGAGCATCTGTGTGCTCTTCTATAGATGTTACAAAGATTTCTAGTGCTGTTTAAGTTCTGCATATATAATACACAAAAGAAATAGGAACTTGTTAGAATACCTAAATCAACATTACCAGTGACTTTTATCATAAGTCGTTTTAGTAGATGTACCACAGCAAAAAGTTGAAAGTTGTGATTAGTCTGAACACAAAACCTGGAGAACAAACTTACGGAGTACAGTCAAAGACGCTGTAGCAGAGCACTGCCCATGGTAATTTTTTGCTTTGACTGTGTATTTTCCGGTGTCACTCACTGCTGTGTTTCGAATCTCAAGAGAATATATGTTTTTAGAGCGTGTTACTCTGATATGCGATGAAACAGCAATCTGAGGAAGGGGGGAAAAATTGTTTTGTTAAGATCAGTTTTATGAATAATTCAAATTTTCCAAATAAATACATTACATAAATACTTACGGGTTGGTTATTCTTAAACCACTCAATTTCAGGAGAAGGATCCCCAGAAACTTCACAGGTGAACAATACATCTTGTCCTTCATTGACATTTTGAGACTTAGGCTGCATGATAAATGCTGGTTCGCTGGAGCGCTCTTTCGAAAAGGTCAGAACATACTGGCATTTAATAATGCCTTCATCAGTTTTACCTTCACAGGTGAGTATGCCTTCATCTTTATTACAAGCCTTTTTGATAGTGAGTGTGTGATCACTTCCAGAAACACCATATCTGTAATCATCTGAATTTCTCAGCTCCACTCCATTCAGCACCCATTTTACTTCAGAGGTACCAGGAATGTTGGCTTTGAGTGTCACTTTCTGCCCTTCAGACACTGTCATTTTAGTTGAAGCTTTGATTTCTGCTTTTAATTGTTTGATGTCTTCAGTAACAATTGACTTTTTAATGACTTCTTGAACTGCTGCTTTTTCTTCAGTTGCAGCTGCTGATTTCTTCTGGGTAGAAACTGTAAGCACCTCATCTTCTTTCTGAACTGATTTATGAGTTTCAGATGCACCTTTTACCTGGGAATGGATATTTTTAAATACTTGGCCAGTAAACTGGAAATTAGTTTTTGAAACACCTCCTTCCCCAATAATTTCACAGGTGTATTCTCCTTTATCAGATTCCTTGAGCTCATGGATTTTGAGCTCATAGGTGCCATCTGCTGCATAGTGAAACTTGAAATGATGGTCTTCTTTCAGTTTTTTGCCATCCTTATACCAAGCCACTTCCCTGACACTTAAAACAGTGCTTTCAACTGCACAGGATAACTTCACCTTATCTCCAAGAGTTTCTGCTTTCAGATGCTGTTTTATCTTTGGTGGAGAAGCGGTTGGTAATTGTACTTTCTCTGCTGGTACTGTTTTGTCTTCAGGTGGTGACTTTGCTTTTGGGGGGCCACTGATGTGTTCTGGAGATTTCACTCGTTTAGGAGACTTAACTGGCTCTGGAGACTTCACATGAGGCTCAGGAGATTTGACTGTTGGAGGTGATGTAATTGTTTTTTCGGGAATTTTTGTTCTTTGAATGGTCAAAGTAAAATGTGCTTCTTGTCTTCCTTCAGAGTTCTCCACCACAACAGTGTAACTTCCTTCATCTGACATTTGGACTGAAGAAATTTCAAAGGTAGACTTGTACTGTGTTCGTGTTACTTGGAAACGCCTCGAAGAAACAATGGGTTGACCTGCACGGAACCATGTTATTGTTGGTGCTGGTTCACCATCAACGTCACAGGAAAATCTTGCACTCTCCCCTTCAGAAACTGTGATTGACCGTGGTTTTGTAAGGATCGTTGCTGGTAGAGTGCTTTTAAATGCCCTGTGTACAGTCCTTTCTTCCAATGATTTTTCTTCAGCTGCAGCAGTTTTTTCTTCAGAAGAAGCATAATGTTCATATGACAAAAGTGATTCTCTTGTTGCTGACATTTCTGATTTGACCTCTCTTACTGACGAACTTGCTTCTGTAGCAGATGCTTTCTTAAATGAGGAGACTGCATATGCCTCTGTTTTTGTCAAGTCAGGTAAAATTGACCTTGGTACTACTTCGTCTCTCCTCTGGGAAGAGTATGTAGTGTAATCTCCTCCAGTAACATCAAGTGTTGCATAATCAGAGCATTCCCCTTTGTAGTTTGTGCATACAGCCCGGTATGTCCCACTGTCATCAATATGGCAGTCGAGAATCTCCAGAGTTAATACACCACTGGTATTTGTAAAATGTATCTTACTGCTCTCCTGGAGCTCAATACCGTTATGGTACCACTTCACTTCAGCAGTGGGTTTTGACTGAACATTTAGAATGAACCTGGTATTATGGCCACACGGTACCCGGTGTGAGCGCATTCTCAGGGTGATACGAGGAGCATGGTCAAGGGTGAAAGGCTGCTGAGTCAGAACTTCGTATTTCCTTTCCATAGTTTTCTGAGTTTTCAAAGCAGATTTCATGGACTCATATCTAGAAAATATATCAAATCTTGCCATTCTCTCAAACCGAGAGAGTGATCTTTCACTAGAAACTGGGCTAGGTGAGCGTGGTCGAGTTCTCTCTGGTGTTGGGGATCTTCTCTCACTTTCTTCAGGAGGCCGTGAGCGGGGTCGAATTAATTCAGATACAGGACGCATCAACTCAATGTAAGTTGGAGAAAGAGATCGTCGTCTTCTCAGTAGTCTAGAGGGAGGTGAAAATTCCCTGTGAACGTGTTGCACCATTTCTATTTCTTCTTCTTCTTCTGATGTGATCTCAGTTATTTCTCTTTCCCTCCTTCTCCTGAGTCTACTCTTTTCCTCCTCTGCCATATATTCGAGCTCACTCCTGTATTCAGAGAGTCGCTGAGCAATGCCAACAGGACGGAGCAATTCTTCATCCTCTCTTTCATCCATTATCCTTTGCTTTTGTTTAGGTGGTCTGTAGGCAGCCCTGTCATGGCGTTGACGAAGCTCTGCATAGCTTGCACTGGTCTCAGCTTTAGTTGGGATGTGATAGCTTGAATACCTCAGTTCCCTTTTTCTTTCTTCCTCTGAACTGACCTGTGCTCCTGCAGTAGAATACCGAAGGGCAGACAGTTCAAAACGTGGGGGGCTTCTACTTGGTGGGGAAGCAGAAAAGCCTAACTCCAGCTCTTCTTCAAGGCGCAGTCTTTCCTCTTCGGTTCTCTTCATGGCTAAATAGTCATCAATAGGCAGGAGCAATTCCTCATCAGACAAGTCACCAAGGGATCGCCTTCTTGGTCTGTAATAATATTCATAGTCTGGAGATGGGATACGCCGACGTGCTGGTCTCACAATTTCAAGATCATCTTGTGTTAGCTTTGGTATGCGCCATTTGGGCTTATACTGATCAGAAATGCGTGGCAGTGGCATCACATAGAATTGCTCCCACCTGGAAAGACGTATGCGTTTCTGGCGCTTCTGAACAGTTCTCTCAAGTTTTCCTGGCATTTCATACTGGTCTCGCAGCTTCTTGTACCACTTCATGTCTGACAGAGGCACAAAGTATTTAATGCTCTGATCTTCCTCAAGAGAGGTGCGCACATGTTTGCGAGGCTCTGGGACCTCGTATGGCATACGAAGTCTTCTTTCTTCCTTCTTTTCTTCTTTCTTAATTTCATATTCACCTTTGACGGTCTTAGTGCTAACAGCTGGTTTATATAAGATAGCAGCTTCTCTGAGAGCCTCTTGTGCAGTTTGTGTCAGTGGAACAGCTTCAACCCCAGAAAGGATTTCTGCCATTCGTAAGGTCTTGTCAATTTGCTTCTGTACATGTTTCTCCCGCTCTTCTTCAGTCTTGTACTCACGCTTGACATATTTCAAGCGTTCAACTTTTAGATAAGCCTGACAGCTTGTAGATCCAGCACTGTTTGTAGCAGTAACTCTGTAATAACCACTGTCTTCTGGTAAAGTATCTCTGATATGCAAAGCATAATAATCTAAACCTTCATGAATTATATCAAAGTTAGGACCAAAGGATAGAGGTTGACCATCTTTCTCCCATTTCAGTGTTGGTTTTGGTACACCAGATACCCTGATCTCAAAACTGACATTTTGGCCTTCTTGACATTCAGCGTTTGCCAGCAGTCTTTTAAACATTGGCCTTAGTGTGGCATCTGCTGGAGGTGGATGTGGAATCACAGTCAGCTTAGCTTTGCAGCTGTCTTCACCATATTTATTGCGTGCCACAATACTGTATTCAGCATCATCCTCTTCAGTGACATTGTTGATGACAAGTTGATAAAGACCCTTGTCTGATTCAAAAGTATACTTCTTGTCATCATCACCAGGTTTGATTTTCTGGCCTGATTTGAACCATGTTAAGCGAGGTTCTGGGTGAACTGTTATAGTTACTCCGAACCTGACATTTTCTCCAACGTATGCAGTGCGGTTATACAAAGGAAGAGTAAATTCTGGTGGACGCTCTAATAGTCTCATAGTATCAACCCGTCGTTTCACTTTCCTAACAGTTCTGCATCTGTAGTACTCAGAAATTTCTCTCACACCTTTAACAAAAAGTTCTGCATAAGAGCTGTCTTCACCATAGTCATTTACTACCTTACATCTGTAGGTACCATCATCAGCTTTAGAAACGTCTTTGACATACATGGTTGCCACACCTTCTTCGTATTTGATTTCATATTTCTCATTGCTTTCTAATTGCCTCATACCAAAGTACCATGTGACTTGTGTGG
Organism: Phalacrocorax aristotelis; assembly: GCF_949628215.1. Classification (NCBI taxonomy): domain Eukaryota; kingdom Metazoa; phylum Chordata; class Aves; order Suliformes; family Phalacrocoracidae; genus Phalacrocorax; species Phalacrocorax aristotelis. Next base: position 26,588,206 of record NC_134280.1, read on the forward strand.
ACTGATCGTAGTTTTCAATCCTACATACATATTTTGCATGCCCTCCTTCTTCTGCAACAGTATGCTTTATCTGTCCAGCAATGGGACCAATGTCTATTGGTGCAACTTTAACTTTAGCCACCGTTACACCTTTCTGAGACCTAATCGCGCCTCCGCAGGAAATGCGGGCTACTGACACAACTGTATTCCACTCTCTCTTTACTAGAGTTTGGTAGTAACGCCTGTGCCTCAAGGTCTTGATGACTTTAGTTCTGGTCTTTTCGGTCTGCTGTTTTAGCCAGACATGGTTAAGCGCTTCAGCAGCTGTCATCCGAGCTTTTCTGTCTTTTACTAGTAGGCGATCAATGAAGTCCATGGCCTCAATGCTTATGTCTTTGAACGCTTCATCATCAAAGTTGTACTCAGCATTTAGAATATTTTCAATAACTTGTTGGTTTGTTTCAGCAACAAAAGGGTTAATGCCACTGAGAAGTATATATGTTAGAGCACCCACTGACCACATGTCAGTAGCTGTGCTGACCAAATCATGATGATGTACTTCAGGTGCATAATATTCAGGAGAAGTGAACTGGAGTCTAAAGCTGTCTCCAGGCTTCAGTTGCCTGGCTTGACCAAATTCAACAATTTTAACTACAGAGCTTCTCCTTGTGAAGTAAATAATATTGTCTGGTTTAATATCAAAATGTCCGATGCTGTGGCGATGTAAAAATTCTAGTGCATCGCAGACCTGGCGTACATAACTTACTATTTCTCTTTCATTCAGTTCAAATGAAGCTGTGCTGATTCTTTCAAAGATGTCAACTCCAGAAATGAATTCAAAGATCATAACCAATTCTTCTAGGCTCTCAAATGATTCATGAAGATACAGGATGTTTCGGTGCCTGGCAATGTTTAGAATGGAAATTTCTTTCTTTACCAAAACTTGGTCAGCACCCTTTACTTTGACAAACTTGGCCAGGTAAGTCTTTTTTGAAACTGCCTCAACACAGCGGTGTGCAATGCCAAACTGCCCACGTCCAAGCTCTTCTGCAATCATATATTTGTCATAGAGTTCCTTTGTAGAATAGTGAGCTGCTTTAACTGTGGTGACTTCTCTGGTCTCATCAACTTCTTCATCATAGTTCATTACTCTGGTCTTATCTTCCTTTGTTATAATTGGATCAGTAGGTTCAGAAGGCTGGCTTTGGCCAAACTTGTTTTCTGCAATCACACGGAACTGGTAAGTGGTCTTGCCAAATAGGTTCACCACTGTGTATCGTGTTTCACGAGCTTGGGCAACACGAATCCATCGCTCTGCTGTTGTAGCACGTTTCTCAATAATGTAGTTTATGATTCTGCTTCCGCCGTCAGTAGCTGGTTCATTCCAGGTTAAGTTGACTGAATCCCTTGAAATGTCAGTTACCTTCAGACCTCTTGGTGGATCAGGCACATCAGCCACATCTAATTCAACTGTTTTTTGATCAATTCCAAATCTGTTTTTGGCACAAACAATGTAAAACCCTGCATCTTTTGTGTCAACACCATTTGGGAAGACAAGAGATGTGAATGATCGTGTAACAATGACTTGGTAGTGTCCATTCGTATCGATGAGGTCTTGTCCCTTCTGCCATGTGATCACGGGGTGAGGCTTGCCACTGAATGGAATCTTGATGCTCACTACTTCCCCTCGGAGGGCATGAACAGCTCCCATGCCTTCCAGATTCTTGGGCAAGTGAATCTTTGCAGGAACTGGAATAGAGAGAGGAAGGAAAAAAAACACATGACCAAACGTACATGAGAAGAGCATGAATAGTCTAAATATTCAAAGCTTAAAAATAATTTGTCTTAGGAATCAAGACCCTTCATTCACCTTCAACATCCAAGGAGGCGGTGCCAGACACAGATCCTCCTTGGTTGGTAGCTCTAACTTGATATACTGTGGCATCATCATCTGTTACGTTTGTGATGACCAGCTGGTGATATCCACCCTTGAATTCCTGTATCTTGATCTTTTCACCATCTGGCAAGATTTCTTTGCCCTGTCTGTACCACTTGACAATTGGTTTAGGATGACCAGTGACTTTGCAGACAAATGTGGCATTAGCTTGAAATTTCACATTCAGATTCCTTAGTTCTTCCTTGAAATGTGGAGCTTGAATCGGTACATCAGACTTTGGAATGACTGGTTGTGATACCTCACTCCACTCACTTTCACCACCAAGATTTTCACATTTTACACGGAACTCATATTCAAGACCTTCAACAAGATCTTTCACAGAATAGACTGTTTCACGAATTTCATCTGTTGTTACAGAAATCCACTTGTTTTGTTTTTTCTCACGCTTCTCAAGATAATAAGTTCTAATCTTTGCACCGCCATCACTTGCAGGTGGCTTCCATGAGACAACACAAGAATCCTTTGTGACAGCACTTGCTACTGGCTGACCAGGTTGTCCTGGTTTTTCTGTAAAGAGCAAAAAGAGTCAAAAACTGAAGTGAGCTTGCCTTAGTAACTACAGGGACATACAGAAATTGCTATTTTGGCATCCACTTACCAAATGGAGGCTTCATAACAACAACTGATGAAACCTCCAGTGCTTCACTTATGCCATATGTATTCTGAGCAGAAACACGGAAATAATAGCCTGCATTTTCAGTTAGATTAACAATTCTACAGGTTGTGCCTGAAATGCTTGAAGATACGAGTTGCCATTCTGCTCCTTCCTTGGCTTCACGTTTCTCTATGACATAATTGGTTATCATAGCACCTCCATCATCCTCTGGTGGTTTCCAGCTTATCACCACAGAATTCTTCAGTATAGACTCTATAACAATTGGCCCTACCGGTTTATCTGGCTTATCTGTAAAAGAAAAAGCACAATATTTACAGTTCTTTTACCGGCAAATATTTGAGAAAATATTCCACAAAAATACTGAAAATAAAATTAATTACCTTGTATTTCCACGTTAAGTACAGTGTCAACAGTTCCAAATATGTTACTGAGTTGCACTTTGTACTTCCCAGCATGAGACTTGTGCTGGACATTCTTAATAGCAAGATGAGTATAATGCTCTGTGTTCTCAATAGTAACCGTTTCTGATCCTCTCAAAGGTTTGTTGCCATGGAACCAAGTTATTGCTGGTACTGGTCGGCCAATATACACAACGTGAAGGCGGAGGGTGCCACCTGCACCTGCATAGTATTTCTCTTTCAATGGGAAGCCAGGATGGAACTGAGGAGGAGCCTGCAATAGTAGTTTGCCACTAGTTTCGATTTCTCCGACATCATTGGTAGCCATACAAGTGTAGAGACCTTCATCCTCCTGTTCATCTGTTATTACTGTCAGTGTATGGTTGCGTCCATCAGATGACATTTTGTATTTTCGGCTTTGCACCAGTTCTTTGCCGAAGCGGTACCATTTAATATCAGGCAAAGGTCTCCCAACAATCTGGCATGTCAGCTGAGCTGCTTCACCCAGTTTGGTTGTAACATCCTGCATTTCTTTTCTTATGGCAGGTGCTTCTCCAGCTATGACAAAGAAAATTTAAAAAAAATTACGTTTACTATGAAATTGTCCTCTATTACTATATTACTGGTAATTAATTTTCATTTATACTTGTGCCTCTTATACTTGAAAGATTGTGCTTTAGGACAGCCATGTTGGCAAATAACATGTAAACCAAATAGGCAGCATGTTAAGTGCAGCACTGTGGTTTATGACGCAGCAAATCACAACAATATCACAGCAAGTATGACAATATATTTTTGCTTACATGTTAATTTAGTTTTCACTGCCATTGCAGTCCTTCGAGGCCTGCTGAGGCCAGTCTGATTTTCTGCAAAAACGCGGAACTCATATTCTGTAGCCTCTAGTAAACCTCCTACTGTAAACTGCCTATCCTTGATGCGTTCTTTATTGCATTTTTTCCAGGTGCTTTCTCCAGACTGGCGATATTCAACCCAATAGCCAAGGATCTCTTTGCCACCATCGCTTTCAGGTCGCTCCCATTCTAATGTGATGCTGTCCTTAAATATAGAAGTGATCTCAATTTCTCCAGGTTGGCTTGGTTTGTCTGAAAATGAAAAGATACAGAAAATAAATTCCTCTGTAATGTCACTAAGTTGCTCTTCAGAAGATCTGTTAGTGCAAACATTTTCTTACCAAATGGATCCTTGCATACAACTGGTTCAGAAGCAGGACTTGCTTCACTTTCACCAATGTCATTTTGAGCAATGATACGGAATTGATATTCAGCATCTGGAACAAGTCCAGTGACGGTGTACATTGTAGTGGTAATCTGTGTCTTATTATGCCGCACCCATTTTTCTGTAGATGTCTCTTTACGTTCAATGTAGTAGCCAGTTACACGAGAACCACCATCATCTTTAGGCCTGGACCAGGACAAGTTGACAGAACTCTTTGTAACATCAAGCACTTCAGGTGGGTTGTTTGGAGGCTCTGGAGGATCTGTTAATAATTATAATAACAGAAATAATAGAAATAATAGTGATGTAGCATTAAAACATTTGCATATACTATTGCACTTTTAAAACCATAATCTAGTTATCAAAAAGAAAATCTAAAAGGGGACTTACTTAGAGGTGTCTTTGGCACTGCTGGTTCTTCAGATTTGAGAGATTTGCTAACACCAAAATAGTTTTCAGCAGAAACACGGAAGTGATATTCCACATTCTCTTTGAGCCCTTTCACCACTAGTGATGTCCCCTTCACTCTAGAGTCAACAGTGTACCAGGCAGTCTTTGGTACTTCTCGTCTCTCAACAATATAACCTAGGATATCTGCACCACCATCATCTGTAGGAGGTCTCCAGCTTACTCTGACAGAACGAGCTTGTATATCATCATACTCAAGTGGCCCTTCTGGTGGATTTGGAATGCCAATCACTCTGACTTTAATATATACAGCTTTTTTGCCACACTTGTTTTCAAGTGCCAAATCATAGGTGCCTGAATCTTCTCTTTCTGCATCTTTGATCACAAGTTCTGTGTGAGTATCAGAAGTCGCAATCATGGCCCTCTTGCTGATGTCGTGTCCTTCTTTCGTCCATTTGCATATTGGGATGGGCTTACCCTTAATGGGTATTGTAAGCCTTATAACTCCACCTTGTCTCACCATGAGACCTTCCTGGTATTTTTCATCAAGTTCATAGTCAGGATATTCTGTAAACAAAATTAACATGTCATGCTATGTCTGTTTTACAGATAATGTCATACCTGCTTAGGCAAGTACTTTTTTAGGACAACTTTCAATGAGAGTTAAGACTTGAAGTGTCTTACCAAGCATTTCTGTTATTTTAACTGTTCCTGGCACTTCAGCAGGTTCTCCTGGCCCACCTGCATTACAGGCTAGCACACGGAATCTGTACTCTGCTCCCTGTGGGAGATGTGTCAAGGTGTATTCACGAATCTTGGTTGGTGTAGTATTGCATTTGGTCCATTCAACTTGATCAACCTTCTGCATCTCAATTAAGTAGCCAGTGACTTTAGAACCACCTTCATCTTCTGGTGGACTCCAAGCCAGGGAGACAGATGTTCTTGTGGTATCAGTGACTCTTGGATTCTGAGGTTTACCTGGAGGAGCTGGAAGAGATGATCAGATGAGGGGGTGGGTAGGGTCTTTTTTATGAATATTGAAAAGATGTAACAAATGCTAATTAGCACCATATGATCTGTATTAAGTCTGTAGGATTTACACAGGAAAGCTTAGAATGAAAGGTTTTCAATAATATTTTCTTGGTTTTCTCCAGTCAGAATCTCATTTGTTAATATCCCCAGATAAATTTCCAAATTAAAAAAAGCAAGTAAATTTTACTAATATCATTCCCTTCTGCCGTAATGTGCTTAGTCTATGTAGGAAATTACTTACCAATTGGATCTCTGGCGACAGCAGACTTGGAAGGACGGCTGGGTTTCCCAGTGCCTCTGGCATTGATTGCTGTGACTCGGTGTTCATATTCTAATCCTTCAACCAACCCAGTGGAACGGTAACGAGTCATAGTGACTGGAACTTTATTTACACGGATCCATCTATCTGCTCTAACTTCTTTGCGTTCCACAATATAACCAGTAATCTGTGAGTCACCATCATCTTCTGGAGGATACCATGTTAATGTCATGCCATCTCGAGAGATATCAAACACTTCTGGAGTGCCAGGAGGACCAGGGATACCTGTAAAAACATAACACAGAATTAGTTAAGAAAGCATCAAATGATTCTACACATTAGTAATATGCAACATATTGTGAATGACAATGTAATATCAATGTCCTAGCAAACTCTTTCTATTAGCAAATATCAAAGTACTTTACAAGCTAGGCCAGTGAAATATTCCTGTTTTTGTAATGGGGTAAAGGAATTTGTAAGACTAATGGTAGACCTGAGCAGAAAATCCAAGTTTACCGTCCAGGTTCTGTGCAGTGCATCTATTATACCTATATAGTTTAGGCATGGCATTTTTTCTCTGGAAATATAACAAGACTACTGTGTGTCATAATGTAACGATTTATCTGGTGACAGGAAGTAGTAACACCTAGAAAAGTCTTATCTATGTGTGGAAATATAAACCTATTTAAATTTATATTTTATTTCTAAAGGTAGAGAGTAAGCAAAAATTCAGACTTACGGAATCTGCTCTTGCATTCTATAATTTCAGACTGCAGGTAAGATCCAATTCCAAAGCGGTTTGTAGCAGCCACACGGAACACGTATTCTGCACCTTCAACAAGTCTGGTGAACTTAAACATTGTCCTGGTTACTGACTCTGAAACTGGCAGCCATCCAGGACGATGAGCATCGCGCTGTTCTACCACATAGCCACTAAGGGTAGCTCCACCATCCAGCTCAGGTGGCTCCCAGGAGATGGTTACATAATTTGAATCAACTTCTTCAATTCGGATAGGTCCAACAGGTGGTCCAGGTTTGTCTAGAAAAAAAAGAAAATTAAAAGAAAAAAAAATGGAGAAAAGGAATCATATTGCTGATGTAACAAAGTTCAGATGGAGAAAGATCATGGATGATTATTTTCATAAACCCTTACCAAGAATTATAACCTTTATTGTATCAGTAACTGTTCCAGTTGTGTTCTTCAGTTCAAGCGTATACTCTCCAGTGTCATGTATGGTGGTCTCACGCACAGTTAATTTAGCCATTTTGGCAACAGTCTCCATTTTGATGCGTTCTGATTCTTTTAGTTTAGAACCAGCAAAAAACCAAGATGCAGCTGGAGGTGGTCGTCCTTCAATTGGAATTGCTAACTCAATGGGCTTGCCGGCAGGTACATGAATTGTCTTCTGAGGTATTCCAGCAAAGTCAATTGTTGGTAGAACTAAGAAAAGCACATCATTGATATTTTAAATATCCATTTTATAAATATCTCATTCATTTGATGTAAGGTTCACCTTGATATTTTTAACAGTAGATACCTACCCTTTTGGTCTTGTACTGTCACTGCTGTGACAATCTCTCGTGGTTCTGACACTCCCTTCTGATTCTGTGCTCGGACCCTGAACAAGTACTGTTCACCTTCATTGAGAGAGATAATTGTGTGCTCATAGACAGTATGCTTTAGTGTCACTACCTTCAACCATCTTTCTGTTCCAGCTTTGCTGGCCTCAATAACATAGCCAGTCAATCTGCTGCCACCATCATGTGGTGGTTTCTCCCATGCAAGAGTAACAGTTGATTTAGTGGTGTCAATCACTTCGAGTTTTTGTGGTACCATGGGGACATCAGATACTAGTACTGCATCAGATGTTTCACAAGCTTCACCAATGCCGTAAATATTTTCTGGTAGAACTCTGAAATAATACAAAGCTCCTTCTAGAAGTCCAGTAACTCTATAAAATGTCTTGCTGCATTTGGTAGTAACAGTCTTGTAAGCTCTCATGGAAGCTTCACGTTTCTCAATTATATAATTGTTGACTGGGGCTCCACCATCAATGGTTGGAATATCCCAAGTAAGTGTCACAGAATCTTTTGATACTTCCTTAATTTTCACTGCAGCTGATGGACCAGGTGTATCTAACACAAAAAAAAAAAAAAAAAGAAAAAAAAAAAAGAAAAAAATATTATTTTTTACGTTCTGTATTCTTTCCTTTTAGAGTAATTGACTGATTTTGCGTAAAAAAACCCCAACACTGGCTTTTGATTTATAAACTAGCACAGCTTTAGAAACTATGTATTTCCCTTGGATTAGATTGTTTCTCTGACTTTCCAAACATTCTCATGTTATTTAAACTGCAAACTTCCTTTGGAAATGAATGACTTCCTTATTCCTGAGCAATGTGCGCTATGAGTGACGTAATGCCCATGTACAATTGTAGCAGTACTTACCATACACTTTTACAGAAATAGTAGCAGATTTTTTTCCTGATTGATTTTCAGCCTCAATGACGTATTTTCCAGCATCATACCGATTAACTTTATCCACAATAAGCAGAGTGTAGCTGTCTGTAGTATCAATAATAGCTCGACTTACAAGGTCAACACCCTGTTTGCTCCACGTGATTACGGGAGCAGGTCTGCCAGATACAGAGACCATTAGGCGCAGGGAACCACCAGCTCTGACTGTAACTGTCTTCTTCAGATCATCAGCAAGCTCAAGCTCAGGTATTTCTGGTGAAGGGTGTAAGAAACATGGAATTAATTAATCTTTTAGTAGTTTTAAAGGAAAATATAATTATTCCTTAAAATATACATTAAGTCTTTACCTATTCTTTCCACAGGTTCTATTTCTGCTGATGATTCACTATATTCACTCATACCATTCACATTTGTAGCAGCAACTCTGAATTGGTATTTCTGGGTTGTTTTAAGACCAGTCACGGTGAACTCAGCATTCCTCAGAGTGGCAGTTGTATGGGGTCGATACCACTGTTCAGTACCTTCTTCTTTCATTTCAAGAACATACCCTAAGATGTCAGCACCACCGTCATATGTGGGCTTTGACCATGCTAAACTTATGCTGTGCTTAGTAGTATCCACAACTCTTGGAGCTGAAGGTGGTGCGGGAGTATCTTTGAAAAGAAGAGAATGCATTTCAGATTGGTGCAGGAAACATTTTACAGTTAAAAACAATTCCTAAACAGTGAATGCCAGGAAATGAATTTAAAATGAACTATAACTGCTTTTAAGTTTATTCTAATACTAGCTAGTTCCGTGAGATCATATGTGGTTTTGGGTATCTTAGTTGAAGTGACAATGTGGGTTTATGCTCTATTATTATAAGTAAATATTAAACTATGTTTTCAGTGTGGTAACTTACATGATGGTTCTTTACATAACATGTATTGTGAAGCTTCACTAGGCTCACTGTTCCCAGCAGCATTCACTGCAGTGACACGGAACTGGTACTGGCAGCCTTCCATGAGACCAGTGACTTTCAATCTGGTATCATAAACAGTGTAATCTCTGTTCACTCGTGTCCAGCGCAGACTTTTCCTTTCACGTTTGTCCACAAGATAGTCCTGAATCTCACTGCCACCATCTGATTCTGGTTTCGTCCACTGAATAATGATATGTTCCTTGCCGACACTCACTTCTTCAGGAGCACCAGGCTGTGTGGGGATAGCTGTTTTTTTTTTAAAAAAAGAAGGTGAACAAAAAAATTATTATTTAACAAATTGTTTATCTATGAGAAATATCCCACAAATTCTGATGTAGAATAGAAGGCAGTAATACTTACTGAAAGCATTCCTGGCAATCACAGGTTCTGTTTCAAGCGGAACACCTGGTCCATATTTGTTGACAGCTCTCACACGGAAGATGTATTCATTATTTTTAATAAGTTTTGTTACCACACATGATAAAGTCTGACATTCAGCCTCAACAATAACCCAGTGAAGTCTGCTGGTTTCACGCCTTTCTATGATATAGTGTGTGATTGGTGCACCTCCATCTTCCTGAGGAATATTCCATGCCAGAGTACATTTCTCTTCTGTTACTCTGCTAACAGTGATTCTACCTGCACATGGACCTGGTGAGTCTGGGTAGAGATGAAAATAAGTATTGTTACTAGCAGCTAAGGAAAAGCATCTTAATTAAAAGAATGTGGGTTCTTTAGTATACTAAGTATGGCTATTAGTTATGTGATACCTACCAAGCACTTTGACAAGAACAGAAATTTGTTTCATCCCACTGGCATTTTTAACTGTTAGAGTATATTTTCCACTATCATTTCTGTCACAGAACTTGATAATTGCAATGGCTCGTTTGCTGGTGTATTGCAGAGATATCTTTTCACATAGATCCAATTCTCTGTCACCTTTGGACCAGAAAACTTTTGGTTCTGGTTTCCCACCAATGGCTGCATCAAGAACAAGATCCGATCCAGCCCTAATGGTCACAACTTCTCCCTGCAGTCTGGCATCGAGTTCAGCCTTTGGTGGTGCTGGCATAAGGAAAAAGAGATTAAAACCAAATTACATGATAGTACTAAAAATAGTACATTATGATTTTAATTGTTCCAAGTGAACATTTCTTACAATATTCATCTTTGCAAATGACAGCACCGGTTGATTCAGATCCTTTGCTAATCACACCAGCAGCATTCTTTGCTAGTACACGGAATTCATATGCTTCATCTTCACTAAGAGCTGATACAGTAAAAAAGTTTTCTGAGACAATGGTGTAATTGCATTTCAGCCAGCGTCCATCACCAGATTCGTTATATGGTTTGCGCTCTATAATATATCCAATAATTTTGCTTCCACCATCATAAAGGGGTGCTGACCAGCTCAGCGACACTGTAGATCTGGTGACATCTGTTACTTCTGGTCTTCCTGGTGGATCTGGAGGAATAAAACAGAAAAATGAGAAATTCAATTCTATTTTAGCTTAAATAACAACATAACTCTAAAAGTAATACTTACCAACTGGATTTTGAGCCACTACAGGTCTGGAAGCTTCACTAGCTTTGCTAACACCTGCAGCATTTAAAGCATAGGTTCTGAATTGATATTCTAGTCCTTCCACCAATCCCATGACTTTGTAATTGCATTCACAGCATGGCACTTTGTTTTCCTTCACCCAAAGGATGGTGTTGCGCTCCTTCTTTTCAACCCAATATCCAATGACTTTGCTGCCACCATCATGATAGGGTTCCTCCCAGCGGATGGCCATGGCAGTTGCAGACACAGAAATGACTTCTGGCCTTGTAGGTGGGCTTGGTGGGACTAAACACAAAAAAGATGGGGAGGAAAATGTTAGTTATTAGAAATGCCTCAGCCAGAGGAAAAGAACAAATTTTGAAATGTGTTTCACTTACCGAATGGATGCTCAGCAACTATTGTTTTTGATTCAAGGGGTTTGCTGACACCAAATCTGTTTTCTGAGCTTACTCGGAAACTGTACTCCTGGTATTTTGTGAGATGAGTGACTTTGATCTGTGTACGTTTTACACTGGAATTTACTAGCTGCCATGCTGTTGTGCCAGATTCACGTTTCTCTACAATGTAGTTTGTAATGTCACTGCCACCGTCATCTTCAGGTTCTTTCCAGGTCAACACACAGGATTCAGCAGAGACAGATGATATTTCAATTGGGCCTGTGACAGGGCCTGGCCTTCCTATGACTACCACTGTGACAGTAAATGTTTTCACACCAGCAGTGTTTTCAAGTGTGAGGTAGTATTTACCAGAGTCACCTCTCATACTGTCCTTTACAGTCAGCGTGGTTCTGTCTTTTGTTGTCTTGATGGTCACTCTCTCAGTTTCCTTCAGCCTCATCTCCTCAAGCTTCCATGTCACTTTTGGAGCTGGGCGCCCACTGATTGGTATATCGATAGTAAATGTGCTTCCAGCCTTGCATGTTATGAGCTGTCTGCTTATTTCACTGAGATCTGCTGTTGGTTCAATCTGTGGCTCCTTAATAATAACAGAAGAGAAAGCTTCTCTCGGCTCACTGTAGCCAGCGTCATTCTTTGCCTTGACCCGGAACTCATATTCAGTGTTCTCCACAAGGCCTTCAACAGTGAAAGTAAGTTGTTTGGTTTGTCCAGCTTCAATCCAGGAGTCAGATCCTTTTTGTTTCATTTCAAGAAGGTATCCAGTAACACGGCTACCACCATCATGGTCAGGTTTAAGCCAAGCTAAAACTACAGAAGATTTTGTTGTATCAACAATATCTAGTCTCTTAGGTGGAGCAGGTTCTTCTGTGGCTACAACGGGTTCTGTTAATTCACAGGGTTCACCTACACCATATTCATTTTCTGCTGACACTCGGTAGTAATATGGTACACCTTCTGCCAGATCAGTGACCTTAAAGATTTGTCGAGTGCATTTTGAGCTCACCACTTGCCAGCTACGACGGCTTGCTTCCCGTTTTTCCACAATGTAGTGATGAATACGTGAACCTCCATCCAGAACGGGAGCATCCCACATTAAAGTAATAGATCCTCGAGTCACATCTTTAAATGTAATAGGACCTGGTGGACCAGGTGTGTCTAAAACCTTGACAGTAAATGTGATAGATTTACTTCCACTGTTGTTTTCCACAGTGAAGACATACTTGCCGGAATCATTTCTATTGCATTCCTCCACAGTCAATGTGCTGAATGAATCAGTTGTTTGAATGTCAGCACGCAAGCTAAGATTAGCATCTGCTTTGGACCACACAGCAGTAGGAACAGGTCTTCCAGAGAAGGCAATAAATAGCCGAATGCTTGCACCTGCTCTTACGATATGAGTCTGCTTGAAGTTTGCATCGATATCTATTTCAGGTGCAGACAGCCTGTCCACAGTTTGGACTGAAGCAGCAACTTCACAACTTTCTCCTTTGCCAGCACCATTGACAGCACTAACTCTGAATTTATAGTGTTCTCCTGCCTCCAAATCAACAACAGTATATTTTGTAGCAATAACAGTCTCTGCATTTACTTTCTGCCATGCTTCAAGATCATCTTTGCACATCTCAATGATGTACCCAATTATTTCCATTCCTCCATCAAAAACTGGCTTGGTCCACTCTAAGCTTACACTAGTCTTTGATGTATCTGTCACCTTTACAACATTAGGAGCACTTGGTGGGCTGACTGGTTCTCTACACTTAATCAGCTTTGAAACGTCACTTGGAGGTCCAACTCCTGCAGCGTTTTCAGCCATGACATGAAATTCATACTCATTGCCTTCAATAAGGCCAGTTACTCTGTATCTGTTCTCAGTAATGGGCCTTTTACTGGATACTTTAACCCAGCGCATGCTCTTCTTTTCTCTCCTTTCTAGAATATACTCATTTATCTCGCTTCCGCCATCTGATTGTGGTCTTGCCCATGTGAGTGTGATACTGTCTCCTGTTACATTCGTAGGCTCTGGAGTTCCTGGTGCATCAGGGAGAGCTAAAAAAAGAAAAAAGTCATTAGAAAACCAAGATGGTAACTCCACAGTTCTTTCTATAGAATGAGGTGGAAACTTACTATAAGGTATTTGTGCAGTAACTGGATCAGACTCCAATGGTCTGCCAACTCCAAATTTGTTCACTGCAGAGACACGGAACTGGTACTCATTGCCCTTAATTAGTTTAAGTGCAGTGTAGGTACAAGCTTCACATTTATCTTCAACTAATGCCCAAGCAATCCTGCTGGTTTCGCGTTTTTCAATTATGTAGTGGGAAATAGAAGCACAACCATCATTAGCTGGAGGCTCCCACCATAAAGTGACTTTTTCTCCGGTAATGTTTGTGAATCGTATTGGTCCACCAACTTTTCCTGGTGTGTCTGCAATTTTAAAGGTTGAGAATTATGAATGCTGGCACTTAGAATAACTTACTACTTTTAAAAAGCATGCTGAAAGTGTTTGGCGCAGTACCTTGTACTCTGAAGGTAATATCTTCTTGTTTAGTGCCTGATGCATTTTTGGCTTCTACTGTATATATTCCACGATGATCCCGGGAGGCATCTCTAATGAAGATTGTACTATATCCAATAGCTGTAGTTATTTCTATATTCATTGTTTTCTCAATCTCCTTACCATCCTTAAACCATGTCACTTTAGGTACTGGACGTCCTTTGATTAGAGCTTTAAGTTTAATGCTCTCTCCAGCTTTAACAGTAAGGCCTTCAAAGTGCTCAGGGCCAAATTCAATTGTTGGAGCAACTGAAAAAGGAAAATATAATTCAATTCCCATATAGCTAAGTATTTTTTCCTGATACTCTTTTTAATGTACTATTTATAAAAGATTGTTATATATAGAATTCTTTCACTTAGAAAATGTCATTCTCTAAAAATTATATGAACTATAGCTATTGTATGAACTATAAACTTATTTTTCCTGTAAGCATACAATGCATCATATTAAGAATAGGTGAAAGACACCATTAATATATGCTGTTACCGTGTGCCAAGCTACCTGAGGCACATTTTCATTTCTAAATTACTCAGTGCATCAGAATATTACAGTTTATGATTTCTTTCCGACTTTGCATTTGCCACTTATCCAACACAAATGTAGAGTGCCATGCCTTTCAGCAACTGATCACATATGTCTGCCAGATTTGGATCTTTAATTTAGACCCTACCACCTTGGAGTACAAACAGAAATGTTCTGAGTTGACTGGAAGGACCTCAGTCACATGTTCTTCCCCCCTTGGCCTCCCATTTCCAATCAGTACAGCCAGAAGATCTAGCTGGCTTCAGTACCTAAATAAAAGCATATTAAGAAATAATTCTTACTGTTTTCGTCTCTGGTCATGATATAGCCTGAAGACTGTGAAGGCGGGCTGATTGTACCAACAGCATTTCTTGCAAGCACTCTGAATTCATATCGATCACCTGAACTGAGTCCTGTAACTGTATATTGACATTCACTGACATCAGTAAAGTTACATCTGAGCCAACGGTCTTCACTTCCTTGTCGTTTCTCAATGCTGTAGGCCACAATCTTACTGCCTCCATCACGCAGTGGGGGGGTCCATTTAAGGGTGACTGTTTCCCTGGTGACATCAATGTGATCAGGAGTACCAGGCGGGTCTGAAAGGAAAATAATTACAATTTATTTTTATTACTGCTCACCATAGTCTACAAGACTAGAATTTTCTTGACTGAGCGATTGATCATTCACTCACCCACTGGAGAGACTGCCAAAGTAAACTTGCTTGGCTCACTAGCTCGGCTTAGACCTGCAGTGTTTTCAGCATATACTTGGAACTGGTAATCCAGGCCCTCAAGCAGTCCAGTAATCCTGTATTCTCTGCTAGAAATTAATGCAACATTAACCTTCTGCCACAAAATACTGTTTCTCTCCTTCTTTTCAACATGGTATCCAATAATCTCTGAACCACCATCATAAACGGGAGCATCCCAAGATATGGTCATTCCATCAGAGGTTATGTTGTATACAACAGGCTTGCCTGGGGCACCTGGTGGTCTAAACTGATGCTTTGCCACAACATCTGCTGAGACAAGAGGTGGGCTCACTCCATATCTGTTTTCTGCACGCACTCTAAACTGATATTCAGTGTCTTTAACAAGGTTTGGTACTTTGAAAGTTGTTCTTGCAGCACTTGAACACACCAGCTTCCAGTTCATTTGTGAAGTTTCTCTCTTCTCAATACTGTAGCCAGTAATTTCTCCTCCCCCATCATCTTCAGGAGCTTCCCATGACAAAACTACACTATCTGCTTTGATTTCATCTAGTCTTAAAGGTCCTTTTGGCTTAGATGGCGGGCCAAGAGTGATGACAGTGATTGTGAATGTTTTTCTGCAGACTACATTATCAAGAATTAAAGTATATTTGCCACCATGCTCCTTTTTCACATTCTTGATGCTTAAGCTTATCTTGTTTTCAGTTTTCTTGAACCGAAGATGTTCAGTTTCTTTAAGAGGGAGGTTGTCCTTGAGCCAGCTCATTGATGGCTTAGGTTTACCTTTATAGGGCAATTCAATGTGCAGGTTATGTCCAATTCTTACTGCAATTTGACCTCCAGGAATATCAGAAAGGTCAGCCTCAGGTGTTATTATATGTTCTTTCACTGTAATGGGCCCAACAGTAACACCATCACTCATGCCCTTTTCATTTTTAGCAAAGACTCTGAATTCCATGACAGAAAGCTCTTTA
Source organism: Phalacrocorax aristotelis (assembly GCF_949628215.1). NCBI lineage: Eukaryota > Metazoa > Chordata > Aves > Suliformes > Phalacrocoracidae > Phalacrocorax > Phalacrocorax aristotelis. The sequence goes on from NC_134280.1 coordinate 26,604,255, forward strand.
AGTTTTTCAACTTCAAATTCACAGCTCTTGCTTGTGCCTGCATATGTCCATTCTTTTTCTTCCTGCAGTTTCTTTTCAATAACATAGTCCGATATAATGCTACCACCGTCATAATCAGGTTTGCTCCACTGCAGTTTAACAGAAGTCTTTGTAGAATCTTTCATGGCTAGGTCTTTTACAGGTCCAGGTATGTCCGCAGCTTTCACTGGTTCAGATGTCTCACAAGGTTCACCCAGTCCAATTTCATTTTCAGCAAGAACACGGAAGAAGAATGCAGTCTTCTCTGACAGGTTAGTTAGCTTAAAGGTGGTATGAGAACACTTCGTTGTTACAGTTGACCAAGCCCTCTTTGTAGCATCTCTTTTTTCAACAACATAATTTGTGATTTCAGACCCACCATTAATGAGAGGTGGCTCCCATACCAGTGTAACTGTGCCACGAGAAACATGCTTTAGCTGCAGCTTCTGGCAGGCAGATGGTGTGTCAAGTACTTTTACATTCACAAATGATGATTTCGTTTCTCCAACTCCATTTTCAATTGTAAGAACATATTTTCCTGTATCATTTCGGGTAACTTGAGGAATAGTAAGTAGTGTAGATGATTCTGTGTTCTGGATAATATATCTTCCATCAGTCCCAAGATTTTTGTCACCCTTTCTCCATGTGACTGTTGGAGGAGGTCTTCCTTTGAATGGAATCATTATTTGCACATCTTCACCTGCTTTAGCAACAATAGAGGTCCGGAGAGCAACATCCAGATCAATCTCTGGTGCCACTGTGGAAATAAATAAAAATTAATAGTGCATACCTGGAATGTACAATAAGAAATGCTTTGAAAAAAAAATGAAGCACAGAAAAATGATAAATCACTGGAAAGTACAGTACCAAGAATATCTTTAGCTTGAACAGGTTCCGTCATTTCAATAGCCTCTCCTTGTCCAGCAGAATTTATAGCAGACACACGGAAATAATAATTAACACTTGGCTGAAGGTGGGATACAACATACTCAGTTGTCCTCACTTCTCCCTTACTACTGACTACAGTCCATTCTTGCTCTTCACCTTCCCTTTTCTCCACCACATAGTTGGTAATTGGACTTCCTCCATCATAAGCAGGTTTAATCCAGCCAAGGGTGACAGATGTCTTGGTTGTATCCACAACCTTCAGCTTTGTTGGTGATCCTGGCTTATCTGTAAGTGGTAGTTTACAGGGGGAAAAAAAATCAGAAACCATATTTACAATTAATCCTAAAGAGCAATAAATTCTGCCCGCAGTTACATTGGTGCAATCCCATCCTAATTATGCATTGTCCATTAATTTCTAACCAGTTAGAAATACTGCACGTTGTATCTTACCAACAGGATCTGCGGCTTTGTAGAAGTCAGAAGCTTCAGAGAATGGACCTTGTCCAGCTGCATTGACAGCACAAACTCGGAAATGGTATTCGCTGTTTTCAGTCAGACCTGTTACTTTCTGTCTTGTGTCCCGAATGGTTTCTTTAGTAACCTTGAACCAACTCAGACTCTTCTTGTCACGCTTCTCAAGAAAATATCCTGATATTTCACTGCCTCCGTCAACAGCGGGCCTATTCCAGACAACAGTCATAGAATTCTTGGTTATCATTGTGACTTCTGGTACACTAGGTGGTCCAGGTGTAACTGAGTGAAAAAAAAAATGTCAGTAGATCAGTACTACTTACAAATAATCACAGGGCAATTAAGTTATAAGTTATTTTATACGTTTCTTACCAAACGAGTTTTTGGCTACAACGGGTTCAGACTCCAGTGAATCACCAACTCCAAACTTGTTCACACCACGGACACGGAACACATATTCATTTCCTTTGATGAGTTTTGTTGTAGTTATGATACACCCCTCCAGTTTTTCAGAAATTAAAGACCATACAACCCGACTTGTCTCCCGCTTTTCAACAACATAGTGTGTTACAGGTGCGCCACCATCATCTGCTGGTGGCTCCCACATTATTGTAATCTTTTCAGCAGTGACTGTCTTAAACTGTATAGGTCCAGTTGGGGGTCCTGGCTTGTCTGTGGAAGGCAGAAGAAAGAAGATATTAAGTATTTATTTCTGAATTATTGCTTAGTAGCATAATACAGTTGTATCTCAGGACATACCAAGTATCTGTACTCTAACATGGGCTGATGCTGAACCCATGGCATTCTTCAGTTTTAATTCATACGTGCCACTGTTGAGTCGAGTTGCATCCTTGATGAGAATAGAAGCAAATTCTGTTGTGTTTTCAATAGACACTAGTGCACTGGTTTGTACCTCGTTGCCATTTTTGAACCATTCTATTGTGGGTATAGGCTTGCCCGAGATGCCTAGTTTTAGCTTAACAGAAGTTCCTGCTTTATATTTCACCACTTCTGTATATTCTGGTGGCACATCGATTTCAGGTGCACCTTAAGAAAAAATAAGTTAAAAACTTACTTATTTTGGACTTCTATTTAGCAAAAATAAAAATAATAGTACTTTATTTAATCTAATAGTTACCGGCATTTTATAAATACAGATCAAAGTAAAGATAGCATGTATAAGAAATCAAAGACCTAGAACAAGCTAGAACTAATCCTGGTTCTAGAGGCAGAAAGACCTTCAGGAAAAGGCAACCACATGCATAAATATAACCCCTTTGGCCATGGGGCATGGGCAGACTTCTGTTACTCAGAGAATGAAGACACCATAAGACTTTAAAAATGCAGATACAGCCAAAGATGTTCATTACGATTGTACCCAAATAGCTCGCAGTCATTCAAGCTTATTGAATCAATCACTGTAAACTACCCTTCTGTATTTAAAATACTGTTTCTACAAAACAGTGCTTCCTTTAAGCTTCCTAGTACCACAAAATACTCTCAGTATATCATTGCAAAACACTTACCATATGTATCAACACATGTGATAGGACCTACAACATCTGAGGGATTACTAATGGAACCAACAGCATTCTTAGCAAAGACCCGGAATTCATACCGGGAATTCTGTGTCAGACCAGATACTGTGAACTGAGTCTCAATAACATTGGTGAAGCTAGCTTTTGTCCATCTGCCATCCGGAAGATCACGTTTTTCTACGATGTATCCAGTGATCTTGCTACCACCATCAAATGCTGGCTTCTGCCATGACAGGGTGATAGCAGTCTTGGAAATATCTGAGACACGAACATTTCTTGGTGGTTCTGCAGTAGGAAACGTAAGAGTATTGCTAATGAATAACAGCTGTTTTGGATCTGCACAGGACAGAATATCACGGGGTGGGAAGCACAACTTGAATGGTTGGGTTTCTTTATTTTCTAGGGAATACATACCACAAGCATCAATTGCAAGGACTGGATCAGAAGGATGACTTGCTTTTCCAATGCCAGCTGCATTTTCTGCATAAACTCTAAATTCATATATAAGGCCAGCGCTGATGGTGGTGACTTTGAAGTGAGTTGTGCGAATGAGCATCTTGTTAGCCTTCTGCCATAATATGCTATTCCTGTCTTTCATTTCCAGGTGGTATCCAATGACTGCACTGCCACCGTTAGTGACTGGTTCATGCCATCCAACAGTAATACTCTCTCGGGTGACATTCGTAACCCATGGTGTGGAAGGAGGGCCGGGGGTAGCTGATGATGTCGAAAGATGTGATTAATTGTTAACAAAACTGTATTTTCAACATCAGAGCATTAAAACATTGACCTATAGTGTAAGAAGCATTTTACTTACTGTAAGGAAGCTTGACAACAACACACTGTGAGTCTATGTGATCGCTGATGCCAAAGCGATTCTCAGCTTTGATGCGGAATTGGTATTCTTCTCCTGTTGTGAGCTTCATAACTTTGATAACAGTTCTAGCAACAGTTGCAGACACTTCAGACCAAGCAGCAGTACTTGTTTCTCTTTTCAGTACAATATAGTTGGTAACCTGACTTCCACCATCATAAGCTGGTGGCTGCCACCTGAGCATTACACTCTCTTCAGTGATATCGCTAAGGACAACGGGACCAACAGGAGGACCCGGTCTATCCAGCACAACAATATTAACAAATGATTTTGTGGTGCCACTTGAGTTGGCAGCAGTAATGTCATATCTGCCAGCATCAGCAGCCACACTTTCTTTAAGGTTAATGATGAGACTTTCTGCAGTGGTTTCTGTGTGAAATCTCATGGTAGGTTTCAGTGGAACACCATCTCTAGACAATGTCACCTTTGGCACTGGTTTTCCAGAAACTGGAATTTCAACTTTCAGGTTTGATCCCGCTCGAATATATACAGTGTTATGCGGGAAGCCCTTCATGTCAATCTCGGGAGATTCTGAAAAAGAAAACATTTTCAAACCATTAAAAAATGTTTTAGCTTTTTAAATATGAATTCAATTTAATGTGTATCAACTTTTCTCTCATGTCAGAATGCATACCTAAATGTTCTTTAACTGTAACAGGGAGTAGTAGTTCCTTAGGATCACTTAAACCAGCTTGGTTTTCTGCAGACACCCTGAAGAAATAGTCAACATTCTCCTTAAGACCATGGACAACATGATGAGTTGTCTTTACAACTGCACACTTAACCCATTTTTGCTGTCCTTTCTCAAGAGCTTCGATGAGGTAGCTCACAATTCTGCTTCCACCATCATGTTCTGGTTTTAGCCATGAAAGAGAGACACTGTCCTTTGTGACATTTGTTACTCCAAGTTTTTCTGGTGGGCTGGGTTTTTCTGAGAAAAAAAGTGTATCAGATTAAGCTATATAGCAAGTATTTACTTTTTATATTAACAATTACTCAGGAATGCCATCTGGAATGAGAAAATGCGTTTTTAAATGAATTTGTGTTTGTAAACATTTTAAGTAAAATACAAGCAAAATTTAAAATTCAAGCTGTTACTTAGCTTTTTCTCATTTGTAAAACCAAAGACATACCTACCATAAAATTATCTTTTTTTACTGTAAACAGTTGTAAAGTTTTTTTATATTATTTTGAAGTAAACACTTAAAAGCACATATTGTTTTAAATATTAACAAATATTTTTCTTAGTAAAACATACCTGTTATTTTTGTTCCCTCCTTGGTCTCAGAAGGCACTCCAACACCATATTCATTTTCTCCAGAAACCCGGAAATAGTAAACGGCACCTTCTTGCAAGCCAGTCACTTTGTAGGACAGGCGATGACAATTGTTTGTCACAGTGACCCATGCTTTTTTGCTAGCTTCTCGTTTTTCAATAACATAGTTCTTTACAGGTGCTCCACCATCATTTTCAGGAACATCCCAAGATAACACAGCAGATTCTTTAGTTATGTCTTTTGCTGCAATATTAGATGGTGGGCCAGGAGTATCAAGAACTTTGACAATTAAAGTCAAAGTAGCAGTGTTCAGGATGTTTTGCAATGTTAATGTGTATTTTCCAGAATCGTTTCTTGTTGCTTTTTCAATAGTAAGAGATGTGCAATTATCTGAAGTGTCAATGCTTGCTCGTGTGCGGAGATCTGTGTCTGGTTTGTTCCACGTTACATTTGGGACTGGTTTGCCTCTGAAAGGAACAGTCATTGTGAATGATCCACCAGCCTTTACAATTAAAGTCTTCCGCATTTCACTGTCAATATCAAAGGCAGGTTCTTCCTCTCTTTCTTTTGCCACCTGAGGTTCTGAGACATCGCTTGGTTCACTGACACCAATTTTGTTAATGGATTTCACTCTAAAGACGTACTCAGAGCCTGATGCTAATCCGGTTATGGTGTATTCTGTACCTCTTAAGTTCTGAATAGCAGTTGTCCAGTCAGTTTCATCAGTTTTCTTGTATTCAACTGTGTATCCCGTTACTGGAGCACCTCCATCAAACAGTGGCTTTGTCCACCCAATTGTGATATTTGACCTTGTAGAATCCATAATCTTAGGTTTAGATGGGGGAGATGGCAAGAAGATTGGATCTTCTGCCCGAATCAATGGTGTGGTTTCACTTGGAAGACTGAGGCCAGCAGCATTTTCTGCATAAACCCGGAATTCATATTCACATCCTTCACGGAGACCAGATGATTTAACTCTTAAATCATAAACTGGCTTTTTGTTTACACGAATCCATCTTAGGCTAGTTTTCTCACGCCTTTCAATTACATAGCCAGAAATCTCATTGCCTCCATCAGACTCAGGTCTTGCCCAGCACAGAGTTATTGAATCTTTGCTCACACTGGTGATCTCTAAAGATGTAGGTGGACTTGGAATGGTAAATGGGTCTAGGGCTTTGACAGCATCACTTTCTAGAGGCTCACCAATGCCATATTTGTTAACTCCCATCACCCTGAAAATATACTCATTACCCTTCAGGAGCTTTGTCACTTTACAGGATGTTGTTCTAAGCTCTCCTTCACAAAGCGTCCATGCAATTCTGCTGGTCTCACGTTTTTCTACAATATAATAATCAATATCTGCACCTCCATTTTCTTGAGGGGGTCCCCATGATAAATGGCACTTTTCAGCAGTAAGGCCATTTATTTCTAGTGGGCCTGCAGGTGGGCCAGGTCTGTCAAGTACTTTGCAATTAATTGCCAAAGACCTTGATCCTGCAACATTTTGTAATGTTAGTACATACTGTCCTGAATCACCCCGGATACAGTCCTTAATTGTTATTGCAGTAGTGTGATCTGTTGAGGCTATTTCAACTCTAGCTTTTCCTTCAAGCTCCTTGCCGTCCTTTGTCCATGAAATCACTGGTATTGGTCGTCCTGCAATATCAGCATTGACTTTAAACACTTCTCCAGCTTTCACAACTACATCCCTGAATTTGGCATCCATCATAATTCTTGGAGCCTCTACATCATCTTTTACAGTCACAGGTCCAGTTGATTCAGATGGCTGACTGAAAAGTCCAGCAGCATTCTTTGCAATCACACGGAATTCATATCGCTGGTCTTCTGTAAGTCCACTTACGTCAAAGTATGTTTCTTGCACATTAGTAAAATTACATTTTAGCCAACGACCATCCGGTATCTCTCTGCGTTCAATAATATATCCTGTTACTTTAGCTCCACCATCATATTCTGGTTTAGTCCATTTCAGAGAGACACATGTTCTTGTAATATTAGTAACTTCTGGTTGACCAGGAGGATCACAGGGATCTCTTGCAGCAACAGGTTCACATGATTTACTGCATTTGCCTATTCCAGCAATGTTTTCAGCATACACACGATATTCGTACAGCAGTCCTTCTTCAAGACCTGTAACTTTCATTTGTGTATCAGGTATAAGGCTCTTGTTGACTTTTGTCCAAAGAATGCTGCTTCTTTCTTTACGCTCCAAGTGATATCCCAGTACTCTGCTACCTCCATCATTAACCGGTACCTGCCAAGTTACAATCATGAAAACTTTAGTTGCGTGTGTCACATGAGGAGTTCCAGGTGGTCCTGGAGGCTTAAATGGATATTCTGCCACAACAGAAGGAGAATTAGTGTAAGTGCTTTTCCCATAGCGGTTTTCTGCACAAATCCGGAACTGATACTCAGAGCCAGTGGTGAGGCGAAGTACTTTAATTGATGTCCTTGCAACTGCTGCAGATACGACATCCCATGTTGTTGTGGTAGTTTCTCGCTTCTCCACAACGTAGTTGCTAATATGGCATCCACCATCATATGCAGGAGGTTTCCAAGACAGAGTTACACTATCAGCACTAACTTCATCAATATGCACATCAGTTGGTGGTCCTGGTCTGTCAAGGACAACTACAGTTATGGAAGCTGTTGTTGATCCAGCAGTATTTGAAAGATGTAGTTCATAATGTCCCAAATCCTCATTTGAAGCTTCCTTGATGGACAGCGAGGTTGAAGTCTTTGATGTCTGAACATTTACCCTGGTTGTCTCTTTTAAGGGATTCCCATCCTTCTTCCAGTTAACGGTTGGAAGAGGTCGCCCTCTGAATGGCACATCAATCTTAAGATCATCTCCAGCTTTCACAGTGAATGTGTTGAAAAGAAGCTCAGCAGATGGCTGGATTTCAATATCTTTTGCAATGACTGGGACACCAAGTTCTCTTGGATCACTTTTTCCTTTTTCATTAACAGCAATCACTCTGAAACTGTACTCTTCTCCCATACTTAAGCCTGTTATTGTTGCTTCTAATGTTTTCACCTGTGTACATGCACTCCATTTTATACTTCCTTTAGTTTGCATTTCTACTATATAACCAGTAATTTTACTGCCACCATCACTCTCTGGCTTTTCCCATTTAATTGAAGCAGAGTTGCGAGTCACATCAACAAGAACGACCTTTGCAGGTGGAGAAGGTGGTTCAGAAACCTTAATTGGGTCAGGTGTTTCTGCTGGTAAGCCAACCCCATATTCATTTACAGCTAGAACACGGAAGTAGTAACTACATCCTTCTTGTAGTTGAGTAATTTTGAAGGAGTTCTTAGTGCAGTTGTTTGTAATTGTGGCATATGCCTTTCTCGTGGATTCTCGCTTTTCAACAACATAGTTGGTAATTTTAGCTCCACCATCAATAAGTGGCGGTTCCCATGCTAATGTTACAAAATCTTTTTTCACTTCTCTGATTGTTAGGTTTATAGGTGCACTAGGTGTATCAAGCACTCTGACATTAACAAAAGCTGATTTTTTACCACTGTTGTTCTCTAAAGTAAGATTATATCTACCACTATCAAATCTATTCACATTGTCAATGACCAGCATTGTGTAGGAACTGGTGACTTCAATCTGAGCTCGCTCACTAATTGTTCCTTCTGCTTTCTCCCATTTAACTTCAGGTTCTGGTCTTCCTTTGATGGTGACAAACAGGCGTAATGTACCACTAGCACGTACAGTGACTACTTTTCTGAGATCTGCATCAAGTTCAATTTCAGGAGGTTCAATCTTGTCTGCTGCTATGACTGTACCAGGTATAGTAGCAGGTTCTCCTACTCCTTCTGAATTGATGGCACAGATTCGGAAGTTATACTCCTGGTTCTCTTTAAGTTTTGTTACAGTGAACTGTTTTGCTTGTAGGCCTGTTGGTGGAGTGCAGGTAGTCCATTCATCAGCAGCAGCTTCTTTTACTTCTACTACGTATCCCTTAACTGGAGCACCACCATCATAAATGGGCTTACTCCAGGCAAGGGAAACTGATGACCTGGAAGTGTCTGTAACTTTTGGATTGCTTGGTGGACCTGGTGGATATAATACATCACAAGCACGATATAAAATGGATGGCTCACTGGGTTCCCCTACCCCTGCAGCATTTTCAGCAGAAACTCTAAATTCATAGAAATGCCCATCGGTAAGACCCGTTACTCTGAATCGCAAGTCTGTCAGCCTTTTCTTATTGCATTTGGTCCACCGTATACCATCTTTATCTCGTTTTTCAAGTATGTAGCCTTCAATTTCAGCTCCCCCATCGTCTTCTGGGCGACCCCATGTTACCACCATAGAATCTTTTGTGATTGCTGAAACTTCAGGTGTTGAAGGAGGACCAGGGGGTTTGTATGGATTACGAGCCACAATTGGCTCAGACTCCAAAGGTTCTCCAGTTCCGTATTTGTTCACTGCCATTACACGGAAAATGTACTCGTTGCCAGCAAGGAGTCTGGTTACTTTGTGGTTAAGAGCCTGCACGTCTGTTGCTACTTGTGTCCATGAAAGCCTGCTTGTCTCTCTCTTCTCAATGATATAATGCGAGATACTAGAACCACCATCATGTAAAGGCGGAGCCCATGCCAAGTAGCATTTTTCTGCAGTGACACCTGTAACCTTCAAAGGTCCTTCTGGAGGTCCTGGCCTGTCAAGCACTTTTACAGTGATTGGTATAGATTTTGTGCCAGCAACATTCCTGAGGTTAAGGGTATAGTGACCTCCATCTACTCTTATACAGTCTTTGACAGTAAGAGTTGTTTTCTCTATGGTAGATTTAATTTCCATTCTTGCAGTTGCTTCTTCAAGGTCTTTACCATCTTTTGACCATGTAATGTCAGGAATAGGTTTGCCATGGATATCAGCTTCAAGAACGAAGGTTTCTCCAGCATGAACAACAATGACATCTTTGTATTTAGGATCCAGTGAAGCCCCTGGTGCTTCAATTTCATCTCTGGCAGTAATGGGCCCTGTACTTTCAGATGGTTCACTCAAGCAGCCTGCTGCATTTCTTGCTATTACTCTAAATTCATATCGTTGGTTTTCAACAAGACCACTTACTGTAAATTCTGTTTCTAACACATTTGTAAAGCTTGCTTTCATCCAGCGACCATCTGGTAGTTCTTTCTTTTCTACAATATATCCTGTTATTTTGCTTCCACCATCATATTCTGGTTTTTTCCACTTCAGCGTGATATTATTTCTTGTAACAACAATGGCTTCAGGGCGGCCAGGTGGGTCACAAGGATCTCGAGCAGCATACAATTCTGATACTTTGCTGACTTTGCCAATGCCAACAATGTTTTCAGCAGAAACTCTGAACTCATATTCAAGACCTTCTTCAAGGCCATCTGTTTTATATTTGGTGTCTGCAATGAGTGACTTGTTCTGTTTTGTCCAAAGGATGCTGTTCTTGTCTTTACGTTCAAGATGGTAGCCAAGAACTTTGCTTCCTCCATCATTAACTGGTTCATGCCATTGTACGATCATATGGTCCTTGGAAGCTGCTGTTACAAATGGGGTTCCAGGTGGCCCAGGCACCTTGTAAGGGTATTGCACAACAACTGGTTTAGAATCCAATGGAGCGCTCTTCCCATATCTATTTTCAGCAGAAATCCTAAACTGATATTCAGAACCTGTTTTAAGTTTTGTTGCTTTGATAGTTGTTCTTGCAACAGTTGCTGACACGATGCTCCATGTGGTAGTGCTTGTGTCACGCTTTTCTACTATATAGTTGCTTATCTGACAGCCACCAGTATAATCAGGTGGATCCCATGATAAAACAACAAAGTCTGCGCTAACTTCATCAAAGCGGACAGGTCCTCGTGGTGGGCCAGGCTTTTCCAGTACAATTATGCTCAGGTGCTCTGTTGCTGTGCCTGCTGTGTTTGTTGCTGTTACTGTATATTTACCGAAATCTTCCTTGTTGCTTTCTTTAATATGTAAGATAGTTGATGTTGGTGTATCCTGAATATGTAATCTGGTTGTCTGTTTCAATGGCTGCTCATCTTTTGTCCAAGTAATAGTAGGTTTGGGTCTACCTATAAATGGTACTTCTACTTTCAGATCTTCTCCAGCCTGTACACTGTATGTATTAAACATCAGTTTGAAACTTGGCTCTATTGTCAAGTCTTTAGCTATCACAGGGATTCCAAGTGCTCTGGGATCACTTTTGCCTTTTTCATTGTAGGCAATCACATGAAACTGATACTCCTGTCCTGGACTCAAACCAGACACAACTGCATTGCATGTTTTGGTCTCACTAACAACACTCCATTTTTCTGTTCCTTTAGGCAGCATTTCAACAATGTATCCCAAAATTCTGCTACCTCCATCATGTTCAGGTTTTTCCCAGGTAAGTGATGCACTTCTCTGAGTCACATCGGTGAGTGTTACTTTCCCAGGAGGCAGAGGTGGCTCTGAGGCTTTGACAGCATCTGTGGTTTCAGCTGGAACACCAATTCCAAATTCATTTTCAGCCATAACTCTGAAGTAATAAATTGCTCCTTCAGTAAGATTTTCAACTTTAAAACTTGTCTTGCCACACTTAGCACTTACATTTGCAAATGCCTTCCTGGTTGACTCACGCTTGTCTATTACATAGTTCTTTACCTTTGCACCACCATCGATAATGGGTGGTTCCCAAGATAACACAGCAGAATCCTTCTTTATATCCTTTACCACTAAGTTTTGTGGTGGTCCTGGTGTGTCCAAGACTTTTACTGTAACAAATGCAGATTTAGAACCACTGCTGTTCTCCAACTTAAGAATGTACTTTCCAGCATCATTTCTATCACAGTTGTCAATTGAAAGTTGTGTGTAGTTCATGCCTTTATCAATCTGAACTTTTTCTGTGAATTCACCTTCTTCTCGAGACCACATGATGTCAGGTGTTGGTCGTCCCCTGAATGGTATATGAATCCTAGCAGACCCGCCAGCTCTAACCACAATCCCTTTCCTTAGCTCTGAATCAATATCAAGTTCTGGAGCTTCAAGTTTGTCTTCTGGTTTAATAGTACCAGGAACCGATGCAGCCTCTCCTACACCAACCTTGTTGAGGGCACACACTCGTAGTTTATATTCTTGATGTTCAGTAAGCTTTTTGATTTCAAATCGAGTGGCACGTACACCTGTCTGTGGAGTAACAAGGGACCATTCATCTTCATCTGCTTTACAGATTTCTACAATGTATCCCTGGATTTCACAACCACCATCATAAATAGGTTTACTCCAGCCAAGTGTAACTGAACTTTTGGTGGTATCCACCACATGAGCATTTGTAGGTGGGCCAGGCTTGAATATGGGGTCACAAGCTTTAAAGTAAGGAGAAACTTGGCTTGGCTCACCCACTCCAGCAGCATTTTCAGCAGAAACTCTGAATTCATATTCATGATCCTCTGTTAATCCTGTAACTCTTAATCGCAAATCTGTAATTCGGCGTTTATTGCATTTTATCCATCTGATGCCTGCTCGGTCTCTCTTTTCTACAATGTAACCTATGATTTCACTACCTCCATCACTATCTGGCCGGCTCCAGCAGACAGTCATAGAATCCTTTGTGATGTTGGTAATTTCCAAGGCCTTTGGTGGTCCAGGAACCACAAATGGATTTTTCATCATTACTGGCACAGATTCTAATGGCTCACCAACCCCATATTTGTTAACTGCCATAATACGGAAAACATATTCATTTCCTTCCAAGAGTTTTGTTACTTTCAGCATTGTAGGCAAAACCTCTGAAGCAACAACAGTCCATGCTAGGCGACTAGTTTCTCTCTTCTCTACAATGTAATGAGAAATATCACTGCCACCATCATGAAGAGGAGGAGCCCATGCCAATGAACATTTTTCAGCTGTAACTCCTGTTACTTGGACTGGGCCCTCTGGAGGTCCTGGCCTGTCCAGGACTTTCACATTTACTGGTACTGTCTTTGTTCCTGCAACATTAGAGGCCTCTAAAATGTACTGTCCACCATCAACTCTAATAGCATCTTTTACAATTATTAATGCACTGAAATCTGTGTTCTTTATTTCATATCTAGCAGTTTCCTCAAGCTCTTTATCTCCTTTGTACCACTTAATGGTTGGTAGTGGCTTTCCATGAACATCAGCCTCAAGTCTAAATGTTTCACCAGCACTTACAACAATTGTGTCTTTGTACTTTGGATCCATTGAAATTCGTGGAAGTTCAACTTCATCCCTTGCTGTTATTGGTCCCGTACTGTCAGAAGGTTTGCTTATTGCACCTGCAGCATTCTTTGCAATTACTCTAAATTCGTATCTTTGGTCTTCGGTAAGCCCTGTTACAGTGAACTGAGTTTCAATGATATTTGTGAAGCTTGCTTTCATCCAGCGACCATCTGGTAAGTCACGTTTCTCTACAATATAGCCAGTAATCTTACTTCCACCATCGTATTCTGGTTTGGTCCACTGTAGAGTAATAGAGCTTCTTTTTATTATTATAGCTTCTGGGCGACCTGGAGGATCACATGGGTCACGAGCTACATAGCACTCAGAAACTTTACTTGTTTTGCCTACACCAACAATATTTTCTGCAGAAACTCGAAACTCATATTCAATTCCTTCTTCAAGGTTAGTTGTCTTAAAACTTGTGTCCTGAATAATACTCTTGTTCACTTTAGCCCATAAAATGCTGTTTTTCTCCTTTCTCTCAAGATGGTAGCCCAACACTCTACTGCCACCATCATTTATTGGTTCATGCCACTGTACAACCATAGAGTCCTTTGTAACCGTTGTCACAAATGGTGTGCCAGGAGGTCCTGGTTCTTTGTAGGGGTACTGTGCTACAACTGGTGCAGATTCCAATGCAAAGCTCTGCCCATACCTATTCTCAGCAAATATTCTGAACTGGTATTCTGAACCAGTTTTCAGTTTAGTCACCTTTAGCGTAGTTCTTGCAACAGTAGCTGAAACTGTTTCCCATATAGTGGTTGTTGTATCTCTCTTGTGAACAATATAGTTGGTGATTTGGCAGCCGCCTGTGTACACTGGGGGATTCCATGATAGGGTAATACTTTCTGCACTTATTTCATCAAATTTCACAGGTCCTACTGGAGGGTCAGGTTTGTCTAGAGTTATAATCTGAACAGAGGCAGACTTTTGTCCAACAACATTAGCCACAGTGATTTCATAAGTGCCACTGTCCTCTTTGCTAGTTTCTTTAATATTCAATATAGTGAGATCAGTCAAATCGCTAACATTTACTCTTGTTGTCTGCCTTAATGGCTGGCCATCTTTTACCCAGGTAACAGTTGGTTTAGGACGACCTGCAATTGGTACTTCTACTTTCAGATCTTGTCCCACTTGGATACTATAACTGTGAAAAGCAGGTCTTACATCAGGTTCAATCACCAGGTCTTTGGCAACTACTGGAACTGCAAGTGCTCTAGGGTCACTCTTACCCTTTTCATTTACAGCCATTACTCTAAAAAGATATTCTTCCCCTTGAGTTAGGTTAGTAACAACTGCTTCAAGTGTTTTTACACGAGCACACTCTGACCACTTCTCACTACCCTTCACTTGCATTTCAACAATGTATTGTATGATTTTGCTGCCACCATCATGTTCAGGTTTTGCCCAGCTTAGCGAGACGCTGTTTCTTGTGACATCATCCACTGTTATTTTCCCAGGAGGCTGTGGTACTTCAGCAACTTTAATTGGGTCACTGGTTTCTGCAGGGAGGCCAATTCCATATTCATTCTCAGCAGAGATTCTAAAGAAGTAATAACAGCCCTCCTGAAGTTGATCTACTTTCCATGAAGTCTTATGGCAGTTTGTTACAACAGCTGCATATGCCTTTCTTGTTGCTTCACGCTTTTCAATAATGTAATTCTTTATTTTTGCTCCACCATCCAAGAGAGGAGGCTCCCAAGAAAGTGAAACAGAGTCTTTAGTGATCTCTCTAATTTTTAAATTAACAGGTGCACTTGGGGTATCCAGTACTCTTACACTGACAAAGGCAGACTTTGTTCCACTGCTGTTTTCTAAAGTCAGAGTGTACTTTCCAGTATCAAATCTGTTAACATTGTCTAGAACAAGGGAAGTAAAGCTGCTAGTGGTATCAATAACAGCTGCCTCTCTGATCTCACCATCCATTTTCCCCCATTTGACTTCAGGTGTTGGACGACCTCTGATGGGAACAAACAGTCTTAAGGAACCTCCTGCTCTCACATTTACAATCTTCCTTAATTCCATGTCAAGGTCAAGGTCTGGTGCCTCCATCTTTTCTTCCACAATAACAGAACCAGGAACATCTGCATGGTCTCCAACTCCTGCTTTATTAACTGCACATATGCGGAATTTGTATTCATGTTTTTCCACTAATTTTTCTACTTCCATGTGAGTATTCTTAATTCCAGTTGGAGGGGTACAGATTGCCCATTCACCATCACTTACATCACATTTTTCCACAATGTATCCCTGAATTTCAGACCCACCATCATAGATAGGTTTACCCCATGAAAGGAAAACTGAAGATCTTGTAACATCCACAACTTTAGGATTATTGGGTGGACCTGGCTTGTAAATAGGATCACACGCTTTGTAGTAAGTGGATGGTGGGCTTGGTTCACTAAGACCAGCAGCATTTTCAGCTGAAACTCTGTACTCATAATCATGATTTTCTATAAGCCCGGTCACTCTGTATCGCAGTTCACTTATCAAGCGTTTGTTGCATCTTGTCCAGCGAATACCTTCCTTATCTCGTTTTTCAAGGATGTAGCCCAGGATTTCACTACCACCATCTGAGGCTGGCCTTTCCCATACAACTATCATAGAATCCTTGGTGATGGCTGTGACTTCTGGTGCCCTTGGTGGAAGTGGCACTACAAATGGGTTCTTTGCGAGTACTGGTTCAGACTCAAGAGGTTCACCAACTCCATATTTATTTACTGCCATGATGCGGAAAACATATTCATTTCCTTCTAAAAGTTTGGTAACTTTACAATTTAGGGTTTGCACATTTGAATCAACGACTGTCCACACCAAGCGACTGGTTTCCCTTTTTTCTACAACATAGTGCGAAATATCGCTACCGCCATCTTGTAGCGGAGGTTTCCATGACAGCATGCACTTTTCAGCAGTAACGCCTGTAATCTCAACAGGTCCTTCTGGTGGTCCCGGTCTATCAAGAACTTTGACGTTAACAGGAACTTTCTTCTCACCTGCAACATTCTTTGCCAGTAGTACATACTGACCACTGTCAACTCTAATGGCTTCCTTCACACTAAGGCTTGTTGCAAAGTCAGTACTTTTTATTTCCATACGAGCAGTGTTTGTCAGCTCACGATCACCTTTTAACCACTGAATGGAAGGTATTGGTTTGCCATGAACATCAGCGTCAAGCTTGAATGACTCACCAGCATGAACTACAACAGTGTCTTTGTACTTTGGATCCATACTTATATGAGGTGGTTCTACTTCATCTCTTGCTGTAATTGCCCCTGAGCTCTCAGATGGTTCACTGAAAACACCTGCAGCATTTCGTGCTATAACACGGAACTCATATCTCTGGTTTTCAACTAGACCAGTTACTTCAAATTGGGTATCAATGACATTTGTAAAGCTTGCTTTCATCCAACGACCATCAGGTAGCTCCTTCTTTTCAACAACATAGCCTGTGATCTTACTTCCACCATCATATACAGGTTTCTTCCACTGAAGTGTTACTGAGCTTCTTGTGACAATTACAGGTTCTGGACGACCTGGTGGGTCACATGGGTCATATGCAGTATAGCATTCAGATGCTTTACTTGCCTTTCCAATGCCCACTATGTTTTCTGCATAAACTCTGAACTCATATTCAAGACCTTCCTCAAGGCCAGTTGTCTTAAATTTGGTATCTGGAATAGGTGTTTTATTCAATTTAGCCCACAGAATGCTGTTTCTTTCTTTGCGCTCCAAGTGATACCCAATTATCTTGCTACCACCATCACTGACTGGTTCATTCCATTGAACCACCATGCTGTCTTTTGAGACTTTTGTTACAAAAGGTGTTCCAGGTGGACCAGGAACTTTAAATGGGTACTGGGCTATGATTGGCTCTGAAGTGAGATAGGTACTCTTCCCGTACCTGTTCTCAGCTGCGATTCTGAACTGATATTCAGAGCCAGTCTTTAAGCGGCATGCTTTTATAGTTGTTCTTGCAACCGTAGCTGACACAATCTGCCAAGTGGTGGTGGAAGTATCTCTTTTTTCTACAATGTAATTATTGATAGAGCTACCACCGTCATACTTGGGTGGTTCCCAAGAAATGGTAATACTGTCTGCTGTTACTTCATCTACTTTTACTGGTCCAGTTGGAGGTCCTGGTTTGTCAAGGACAACAATATTTAGGGTCTCGGCTGCTTCACCTGCAGAGTTTGTAAGTTTAACTAAATATGTCCCCACATCTTCTCTGCATGCTTCTTTTATTGTTAACACGGTGTTATTTTCTGAACTTTCAGCATTTACTCTTGTGGTCTGCTTCAATGCCACGTTATCTTTATGCCAAAACACTGCTGGTTTGGGTCGACCAACAAAAGGAACGTCAATCTTTAAGTCCTCTCCTGCTAGAACACTGAAAGTGGTAAACAGTAGTTTGAAAGCTGGTGGAATCACAAGATCTTTTGCAACAACTGGTATACCCAGCTGGCGAGGATCACTGATACCTTTCTCATTTTGAGCTGAAACACGGAAGGTGTATTCTTCACCTTGGATCAATCCTGTGATAGTGGCTTCAGTAACTTTTACTGTAGCACAAGTGGACCACTTTTCACTGCCTTTGCTTTGCATTTCTACAATGTAGCCCAGAATTCTGCTACCGCCGTCATGTTCAGGTTTTTCCCAAGATAAGGATACGCTATTTCTTGTCACATCCAACAAAGTTATTTTCCCTGGTGGAAGTGGTCTCTCTGATACTTTTACTGATTCTGAAGTTTCAACTGGAAGGCCTATTCCATACTCATTTTCAGCTAGGACTCTGAAGTAATAGTTGCAGCCTTCTTGCAGTGAATCAACTTTCCAGCTGGTCTTGTGGCAATTTGCATTAACAGTTGAATAAGCTTTTCTTGTTGATTCTCGCTTTTCAACAATGTAATTTTTTATTTTAGAGCCACCATCTATGAGAGGAGGCTCCCATGTGAGTGTAACTGATGATTTTGTAACTTCTTTTATTTTCAAATCCTGAGGTGCCCCTGGGGTATCAAGAACTCTGACATTCACAAATGCTGACTTACTACCTGAGCTGTTTTCAATTGTCAGTATGTATTTGCCACTATCAAATCTATTTACATTTTCAACAATAAGTAGAGTATAAGAGCTTGTTGATTCAATGCTTGCTCTATCCAAAGATTCCCCATGTTCTCGTGTCCATTTCACCTCAGGTGCTGGCCTTCCTTTAATTGGGACAAAAAGCCTTAGAGTACAGCAGGCTCTAATAGTGACAACTTTACGTAGTTCTGCATCAAGTTCAATCTCTGGAGGTAGCATTCTTTCTTCAGCTTTTGGAGTCCCTGGAACAAGAGCAGGTTCTCCAAGACCTTCAGAGTTCATAGCGTATATCCGTATTTTATACTCTTGATTTTCTTTCAGGTCAGTGATGGTAAAAGAAGTGGCTTTTAGACCTATTGGTGGAGTTACAATCTTCCACTCATCTTCTTCAGGTAGTGCGATCTCAACCATGTAACCTGTGATCTCTGAACCACCATCATATATTGGTTTATTCCACGCTATTGTAATTGAGGACTTGCTGCTATCCAAAACACGAGGATTACCTGGGGGACCAGGCTTAAATACAGTATCACAGGCTTTATAGAATGGACTGGTTGGGCTTGGCTCACTGACTCCAGCAGCATTTTCAGCCATGACTCTGTATTCATATTCATGGCCTTCTGTCAGTCCAGACACTTTATAACGTAAGTCAGTAACAACCCTTTTGTTACATTTCACCCATCGTAGACCAGCCCTATCTCGACGTTCCACAATATAGTTAGTTATTGGGCTCCCACCATCAGAATCAGGATGGCCCCAACAGACAACCATAGAATCTTTTGTAATTGCTGTAACTTCGGGTGTTTTAGGTGGATCAGGTGGCACATATGGATTTACTGCAAGAACCGGCTCTGATTCCAGAGGCTCACCAACTCCATATTTGTTAACAGCCATCACACGGAAGACGTACTCATTGCCCTTCAACAGCTTAGTAACCTTCAGTTTAGTTAATGGAACTTCTGTGGCTACGGCTGTCCATGCCAATCTACTAGTTTCACGTTTTTCAACCACATAATGGTCAATCTTTGCTCCTCCATCATCCAGTGGAGGGAGCCATGACAGCACACATTTTTCTGCAGTGACTTCAGACACAGCCAAAGGCCCTTCTGGGGGACCAGGTCTATCAAGAACTTTAACATTGAAGATATGCTTGGCAAAGCCACCAGGATTTGTTGCAGTAAGTGTATAGGCACCACCGTCTCTTCTTGAAGAATCTTTATTGATAAGAACAGTAGAGAAATCTGCTATTTTGATTTCTAATTTTGCTGTGTCTTCAAGTTCTTTTTCTCCTTTTGTCCATGTCATAGTTGGTGGAGGGCGACCCGAAACATCAGCCTCAAGTTTGAAAACTTCACCTGCTTTCAGCACTAAGGTGTCTTTGTATTTAGCATCCACCCTAATCTTTGGTGCTTCAATGTCATCTCTACAAGTTATTGCATCTGATGGCTCAGAGGGCTGACTAACAGCCCCACCAGCATTCCTAGCAATCACACGGAATTCATAGGCAGCATCTTCTGTCAAACCACTTACAGTGAATTCAGTCTCTAGTATATTGCTGAAATTAGCCTTCAGCCAACGGCCATTAGGAAGGTCTCTTTTTTCAACGGTGTAGCCAGTTATCTTAAAACCTCCATTATATTCTGGTTTAGTCCACTTCAGTGTAACTGCATGTCTTGTAATGTTCAGAGGTATCGGCTTACCAGGTGGATCTATTGGGTCTAGGGCAAACACAGGCTCAGATGGTTTGCTTGGCTTACTCTTCCCAGCCAGATTTTCTGCTATAACACGGAATTCATATGCAATGCCATCAGTAAGTCCAGTTGATTTAAAGATATTGCCTGATACCAGCATTTTACTTACAGTCTGCCAAAGAATGCTATTTCGTTCTTTTCTTTCAACATGATATCCCAGAATTGGGCTTCCACCATCAGTAACTGGCTCATTCCAGCTAATAGTCATGGTTTCTTTGGTGACTGCAATCACCTGAGGAGTGCCAGGAGGCCCAGGTACCTTAAATGGGTAGTTGGCAACAACAGACTCTGAAGTAATGGCTGGACCAATTCCATATCTGTTTTGAGCTTTAACACGGAACTGATACTCAACTCCAGTAGTAAGACGAGTGGCTTTAAATGTAGTACGTATCACTGTGGTTGCCAATTCAGTCCATGTGGTACTGTCAGTTTGACGCATTTCTACAACATAGTTACTTATTGGTACACCACCATCATTCAAAGGAGGCTCCCACGAGAACGTTAAAAAGTCGGATGAAATTTCATCAAATTTGATTGGTCCAGTGGGAGGTCCAGGTATGTCATGAACTTGGACTGTGATTACTTCACTAACTTCTCCAACAATATTTTTAGCTGACAGTGGATATTGACCACTATCACTTCGTTTACATTCATTGATGGTTAGTATGGTTGCAGTTGCAGTATTTTCATAATTTACCCTTTGTGTTTGCTTAAGTATCTGGTCTTCTTTCTTCCAAGTCACAGTAGGCCTTGGACGACCAAGCACGGGAATTTCAATCTTGATATTGTCACCAGCTTTGGCAATGACTGTTTTCTGGTAGATACCACGGAGGTCAAACTCTGGTAGCATTGTTTGCTCCTTGATAATAACTGGCCTGCTTTCTCTTGGGGCACTTCTTCCAGCACTGTTAACTGCCATAACCTGGAAAGTATACTCTTCATTTTCAGTTAAATTCTTTACTACACAGTCCAGTGTTTTTACAGTGGTGATGTGTGCCCACTGGTTGGTTCCTTTTCTCTGTGCTTCAATTACATATCCAGTGATCTTGCTGCCACCATCATGTTCTGGTTTTGGCCAAGCCAGGCTAACTGAGTTCCGTGTTACATCCATGATATTAAGGCTTTCAGGTGGGGATGGTGCCTCAGAAGCTCTTACTGGTTCTGCAGTTTCAGCTGGTTCACCAATACCGTACTCATTTTCGGCCAGCACTCTGAAATAGTATTCACACCCCTCAGCCAAATTAGGAATCCTGAAGGAACACTTCTGGCAGTTGGTTGTGACTGTTGAATATGCCTTCCGAGTCGATTCACGTTTCTCAACAATATAATTTGTTATACGTGAACCGCCATCTATCAGAGGCATATCCCATTGGAGGGTGATGCTGTCTTTGGTTATTTCTCTAGGCTTAAGGTTTATTGGTGGACCTGGTGTATCCAAGACCTTTACATTTACAAAGCCAGTCTTCTTACCAGCAGCGTTTTCAAGAGTCATTACGTATTTTCCTGCATCATATCTGGTGCACTCTGTGACAATCAAGAGTGTAAAAGAGTCTGTATTTTCAATACTGGCACGTCCTTTGAGTGAAACATCATCCTTTGTCCATGTAACTTCTGGAGTTGGACGTCCTTTAATTGGCACAAAAATCCGAATAGTTAATCCAGCTCTAACAACAAGTGTTCTTCTTAGCTCAGCATCTAATTCAAAGTCAGGAATCTCTTCCCGGTCTTTGATTTCCACACTTGGAATTATTGCTGGTTCACCAACACCTGCAGCATTCATGGCAGAGATTCTAAAATTGTATTTGGCTCCTGTCTGCAGATGAGCAGCAACAAACTGAGTGATTCTTAAAGCAGTCCCTGTCGTGTCTTTTACCCATTCTTCTTCTCCTTCTTTTTGATGTTCTACTATATAGCCAATGATGTCAAGACCACCGTCATAGTGAGGCTTGCCCCAGGCTAAAGATGCACTGGTCTTTGTAGTATCAGTCACTCTTGGATTTGCAGGTGGACCTGGTGGGTCTGAAAAGTGAGGAAGAGATAAAACGTTACATTACAGAGGAAGTCATGCTGTCTGAATGTGCTCTCTGCCCATCCCACCCACCCTGAAGAAAGAAGAGGCATGATACTAACATGTAACATCCTTGCATATGACTGAATTTGAAGCATCACTTGGCGGTCCAACTCCTGCTCTATTTTCTGCACTGACACGGAATTCATATTCATTTCCTTCCAGGAGACCAGTTACTTTGCATCTAAGATCTGAAACTGGTTTCTTTGTTGCTCTGACCCATCTTAAACCTTTCTTTTCTCTTCGCTCCACATAGTAACCTGTGATTTCACTTCCACCATCATCTACTGGTCTTTTCCAGGTAACTGTGACAGTATTTTTAGTCACATTTGTTACTTCTGGTTTTCCAGGAGGGCCTGGGGGACCTGATAAGGAAGAAAAAAGTACAGTTAAACCAAAAATCAAGTCTTCAGAGATTAATAAAAAACACACTGGAACTTCTCAGCTTATTCTACGTACCAAATCTATCCACCATTTTAACTGGTTCTGATTGTACTGGTTCACCCTTGCCATATTGATTTACTGCTGACACGCGGAAAACATATTCATTTCCTTGAATGAGCTTGCTAACAAGGTGCCTACAGCTTTCAATATTTTCAGCAACCAATGTCCAAAGCAGTCGGCTAGTTTCTCTCTTTTCAAGAACATATGATTTGACTGGTGATCCACCATCTTCTGCAGGAGGTGACCATGTAAGAGTCGCTTTTTCTGCTGAAACATTGCTGATCTCAATAGGCCCTGGAGGTCCTGGAACATCTAAAACTTTCACATTTATGCTTTCCTGCTTAGTGCCAAAAGGATTGGTTGCAGTGATTGTGTATTCCCCAGAATCTTTTCTGGCTGCATATTTAACAGTTAGAGTAGAAGAAGTTGGTGTGGTTTCAATGTGCACAAGCTCTGAAGGTCTAAAATCTTTTCCAGCTTTTGACCATGCTGAAGTTGGAGGTGGTTTGCCACGGATACTAATAGCAGACACTGTAATGGTTTCTCCTGCTTTTACCGTTAAACCTTCCTTCAAAGTAGGATCGATAACAATGCTTGGTGCCTCTGTCAAAACAAATAAACAAACAAACAAACCTAATTGTTAAAACAAGAACATAGCAGAAAAAAAAAGAGAATTTGCTATTAATTATTAAAATAAAATTCTACATTTTTAATGCCATCTACATACCATACTCATCCTTGCATATTATGGTTCCTGTGGATTCAGATGGAGGACTGATAGCTCCAGCAGTGTTCTTTGCTCTAATTCTGAACTCATATTTGGAGCCTTCAGTGAGGTCAGTTACAGTAAATGCACAGTCTGGAACATTCACATGATTAGCTTTTGTCCAAGCCTTTGAGGGTAAGTCACGCTTTTCAACAATATAACCAGTTAACTTATGTCCACCATCATATTTTGGTTCTGTCCAAATGAGTGTTACTGAGTTCCTAGTTACATTGATAACTTCAGGTTTCCCAGGGGGATCTAGAAGAAAAAAAAATAAATAGTGGTCAAACAAAAGTTATTTCAAATTTCAGAATTTTCCTTTTTATTCTTCTGATGACTTACCAATAGGATCAAGTGCCACAACTGGTTCAGATGGCAGACTTGGTTTACCTACTCCAGCCATATTGATTGCCATTACTCTAAATTCATATTCCAGACCTTCAGTTAACCCTGTCACTCTGAAATCTTTCATTCTAATTGGTGTTTTATTTGCTCTCTTCCACAGAAGACTATTTCTTTCTTTGACTTCAATGTGATAACCTAGAAGATAAATGGTGAGATGAAAATATGAGGGGTTTTCTAGAAATCTTAATTTCTCATAGCATTGTGAAACATCTTACTGACCATATGGCATGTCACAGGCATTGTGCAAGAGGAACACTGAAAGCCAGGTTAAGAAATGGATGTAGACCTACATTACAGATATGTGTAATTGCAATGACGAGATGTTTGTAAATGTAAATTGCTAATTTTGTGGACCCAAGTAATGTAACATATAGCTGAGTTTGGTTTTCTTCCTTTAGATTTTTTGGCTCTGTGTAAAAATACTGTTTCTCAGTTAGTCTTTTCCAAATCTTTTAAGTTATTTTTTTTAAAAAAATTCATAATAAATAGTAGGAAGTAAAACAGTGAAATCAATTATTCAATCTCTCAGTCTAAAGCATAAACACCTGATAGTTTTATTTTACCCTTTGACAGAGAAAAAAACCTACTAACTGAAATACTAGGAAGGCTACTTTTGGGGGTATACCTGTGATTGGTGAGCCTCCAGTTCTCCTGGGATCAGTCCAAGTTAAAGCTACAGATTCATGCCGAACATCAACAATGTTGGGAGGTGGAGGAGCATCTGGCACATCTAAACAATATAAAAAAAAATGCAGTAACATTAGAAATAAATATCACCCCGAAACATTTTTTTCAATTTTGAAAATTATAAGGGATACTTACCAAATGGATGTTTTGCAACGACAGGGTCAGATTTAAGACCTTCACCTACTCCATATTTATTTTCAGCCCTGATCCTAAATGTATATTCATTTCCTTCATGAAGTCTTGTAACTCTAAATGTGGTTTTCTGGACTGCAGAGGCACAAGTCACCCACTTATTGTTTACATTATCTCTCTTCTCTAGGACATAGTTAGTGATTTCTGAACCACCATCATCTTTTGGAGGGCCCCACTTTAAGGTTATGGCATCAGCTGTGACTTCTTCGAATTTCACTGGACCTGTCGGTATGCCAGGTTTGCCAACAACTTTCATAGAAATAGTGCCTTCCTTGCTGCCAACAACATTCTTCAGAGTTATTGTGTATTTTCCAGCATCAGCTTTCTGGCAGTCATGTACTACAAGTGTGGTGTTAACTGCTGTAGATTCAAATGCAACTCTTCCACTCTCAGCAAGTGCCTGGTCTTCATCTTTCTTCCAAGTTACAGCTGGGACAGGCTTGCCTTTAATTGGGATTTTAAGACGGAAATTACTACCCTCTTTAGCTATATAGCACAAATCAGGTAGATCTCTTAAATCAAGATCAGGTGCCACTGTAAAAATAAAAGAAACTGATTATTCAACTATACATAAACTCTGCTGTTTTAAAGATATCTGATTTCTATGTATGCATAGTAATGATAGCAAGCATAAAATAAATGTAATTTGGGTAAGAGAAGCATTGAATTAATGAGCTTAGGTTGCTTCTTACCAACATCATCTCTTGCCACAATTGTGAGCTCTGTTGGAGTTCCATATCCAGCGTCATTCTGGGCTCTCACTCTGAAAGTATATTCTTGTCCTTCTTTGAGGTCTCTCATTGAAAAATGGAGATTCTTTGCCCGCATGACTTCTTGCCATTTATCTTCACCAATCAGGACCTCAACAACATATGCAAAAATACGGCTACCACCGTCACTGATAGGCTTTTTCCATACTAAATTGCAAGATGATTTTGTTACAGCTGAAGCTTTTAGATCCACAACTGGCCCAGGGGTTTCTAGAAGGAAGAAAAGCATAGTCAGTGTCCATTCAGGCTAAAAATAAAAATTATTTGAATACTGAAAGAAGCAAAATGAATTATTTTTTCTTACCAGAAGCTTTAACAGCATCACGAGTTTCACAGGGGTCACCAATGCCGTATTCATTTTCAGCAAAAACCCTGAAGAAGTAAGATTTGCCTTCTTCTAAGTTAGTTATCCTGCAGCTTGTCTTTGGACATTCAGTTGTTACTGTGGACCATGACTTTCTTTCTGCATCACGTTTTTCAACGACATAATTTGTGATTGGACTGCCACCATCTATTAGTGGAGGTTCCCATGTAATGAAGGCAGAATCCTTAGATGCTTCCTTTACAATCAGGTTAACTGGAGGGCCTGGAGTATCTAGATAAATACAACAACCCCATGTTTGATTTAGTAAACAAAATACAAAAAAAATTATCAGTTAAAAAGTTAACAAATATATTATAATGGGGAAACCCCTGACACTTACCAAGTACTTTTACAACAATGGTGTATGCCTTTTTGCCACAGCTGTTCTCCAGACTGAGGACATATTTTCCAGCATCATATTTGTTTACATTTTCACAGCGCAGGAAGGTATCAAAATCAGTTGACTTGATGTCTAGTCCTTGTCTATCTCTTAGGTTGGCACCCACTTTAGACCATGTAATCTTTGGAGGTGGACGTCCCCTTACTGGCACATAAAGTCTCATTGTGACTCCAGCACGCAAAACAAGGACTTTCCTTAGTTCTGCATCAAGTTCTCCTTCAGGAGGAACTGTGTATTTAAGAAAAAAAAAAAAAGGATCAAAAGAAAAGCAATTAAAATATAATCTTTAAGACTATCACTAAAGTTACTGAGACAAAACATCCCTCTTTACTGGCATTTCACTGGATTAACCAATTTGTTCTCATGCCTGTGATGATGTTAGTGAGTTCGTGTCCTGGATCCCATTTCAAGATAATTTGCAAACTTGGCATTTTTTGCACTCATTTCACTTCCCTTTTTTCTGCCTTTTACCATTTATATTACTTATCATGTGAAGAAGTCTCCTCGTTACTCTAGAACTCAAAGGAGTTTCAAAGTCTCCTGGACTGTACTGCTTATCTTGAACCAAGACAGTCTGTGAAGCCATGCTTTTGTACATACAGCAAAATACATACAGAAACCAGCATGGCTTTTCAGGAATAAGTGTCATTCAATTAAACAGCATGCCACACGGATGCTTAGAATAGTAACCTTGGCTTCAAATTATTCAGAAGACATGAAGAAGACTGAAAGTTTGAAGAATAGAAGAGAGATCTGGAAAGTCTAATTTGGGGATTAGAGAAAGAAAAAACTCTTGAAGACCCAAAATAGGAGGACTAAAGAGTACCTAGCATACAAATGAAAAAAATAGACACCAGTTAGATTCTACTTAGTTCCTAACTGCCTTATTCTCTTCCAGATTAGCCACTTTTAGCCTACATTTTCCTGAGAAGTCACACATTCCAAATTAATCTTCTTCTGTGATCTGTGACAAACCCTGTCTTTGGAACCCATCTCATCAATTAAAGCAAAAGTCAAAAAGGTAATTTGTTTTCAGTGAACATACTTAAAATGTCTTTGGCAGTGTGTTTATCAGGAACATCACTTGGATCACTGTATCCAATCTTATTGACAGCATAAACACGGAACTGGTACTCTGTGTCTTCTATCAGCCCTGTTACCACAAATTGCGTAGCCTGTAAGTTCTTGGGCAGATTGCATCTGACCCAGTTGTCTGTGTCAGCTCGTTTTGCTTCCACTAGATAACCAATAATAGGGCTTCCTCCATCATATGCTGGTTTGCTCCATGACAGGCTTATTGAATTACGAGTAGTATCAGTGACTTTTGGGAAAGCAGGTGGGCCAGGAGGATCTGAGAATTAAAATAACATAAAGTTATTGTACCAAATGCTGTATGAAAATATTTGGAAATAACCATGGAAAATATCTGAGACTTTTAGCTTACATTGAGGATCACGAGCATACACTGCTTTAGATGGTGCACTAGGCTTGCCAGGTCCAGCCTTATTCAACGCTGTCACCCGGAACTCATATTCTGTTCCTTCTTGGAGTCCAGTAGCCTTAACAGTTCTTTCAATGACAGGCTTTCTGTTTACCTTTGTCCAGTTAAGAGCCTTAGTTTCACGCTTCTCAAGTATATAACCAGTTATTGGGGATCCACCATCACTAGCTGGTGGCTTCCAGCTAACAGTCATAAAATCTTTTGTTACATTGCTAATTATCGGTGGATCACAAGGTCCGGGTACATCTGTGAAGATTTATTTGAAAGTTATATTCACATTCATAAGTGTGCAGAAAAAAAACAGTGACAGATGAAGCTATCCCACAAAGCACTTACCATATGGATTCTTAGCAACGGCTGGTTCAGTCAAGATAGGATCTCCAACACCATATTTGTTTTCAGCACATATGCGGAACTGATATTCATGTCCTTCTATTAGTTTCTCCACTGTGCAACTTGTAATGGGTACATTTGCACTGACTTGGGCCCAGTTTGGTCTGCTTGTTTCACGCTTGTCCACAATGTAGTTAGTAATTTCTGAACCTCCATCTTCCAGAGGAGGCTCCCAAGAAAGCATTGCACGATCTGCATACATATGTTTGATTTTAACGGAGGCCGGTGGACCAGGCTTATCTAGAAGAATTAACATCACATTGTTATAGCTCTAACTCTTGCTATATCATTTAACTGTAAATGTATTTATTAACAGTCTTTAGCTTACCAAGTACTTTAAGCTTAATGGTTGCTGACTTTGATCCACTTGCATTTTCAGCAGTAATAGTATAGTCTCCTGTTTGCTTCCTGTTAACACTGAACAACTCAACTGTAGCAAGGTTTCTCTTAGTGGTGATCTTAACACCTTCAGACGGCTTTAAAACTTCTCCTTCTTTCTTCCAGGTGATTGTTGGCATGGGCTTGCCATATACATTTGCCTCCAGACGCACGTTAGTTCCAGCTTTTACTGTAAGCTGTGATTGCATAGACAGATCCAACTCTATTCTGGGGGGAACTGAAAGGAAAGAGCCCGAGAGTAAATCAATCTAGGAAGACTACACCCTATTCTTCACAGGAGTCTTAGTTTAATATGCACAGATTCTTATCAGAGTTCTCAAATGCTTTTACATTTCTTACCATTTTCTGGATGAATGGTCACTGGATCAGAAGGTTCTGAAGGCCGGCTAATGTTAACTGCTGTCTTAGCAATTGCTCTAAACTGATATTGAGCGTTTTCTTCCAAATCAGTAGCAGTATACTCTTCCAGGGGTATTTGATGTGGAGTTGTATTGCACCGAACCCACTTATCACCAGGTAATTTGCAAGCTTCAACAAAGTAGCCAATAAGTTTGCTACCACCATCATGCTTTGGTCTTGTCCATACCAGTGATACAGTACTCTTAGTGACATCAATAACTTCAGGTTTTCCAGGGGGATCTAAGACAAATAAGTTAACGTTATTGTCTGTTTTGCCAAAAAAGCTAACATATGAAGAAATGGTTTTAATAGCTCTGGATCCTATTTACAGCATACCCACACAGTGCACTCACAGTAAACATGAAAATATAAACATAAGGGCAAACTGAAGATCATAAAGAGTTGCAGATATATTGAAAATTACCATAAAAACAGTACTTTTTTGCAAATTATTGGTATCCTTGGCTTACCAACTGGTGCTCTTGCTGTGACAAACTCAGTTGGTTTACTGGGTTTACTTGCTCCAGCTCTGTTCAATGCATAAATTCTGAAAGTATACTCAAGACCTTCGATGAGTCCCACACAAGGATATTCTGTGGAGCGCACAGGTGTGTCATTAGCTTTCACCCACAGTAAACTGTTCCTTTCTTTGCGCTCAATGAGATAACCAGTGATTGGACTGCCTCCATCACTATCTGGTTTATCCCAGGCAACAAAAATGCAGTCCTTATTGACCTTGGTAATACGTGCATTCTTTGGTTCACTAGGAACATCTAGAAAGAAATACAAAGATGGATATCAATCACACGCTTTCTTACTAGGAGGACTAAAAGAGAAATGCTGCTATCAAAAACTGGCATACCAAATGGGAACCTTGCAATCATCTTGCCGGATGTAAGCGGCTCAGAAATCCCAAAACGATTTTCAGCACGAACACGGAACATATACTCTTCTCCAGGAATCAGTTTTCCAATTCTGCAGCTTGTTTTTGTGACAGAAGCTAAAGCTGTTACCCAGTCCCCTCGGCTTACATCACATTTCTCAACTACATAGTTTGTAATGTTACTGCCACCATCTTCGAGAGGTATATGCCATGCAAGAGTGCAAGCATCAGCATCTATTTCAGAAATATCAAATGGAGGCTGTGGTGGACCTGGTTTATCTGCACAAAAAAGTATATTAAGAAAAAAGGGATGAAAGAAAATGGCAATCATTGGAATATATTACAACTAGTTTTGTATAAGCTGGGTTTAAAAATAATCAAATGGAACATACCCATAACTATCACTCGGATTTTCTGTCGATCAGTACCAGAGCTATTTTCCGCTGTAAGAGTGTAAAAATCAGAATCTTTTCTAGTCACATCCTTAATGATAAGAACAGAAGACTTTTCTGCTTTATGCACAGCAAGACGACTGGATGTAAGTACATCTTGATCTCCTTTCAACCATTTACAGACTGGCTGAGGCTTCCCATATACATGAGCTTCGATTCTCAATTTCTTTCCAGCTTTAATGTGAACATGATCAGGCATAAGGATCTTAGGTGGGACTGAAAAAAAAACCACAGACAACATATAAATACAAGTTCTGTGACATATTAATTTACTTTTTCTTATGTTTTCATGTGGAAGTTCTCTGCTTCTCTTTCAAGTAGAATCACCAGTAAGAATGACTTGATAATTTTTTATTTGAGTTCCACTTATGGACAACTAGAGATTCTGCAGTGGGGAATATCTATTCCAGTCCTACTTTTACATTCTTGTACAGTTTAAAACAGAATATTTTTGAGTTTGGATTGCCTTCTCACATGTTTATGTAGAGACTTATGCACTACTAATGCATGAAACAATTCATCTTTATATCTGGAACTTGTCAGTGCTCACTTATTGCTGACTTTCTACGAGACAAACATGAAGAAGAAAAGAAAGACTGAAGTTCTTGCTGAACTAAACCCACTTCCACAGTCAATATTTTTCTATCCTTGAATTATTCATCAGGTAGAGCCCCTTCTCCTACTATGTCTTTTGCACAAAATCTTTTGTGGTTTCTTCCAAAAGAAACCTGGCAGGATGTTTGGTGTACTTTTCTTCCTGCCATTGGCTAGTTTGCATCCTCTTTTGCTCCTGTACTTCTCTTTTCCTCTTTCCATGTCACAGATGAAGAAGGTTCTTCTCATCTGTCCCTTACCCCTATGTCTTCTTGTGCCTCAGGGACCCTACCACCTTAATTAGACCAACCTGTTCTCCCTGAATTTCACTTCACATTCTCAAACTCTACAATATAAACAACTTGTTTCCTCTTCTCTTAAAACAGCTCCCACTTTTAGCCCCATTAATCTCTCAGAATACCACTCTGACTCTTTTTCTCTTTAATTTTAAATTAATTGAAGTTGTTTATTATTTATCTTTAGTTCCTATCTTCAGGTTCCAACTGAAACCATACTTGCAAAATTCTTTAATGATTCTGAATTAGTGGTCAACTCTCATTCTTTCTGACCTGTCGAAATATGCAATACAGTTAACCATAATCCTCCAGATTACTTCATAAAGTATATGTCTTTCTGCGACTCACTTGAAAAACTAGAATTCTTGCTTGTCTCATTATTAAAGCAGAATATTGCAACATAGGTAGTATTTAAATTGTTACTTACTGAGTTGTTCTTTAATTTCAAATACTCCTTCAGTTTCTCTTGGCAAGCTTACTCCTACAGCATTTCTAGCTGCCACTCTAAACTTGTACTTCTTTCCCTCTTTCAGACCAGCTACAACAATGGAGAGATCTTTAACAACTGAATATTCTGTCCAACGATCCGCTGGTTGGTCATCTTCTCTGTAGCTAACAATGTACCCATCAACTTTAGCGCCTCCATCACGCAGTGGTGGCAGCCAGCCTAAAGTAGCACTATTCTTCGTAATCTCAGTAACTTCAAGTTTTCTTGGTGGATCAGGTTCACCTTTCAGGGGAAAAAAAACCCAAACACTAAAAACATAGAACACATTAAACACTGAATTTCCAAGATTTTCTGACTATCAAATACTTGTTGAATTATTGGATGCTATCTGTGCTAATTCAACAAGAATGGAAAAGAGCAAAATTCTTAAAAATTGCAAAGACACTATATTAATAGATTGTATTATTTGAAAGAAACTGGCACAGAAATATTTATGTTTATTATTGAGTGGTTAGTGGCATTGTCCCATTTAGAAACAACTTCTTTAAAAAAATGCAAAATCTTATTAAAATTAGAAAAAAAAAAACATAAAATGTGCATGAAGGCATACTTACTTAGGGGATCTGTTGCTAGAACTGGTTTTGGTAAGTCACTTGGAACACCTGACCCATATTCGTTTACTGCTGTTACTCTAAAGAAATATTCATTTCCAGGTACGAGGTTAGCTATTTGGAAACTAGTTTTCTTTAGTTCTGCAGTGACAGTTCCCCAGGTCTTCCTGTCAGCCTCACGTTTCTGCAGGATGTAATGAGTCACTGGGCTACCACCGTCATTCTCTGGAGGTGCCCATGAAAGATGGCATGACATCTTGGTGACATCTGATACCTTGAAGTCTGACACAGGTCCAGGAGTATCTATAAAGAAATTTCAATTTATGCTAGTCTTTTTTTTTCTTTAATAAGTTAAAATTAAGGGGGGGGGCTATCATCTTCCTAATCATAGAGAGTTAGTATTAGCTGATAGAGTTGTGCTCAAAAACTGTAGCACCTGGGGGTCATAAAAATTCCTCCAATGAACATTCAATATAGTTAAAAAATTGTCTAGAGGTATTTCTCTCATTACTTACCCAGGACTCTGACATTCACAAATACAGCCTTTTCTCCGGCTGCATTAACAAGCGTCAATGAATATTTGCCTGAGTCATCACGTGTTGAACCAGGGATGACACAGAAGGCCATAGTGTCAACCAGATCAACTTGTCCTTTTCTGATAACATTATCAATACCCATTCTCCTCCAGGTGACTTTTGGTGCTGGGCGACCCCTAATAATTGCAAAAAGTCTAATAGGGCATCCTGCCCTGACTGTGACTAACTTTCTCATGCTTGCATCCAACTCAATCTCAGGAGGTTCTGAAAGACAAAATTAAAGAAACAAAATGCAAAGTTTAGCACATGAAATAAAACCAGAGCAAGTAAAGATTGTACGCAAATACTCAAAAAAAAGATGGGAAAACTCACCAAGTATTTCTTTGGGAGACACAGCTTCTTTCAGTTCAGCTGGTCGGCCAAGGCCAACTTGGTTTTGGGCAGAGACTCTGAACTCATATAACTGGTTCTCATCCAGGCCTGTGGCTGTAAATTCTGTATGAATAACTTGGGCAGCAACATTGCATCGTTTCCATCCTGCTTCAGGATCAGCACCCTCAACTTTTGGTCTAATTTCCACAACATATCCAATAATTGGAGCACCACCATCATACACTGGTTTTCCCCAGCCAAGGGTTATGGAATTCTTTGTGCTATCAACCACTCTCAAGTTTGTGGGAGGACCAGGTGGTTCTGAAGGACAAAAAAATATTACAGATAAGAACACAGTCGTGCAGTTTAGCAGTCTGTTATGTTAACATTAAACCAAAATACTGTAGAATACAATGGTATGATACCTATTGGGTCTTTTGCTACTACAGGTCTTGATGGCAAGCTTGGTTCTCCAAGTCCAACTTCATTTTCGGCACTGACGCGGAACTGATATTCGTGACCGGGGATGAGATTAGTAACCTTCTTGCGTCTCTCTGGGATTGCAGTCTTAGTAACAGGAACCCATCTTAGTGATCGTTTCTCTTTCTTCTCTAAAATGTATCCTGTAATTGATTTGCCACCATCATATTCTGGTGGATTCCAAACTACAGTCATCTCTTCTTTGCTAACTCTTGTGACATCTGGAGGGTCGGGACGTCCAGGTCTATCATATTTTGTTTTTGCAATAATTGGGTGTGTTTCTGTTGGTGGACCAGTGCCCATTTTATTCTCTGCACGTACTCTGAATATATATTCATTACCTTCAATGAGGCGTGTCACATTTGCAGAGGTTGTTAGGACAGAGGAAGAGTATGTAGACCAAACCATACGCTTGCTTTCACATTTTTCCAGGATGTAGTTCTGTATTTCACAACCACCATCATCTTCTGGAGGGTCCCAAGTAACAGTACATCTATCACTTGAAATGTCAGTGACTTTCAAGTTTCTTACGGGACCAGGTTTATCCAAGACAATAACAGTAGCATACGCTACAAAGCTACCAGCTGTGTTAGTTGCAGTAATCACATATTTCCCACCATCACTACGCCTTGATTTTGTGAGAACAAACTTAGATGTGTCAGAAGTTGTTTCAATACTGACTCTTGGAGACCTGGTTAGATCTGTAGCATCTTTGTCTTTTGTCCATACAACCTCAGGCTGTGGCTTTCCTCTGACTCCAGCCTCAATTCTAATTGTGTCACCTGCTTTCACAGTTAGCACCCCACTTAACTTCAAGTCTAGCACTGGTTTCTGCAGATCTTCCTTCACAACAACTTCAGCTGTTCTTACCCAGTCACTTTCACCTGCCTCATTCTTGGTTTGAACTCGGAATTGGTAAATCTTATTTTCAACACATTTATCTACCATGTAGTGTGTTTCCTTAATGCTGCCTTTGTGAACCCTTTCCCATTCATCTGAATCTTTCAGTTTTCTCTCAACGTGATAACTTAAATTGGGACTTCCACCATCATAATCTGGCCTTCTCCATTTCAGATATACAAATGTCTTTCCTTTCTCTGCAATATGAAGATTTTCTGGCGCTCCAGGCTTGTCAATAGGATTGATGGCAAGTATAGGAGTCTTGGTCTCAATGCAAGGACCTGGACCTATTTTGTTTTCTGCACAAACTCTGAAGAAGTATTCACGGTTCTCTATAAGATTTGCTTTTACTAATCGTTTAGTGATGTCAGAGGAGACAATTGACCATCCTTTCTGGTTTGGTTGGCGGTACTCTACTATGTAATTTGTAATTTCAGAGCCACCGTTATCCACTGGACTCTCCCACGCGATCATACAAGAATCTTTTGTGACATAGCTTATTTTCAGGTTCTGACATGGTCCAGGTCTGTCAAGTACATTAACAACAGCAAAAGCTTGAGCATGCCCACAGCTGTTCTTAGCTGCTATTATATATTTGCCATGATCAGATCTTTTGGCTTCTTTCACTTGCAGTTCAACATTAGGTAGATCATGGAGTATTTCAACACGCTTTTCTTGGACTATTACTTTGCCATCTTTAGACCACGTTACGTCAGGGTCTGGCCTGCCTTTTACTTTACCAGTAATATGAATTGTTTGGCCTACTCGGACAGTAATTAAGTCTCGACAGGTCACATCTAGGCTTACTTCTGGAGGAGAAAGAATATCCTTTGCAAGTACAGTTTCTGCCAGTTCTCTTGGTTCTCCCTCTCCGACAATGTTGACAGCTTTTATTCGGAATTTATATTCATTTCCTTCTATTAAACCAGGTACTCTGAAAGCACACTGTCTAATGAGTTCATCCTTATTAATCCTATTCCACTGCGTAGTTCCAGTTTTCTGACATTCCACAATGTATCCCAGAATCGGGCTGCCACCATCTTTGAGGGGCTTTGTCCATACAAGATCAGCTGTTTCTCTGGTTTTGTCTTTTAATTTTGGATTTATAGGTGGTCCAGGAGGAGTGATAGGACGTGACGCTTTTATTGGGTCAGAGCTTGGAGATGGTTTGCTTAAGCCCACCATATTTTCTGCAAAAACTCTGAATTCATATGTGTTGCCTTCAAAAAGACCAGTGACTCTGTATTTCATATCAAGTATTGGTGTCTTATTGACACGCACCCATTTACCAGATGTTTCCCGACGTTCAAGTATATAACCAGTTATTGGAGTTCCACCATCAGATTTTGGTAGGGTCCAGGACACTGTTGCTGCATTTTCTGTAATATCATAGACAGTTGGCTTACCAGGTGGGGATGGTGGATCAAACATATATTTAGCAACTGTTGGTTCTGAATCAAGGGGTGCACCAATGCCTATCTTATTTTCCGCCCGAACACGGAAAATATATTCACAGCCTTTCTGCAGTCGTGGAATCTTAATTTTTGTGTGACTTGTTCCAGAGCTAACTACTCCCCAAGTTTCTTTCTTTGATTGACGCTTCTCAACAATGTAATTTATTATAGGACTTCCACCGTCATCTTTAGGAGGGCGCCAAGAAATAACCATGTGTTCTGGTGTTACTTCAAGAATATTAATAGGACCAGTTGGTGGGCCAGGAACATCCAAAACTGTGAGATGTAGAGCAACAGTTTTGCTGCCAGCTGCATTAGATACTGTGAGCAGATATTCTCCTGTATCTTTTCTTATACAGTCTTTGATGGTAAGTACAGTTGAATAATCGTCAGTCTCAATCTTGTGTCTGCCATCTGTTTTAATTTCAGTGCCATCAGTAATCCATTTTGCAGTGGGAACTGGCACACCTCTCATAATTGCAGGAAGTCGCACTGTGGTGCCAGCTTTAACAACAAGACCTTCAATTAACTTCACATCTAGTTCCACAGATGGAGGTACTGAAATTAGAGGAAAATAGAAATTAAATTTTCAGGGGAAATACTTAAAGAAAGAGAGAAAGAATCAGTGAAACAACATGAAAAACTAAAAATCACCTAGTTTTTCTTGACACTCTATTGGTATAGTTGTATCTGGAAGGCTAAGACCAACAATATTCTGAGCTTTCACACGGAATTTGTATATTTTCCCTTTTTGTAGGCCTGTAACAACACAGTCTAACATAGGGACTGTCTGGAACTTTGTCCACTCATCTGCACCATCTTCTTGATATTCCACCAAATATCCAGTTATCTCAGCACCACCGTCACGATCTGGTCGATTCCAAACAAGGGAAACTTCAGTCTTGTCAACATCTACATGATGCAGATTCTTTGGTGGCCCCGGAGGATCTTTTAAAATACAAAACCAAAATAGTTACTAGGATGGCCAATCTATGGTAGCAGTGTACCGTGTTCACATTAGTACCAACAAGTTAATCTCAAAAATTACCGAGAACAATATGACAAAACCAATCATATAACTGAAAAACACTTACGCAGTGGATCCATAGCTTTAATAGGCTTAAGTGTTTCCACATATGGACCTCGACCAAACTGATTCTCAGCTGCAACTCGGAAGATATACTGAGTGCCTTCTATCAGATATTTAGCCATGTGACTGCGTTTCTTAGAGGAAGATGAGATGGCTACCCACTGAGCAGAAGCTACATCTTTCCTTTCCACCACATAGTTGGTAATGACAGAGCCACCATCATCTTCTGGTTCCATCCAAGTGAGATAGCAAGAATCGCTTCTAACTTCACTGATTTGCAGATTTCTGGGTGGACCAGGCTTATCTAATATTCACAAAAATGGAATCTGTTATTTATTTGATAACCAAAGAATTTTTTACAAAGCCTAGTAAATTTCAAGATAAATTAATATTTAATGTAATTTTTAGTCCTTTTTCGACTGTGCATTTCTTATAACTAGGTTTATTGATATTTTCCAGACATTCCTTTATTTCTTAATCTCTAATTATAGAATAAAAACATGCAATATAAAAGGAACATCAAAAAGATTACCTAAGACAACAACTTTTACTGAAACAGTCTTTGAACCAGCTGGATTTTCAACTGTCAGGGAGTAAATTCCCCCATCTTCATGGACAGTGTTACGAATTTCAAGCTTACTGCCAACTCCTGTAACCTCAATATCAGCTTTGGGTGAGACCTCATGACCTTCTTTTTTCCAAGAAACTTTTGGGAATGGAACACCTTTAATAACAGCACTAAGTCTCAGGGTATCTCCAGCTTTTACATGCTGTTCTCGGGCCATATTAGCATCAAGTATCAGCTCGGGAGGTTCTGGAATCAAAATGATATGTTTTTAGAAATTTAGAGGAAAAATAATCTCTTCTTAGGTAAACTTATCTGATCTTATTAAACTCACCGAGTCTGTCCTTTACTTCTACTGGATCGGGAACATAGGCTGGCTCAGATTCACCTGCTGCATTGACTGCCTTGACCCTGAATTTATAGGTCAAACCCTCGGTAAGGCCAGTGACTTTGTATTTTGTTTCAGGACAAGAATCTGCTGTAAGATTGGCCTTTTTCCATTCTTCATCTCCAACTTTCTGATATTCCACAAGGTAGCCAATTATCTTGCCATTACCATCATGGCGTGGTGGTTGCCAAGATAAATCAACTGAATTTCTAGTTTTATCTACTGCTTCTGGATTAACAGGTGGACTTGGTTTTGCTGTTAAAAATGCAAAAAAAAAAAGAAAGAAATGGAAAAAAAAAGGAAATTATTAAAATTATTTTCTGACTGAAATGAAGAGTGCATTACAATTTCAATAAGAAATTAAATTTAATACTTTACCGATTGGATCTCTAGCGAAAATTGGCTTTGATGGTGGACTAGGATCACCAACGCCAATTTCATTTTCTGCTGAAACACGGAATTCATATTGACAGCCTTCAAGGAGGTCAGGTACTTTGAACTGAGTACTGGGGAAAATCGGGTCTTTGGTAACTCTGACCCATCTTGTAGCCATTGTTTCCTTCTTTTCTACAATATAGTTTGTTATTGGCTTGCCTCCATCATATGGTTTGTTCCAAACCACTACTGCAGAGTCTTTGGTAACATCCTTAATGATCGGTTGCTCAGGTGCATCAGGAACACCTGGGGAAAAAGAAAAAAGTGTTTATGAGCACTATAAACAGAGTAAAGGTTGAAGTATCAAAGTAAGATAGCAAATGAATAACATACGGAAACGGTCCTTGGCTTTCATCTCATCAGAGATGAGAGGATCACTTATGCCATAAAGATTTTCAGCATAAATTCGAATTTGATAATCTCTTCCTTCAAGCAGTTTAGGAATTTTGCATGTTGTCTTAACTGTGGCAGATGTAACTGGCATCCACACGTCTCTGTGTGCATCCTTCTTCTCAATAATGTAATTGGTAATTTCACTGCCTCCATCATCTAATGGAGGTTTCCAGGAAACTATCATATGATCTTTATGAACTTCATCAAATATAACTGGGCCTACTGGAGGTGATGGGCGATCTGTTTAAGAAAAAAAAAAGCATACCGATGCTTTTATATGGACTTCACATAATGACATAGATTAAACAGTGTCAATACAGTAAGTAGATTATGAAATTAGAAACTTGGCATCACAGTTTTAATAAGGAATCAAGACCTCAAGGCTATTCCTCTTTAATATGTGTTTGACTCACTAGACTTAATTCCTTAATGTTTGTAAGGTATTTGGTGATTGACCTTTTCTACAGTTTTGGCATTCTCTAAATGCATGTAGAGACATTAAATTATCGATGCTGAATAAACTAAGCCAGAGTTAACTATGTACTCAAAGTTAATAAATAGTATTTCAGTATAAATAAATATTATATAAAAATATATAAATATGTAGTAAATAAAATTATTGTAATAAAGAACACATTTTAATATTTACATTTTGTATAATTCAATGAATTCTAATCACTACTAAAAATAACATACAATACTGTTGTTCAGTAAAACCCACCAACAACATTAACTTGACAAAATCCTTTTCTTGATCCTGTGCTGTTCTCTACAGTAACACAATATTTGCCTGAGTCTTCACGGACAGATTTTAGTATCCCCAAGCAAAGAGTTGTAGGAGTTGTCTTGATCTTTGTACGGTCATCTTCTTTCACAACAATATCATCCTTTAGCCAAGTAACCTTTGGTGCAGGCTTGCCTGAGTAACGTCCAGTCAGGCTGAAAGCTTCACCAACCCGAACAATAAGCTTGTCTCTAAAGTCAAGGTCAAGTGACGGAGGAGCTGAAAGACAATGTTAAAAAGCACAATGCCCACAGATGTCAGCAACATTAATAAGAAAAAGTAGGGAATAAGTAAATGTAATCACTGTTTTCAAAAGGAATACGAAAATGATACATACCAATTTCATCCTTGCATGTGATTGGTTTTGTACAAAATGATGGCTTGCCTTGCCCCACAATATTACAAGCACTCACACGATATTCATAGGTGTCACCCTCTTTCAAGCCTTCTACAGTGTATTTCCTATCAAGCATTTTCTCCTTTGTAACTCTGTGGAATTTCTCTTTTCCAATGAGACGGCTCTCTAGAACATACATGGTGATATCTGAGCCTCCATTATATTTTGGAGGATTCCAAGTTAATGTAACAGAGTTCTTGGTAACTGCTTTTACTTCCAGGTCTTCTGGACGGTCGGGAACAGCTGTGAATAAACAAAAAAATATGGTAAATGCATTTTTCTCCATATTCATCTCATATAACAGTAATCCAAACCTGGAAATATACTTACTGATTGGATCTCTAATGACAATCTCTTTTGTTGTCTCTGTGAATGGACCCATGCCAATTATATTCTCAGCTGCAATTCGGAAAAAGTAGGCTTTCCCTTCAGTGAGTCCCTGAACAGTAGCATTCTGTCTTGTAACTGTGTAGCTTACTGGAGTCCAAGCTCTATGATCAGATTCACGTTTTTCAATTATATAATTGGTAATAGGAGAACCACCATCATCTTCTGGAGTAAACCATGTCAATTTACAAGAGTCATTAGTTAGGTTCTCAGTAAGGAGTGGCATTCCAACTGGGCCTGGCACGTCTGAAAGCAAATAAGAAATGTAGTATTTAAGTATACATGCTGAATCCTATGAAATTTTACTTGTTCATGGGTACTGAAGATGCTGTTTACCTAGCACGTCAACAATAATATTCTTCTTCCGTTCACCACCGGCATTTTTAGCAAGAAGAGTGTATATACCCTGATGGCTCCTTTTGCAATTCTTGATGACCAAAGAAGAACTAATAGCTGTTTCTTCAATTTTGGCTTCTTCTGGTAAAACTTGGTCATCCCTGCTCCAACTCACTGTTGGAGTTGGTTTTCCTGAGACATATGCTATGATCCGAATTACTCCTCCAGCATGAACAACAATTCTGTCCCTGACGCTTGCATCCAAATTAATATCAGGAGCCACTGTGGGAGGTGAACAAAAAAATTAAATTATTATTTTTTCCCTAGCTTTGACTTAGAGGTACTAAAAATGTAAATGTAAATGATAAATACCAATTCTGTCCTTAATTTCAATAATGTCCGTAACTTCTCCAGGCTCTCCAATGCCAGCAGCATTCACTGCTCTAACTCTAAATTTGTAAAAACATCCTTCTTTTAATCCTGCCACAACGAACTTTGTTCCTCTAATTTCTTTATCTTTTACCTGGAAAAAAATTTTTATAACATCAGCTAACATCAAGGTGTCATCAATTCCTTTATAATGTTTGAAACAAATCTTAAATCTTAAATCAGATGTTGCTTCAGATTTACAAGCACAAGACAGTCTTAAGTGTACATGGATATAGCTCACACAGAATTCTTCAGAATCTGTGTAAGGAAATACAGGACATGGACATACAAGCTATTCTGAAGATTCACCTTTTTGATAAATCTGACAGACAAAGATATTACAGCAGTTAGAACAGTCTGTGGTCTCAGAAGAATTACATGTGTTATTGGACAAATAAACTCATATAGGTGAGAGCAGCCAAAAAAAAAAAATTATTTGTTCTTTTTAAGCCCTAATATGAAGCTTCTTTACCTGGAAACAGTGCAGGACATTTAGGTATTACTTAAAATACACCCAAGAGTTTACCAAGGTACAAAAAACAGCCAAGGTATGCATCAGTTAAATTTTCAGTCATGCACTGTTGAAAAAATAATACATTCTTGAAAAGGTAGGAAAATGTAGGGACATAGTAGTTGGAAATGATTTTGCACAGTCTGATACCAGTGAGACTTACTTTTGTGCTGGTTCTAACTTGGTCTTGTCCTCTGTTCTTTTATCACAAATTACCTATGTACTTTCTCACATTTTAAACAGAAACTTAAAAATTTTAACTTTAGGTAACTGCAAAGTTGACGTGATGTTGTGGAGGGGCAATTACTGACTTTTACATTTAGTCTTCTATTTTTAACATATGAAGATAATTATGGTGCAAAAATATGAACTTTTATAAAATAACTTGCATAGTGAAAATCTGTAAAAATATATTTTCTGGAGGGATGTCTTTTGATAGACACACAGAGAGAAGAAACACAGATTCTGTAGTAGTTTTCCACCTACCCGTTCCCACTCTTCCTTTCCTTCCTCTTTATACTCAACAATGTAGCCAGTGACCCTTGAACCACCATCCTTTAGTGGTGGAGTCCATTCCAAGTCTACAGAAGACTTTGTCCAATCAGTAACTTTTGGAATAGGAGGGCCAGGTGGGGCTGAAAAATATCGTTATACCATTACAGCATAACAATATATTCTATGTTCTCTAAATATTTTCAAATACAAAAATAGGAATCTAAAATACTTACCAATAGGATCTCTAGCAATTGCTGGATCAGATGGCATGCTTGGTGGACCAACACCAGCTGCATTGATAGCTGAAACACGGAATTGATATTCAGAGCCTTCAATAAGGCCTGTAACTTTGTACGAAACCCCCAGTGTCATGGGTTTGATAGGATCACGGTTAACCCTGGTCCATCTCTTTCCAGTAGTCTCTTTGCGCTCCAACCAGTAACCAGTAATAGGAGAGCCACCATCATGTTCTGGTTCTTCCCAGTTTACAGTCATTGAATCACGTGTTATACTGCTAACCGTTGGCTTGTCACAAGGCCCAGGAACAGCTGGGGGAAAAAATTCACACATAGCTTGCAAAAAAAAAAAGCTAAAAGAAGATGAAGATAGCTAGAGTACAAAACAGAGTTATGCACTCTCATGGTCACAGTTGCTTTAGGTAGTTACCTATCTGCACGAGACTCCTTCCCTCATTCACATTCCCATTCCTATTCAGGTGCATATAGTTTTGTGAAACATCAAGTATCTTTCCTTCAAATAACGATTGTCAAAAATGAGTTATTTCTTGCCTTCCTGGCTCAGTATTTCATTTCAGTGCCCAGTCTACTCTTGGATGTTTTAAGAATGATTTTCTCTTGCCAGCCTAACATTCCTTCTACATCAGAGCTACACCATCTAATTCCTCTTTCAAAACTGAAGGCAAGAAATTGACCTTTCCTGATCTATAAGGTCAATAACATCTCAAATAGAACAGAATGACCTGAGTTTTATCAGACAAACCCTTATTTGTGTATTTAAACCTTAAATAAAGCATGAGATTGTATTTTAATATATAACAAGGAGGGGGGAAAGTATTTTTAAGTACTACATGTACTTTTAAGAACTAACTACTAATGGTAAAACTCTTCAAGCTGCTATAGAAGATTTACTTACATGAAGAGAGAAAAGTAGTAGTGGTATTTAACAGATGCTGTACACATACCAGCATATGAAAACAACTGACATAATTTGAAAGAATATCCCTACTTACTGAAAAGGTTTCGTGCTGTTTCTGGTTCACTATCCAAAGGTTCTCCAATACCATATTTGTTTTGTGCCATAATGCGGAACACATATTCATGGCCTTCCATCAGCTTGGGAACAGTGAATAAGCATTCCTTAGGCTCATTAGTAACAGGTACCCATGTCCTCCTATTTGCTTCTTTTTTCTCTATAACATAGTTTGTAATCTTAGAACCACCATCATCTAATGGAGGAAGCCATGATATTGTCATTTTATCAGCCAGAATGGATTCAAATTTAATAGGTCCCACTGGAGGTCCAGGACGACCTAAAAGATACATTTTTTATAAAGAAGAATTAAATCACACGTTATTAAAATAAAGTATAACATGAATGCTATCAATTTATGCAATGCATAAGAGTTCTTGATATCTACCCAGAACATTCAGTCTCATCTCCTTTGAAGCAGTTCCCAGATTATTTACAGCTGTTATAGTATATAAGCCTGTATCACTTCTGCGAGACTGTTGGATCAATAAAGTGCAAGTATCTTCACCAACGATCTTGTTGACATGTTGATCATACAGCACTGGTGTTTTGTCATCTGGTTTCTTTGGAGAAGCTTTTAGCCATGTTAATGTGGGGAAGGGTACACCCTTTATCTTGGCCACAATGTTAACATCTGTTCCTTCTTCAACCTCCATAAATTCTTTGAGTTCAATAGATGGTGGGCCTACAATGAAATGTTGAAAAATTAAAATACAAATATACTTCATAATTTTAAAATGGAATTTGTATTTACTGGTATCAGTTAGTACTTACATGTCTGGTCTTTGACAACAAGTGGGCCAACAGTGGCTGAAGGCCTACTAGGACC
The DNA here is from genome assembly GCF_949628215.1 of Phalacrocorax aristotelis. Classification (NCBI taxonomy): domain Eukaryota; kingdom Metazoa; phylum Chordata; class Aves; order Suliformes; family Phalacrocoracidae; genus Phalacrocorax; species Phalacrocorax aristotelis. The sequence goes on from NC_134280.1 coordinate 26,648,508, forward strand.
TGCTATATTTACAGCTTTGACTCTGAATTCGTATTCTCCACCTTCTACAAGATCCTCAACAGTAAACTTTGTTTCCTCCACATCACGTCTGTTGCACTGCTTCCAAGTCTCTTTCACTTCTCCAGTACGATCCCAGCGGAGACATTCAACATTATAATGTGTAACAGGAGCTCCACCATCATTCTTTGGTGGTTTCCATGTCAAGCTCACCGTGTTCTTTGTTACAAGGCCAATCTTTAGTTTAATAGGTGGATCAGGAGGATCTTCACAAACAAAACAAATGTGATTAAATCCACTGTACAGTACTATCTGGTTTTAAAGAATTTGTTTGTCTTTGATTTCACTTACGTATTGGATCCCTGGCTGTGGTCCGTTGGATGGTTTCTGCAGGAGGGCCAACACCAAAACGGTTTTCTGCACGTACCCGGAAGAAATACTCTTGACCAGATATGAGATCAGGTACAACAAAGGAAGTACTTCCACAGCTTGCATTAACTTTAGTCCAGGCCTTCCCATCAATAGTTCTTTTCTCTATAACATAACCTCTGATTCTATCTCCACCATCATCATCTGGCATCTTCCATGAAAGTTTACAACTACCTCTTGTGATATCACTTACTTTTAGGTCTTTTGGTGGACCTGGGACATCTGTTAAAGTACAAGCACAACAGAAAAAATTTTACATAAGAATGTAGAAAAACAAGACCAAAACCTAGTATTTGAATACTTCAATATGTGTAAGCCATACCAAGCACATTGACTCTGATATGCACAGTTTTTTGTCCTGCTTTGTTCTTTGCTGTAATACTGTATCGTCCAGAATGACTTCTGTTGCACTCAGGGATGATAATCACAGAACGTGTATCAGTTGCTTCCACCTGTGTGTTATAGAAAGAAAAAGAAGTTATAGATCAACTTTAAATATGTATGTATGAAAAAGTGCAACAATACTAAAGTTACAAAAATTGTTTGCCTTACCTGAGCTTCTTCAGGTACATTATGACCTCCCTCCTATAAGCAAAGAGAAATAATGTAAATATAAAAGGGGATAGGCTTAACTATCTCGAAACACATGTAGAAAAGCTTTTTGTTTTACTAACCTTTGCTGTCGTCTTTGCTTTTCCTTCAAACTCCCAAAATGTTTTTGGAACTGGACGACCCTTGATAACAGCTGGGATTTTAATTGTTGTGCCAGCACGACAAGAGAGGAAATCCTGTGCTCCAATATCAAGGAAAATTTCTGGTTCCTCTGCAAAAATATTTTTATGTATAAATTTTAAGAGCTACTGAAAGTAAATTTCTGTCAGTACTGAGCTAACGCCCCACACAAACAGGCAGAATGCATGTTTATGTGAGAAAGGGTGGGTGTGCAAAAAGGAAGCTGGGGAGTATATAAATAGAAAAATTTGTAGTAGTCATTTCTTCATAAAATACACATTATTTCCTTAGTATGGATGTAGGTGCTAATCAGTTTTCTAATGGATCCTGCCCTGGTAAAGGTCATCATCACACTTTCAAAAACGTGTGTCAATTGTTTGATACATTTTTGTATAATTATTTGTTCTATTTTGACTTCGGCTTGCTTGGCATCTTGCTTGAACATTCACAGCATCAGGTGATATTTAGATATAAATAACTAAATTACGCACCAGAACACTTACCTAGAATATCTTGGACAAGTATTTCTGATGTTGCAGGACTTGGTTCTGATTCTCCAGCAGCATTTACAGCTTTCACCCTAAATCTGTATTTTCTGAGCTCTTTCAAGTTGGGAATAACACATTCACAAGTAGGAAAGAGTTTGTCTCCTTCATTCACTTTCTTCCAGTCAGTACTACCTTCATCTTGCATTTCGACTATGTATCCTTTTATAGGACTCCCACCATCCTTTTGTGGAGGCTTCCACGCAAGAGCTACAGATGATTTGGTTTTGTCTTTGACCTCTGGGCAAGATGGTGGACCTGGAACAACTTGTAAAACAAAAGCAAGTAAAAATTATCTGGGAGTTAGTGACTGCCTATATTTTTCTGAACAGTTTCTAGAGGAATGCAAGTATTTTCATTTTCTTCTGTCATACATAGAGTGTATGATCCTAGAACATGCATACTAATTACATATATTACATATATTATTAAGGGATACTTAAGATACAAGGCATAAAGATTGAACTCTTTAACAACAAAGAAAAACAATAATATAAAAATCTGACTCTGAATTCACTTTTATCTGGCAATGCTGGTGCCATGATAGTTTAAGGTTCATAAAAGAGGTAAAAAAATTAAAATAAAGCTAATTATTTTTAAAACAATGAAAAACAGCAAATCAGGAAACTACTTGGTGTCAATATATTCTTTTTGGTTTAATGAAAGCAAAGCATTAGATTAATTGCACTAAATTCAATATAAATAATAATAGCACATTTTAATTCTGGTGTGATAATGTCCTTAAAAATAGTCATAGAAATTATATACTTACATATGGGATCTGCTGCTAAGGCAGGATCTGATGGTTCACTGGGAGGGCCAATTCCAGCAAGATTTTCAGCCATAACTCTAAACTGGTATTCAACACCTTCAGCCAAACGAAGCACATTATACTCTAGACCTTTTACTGATGGTTTTGTTACTGGAGCCCTGTTAACACGTGACCAGTAGACACCTCCCACCTCTCTCTTCTCCAACCAATAGCCAGTTATTGGGCTGCCACCATTGTTCAAAGGAGGCTCCCAAGTCACCAACATTGATGATCTGGTGCGATCTAAAACTTTGGGTTTTCCAGGAGGTCCAGGAAGGCCATAGGGATCCTTAATAACAACCTTTTCTGAGAGGCATTCATCACTTATTCCATATTTGTTTACAGCCCGGACTCTAAACTGGTATTTTTCATTTGTTGCAAGATTCCATACCTGAAAAATAAGATTTAAATAAATTCTTTGTTACTTTCAGAATAAACTTACTTGAAGTTATGCAGCAGTTTCACTTTAAATTCTGCCTTGGAATCTCATTAACATAACTACGTTATTGTACTACACAGCTGTATGTAATGCCCTAGGGATATTCTTATTTCAGGTGCATAGGACTGAACATAAATGAAAATGTCATCGTGTTTGTTTCTGCAGTTGGTAAGGCTATGAATAATGCTGGGAAATGGAAAGGGAAATGTTTTCTAAACTCAGCTGAGATTAAGTAGCAAAAGAGAGAATTTCTTGTTTTATCACGTGAGGAAAACACACATACGTAGATGGGCAACATTCATCTAGTAATTCCAGAGCCTAAATGGAACGTGAGCACAGGTATCTATGCAAGTAGCAGTTTTCATTAGATGTGTACTATTGTTATTTTTTTATGCATACTAAAGTATGTAATAAAGATATTTTAGAAATTACCCCAAATCTTCTCTCAACGGCACTTTTGGAGACTTCTTCCCACTCAGATTTCTTCCTACTAGCATCACGTTTCTCAATAATGTAATGGGTAATTTCACTACCACCATTATCAAGTGGTGCATCCCATGTTAAATAGCATGATTCTGCTTTAATATCAGAAACAGCAAGATTTCTTGGTGGAGAAGGACGATCTGCATGAAAGTAATAGAGGCTTATATTAATAAAAAGGCAAAAGCATTTTATTAGCTGTCATTTTATTAAAATGTCACATCCTTACCATACACTTCAACATGCACATTGCGAAACGCAGTGCCAAGACGATTGGAAGCTCTCACACTGTAAGTGCCTTTATCATCCCTCAGTGCTGCAGGCAGGATAAGTTCGGTTTTTGCCTCACTTCTAGATAATTCTTCCTTGGTTATCTTAAGTGCGCTGGATGTTTGATCAATTAAAACTTCATTCTTGTCCCATTCAATCTTTGGCATTGGCAGACCTGTCACATCAGCAGGAATATTAACTGGTTCTCCTGCCTTCACTTTGATAGTATCTCCCCTCACAGCCAAGCGTAATGTAACAGTTGGAGGTACTGAAAACAAGAAGAAAAATTACAGGGTGAAGGTGGAAATGAAACAGAGAAATTGCCTTGCAGCATTCTGGAGATATTTGTATGGATTTCTTTAAAGGAGATAATACCTTCATCATCTTGTATAACTACATTGAGGGGCAATGATGGTTCACTTTCTCCAATAGCATTGACAGCTTTGACACGGAATTCATACATATGAAGTTCATCGAGTTTTTCAACGAGAAGAGATGTTGTTGGACAGAGCTTTGCATTAACTCTTTCATAGTCTTTTGAATCGTGTCGTCTCTTCTCAACAATATAGCCTAAGACAGGGCTGCCACCATCACTACGTGGAGGCTTCCAATCAAGTGTAATGGTTGACTTTGTCCTCTCTGTGTACATGAACCTCTCAGGTGCTGTTGGAGGACCTGTTAACACAGATAAATCATAATGAAAAAAAAAAATAAATAGAGATTTTTAAATCATATTAATACAGTAGCTCTGGCTTTTTACAGCCATAGCTTTTGTATGTAAAGTATCTGAGTATGATTATGGATAGTATAAAGTTATGTATGTGGATAAAAAGGTAATAAGTAGTGTCTCAGTAGACATCAGTATTTTGTTACATAAAGAACCATAGTAGTTTTACAGACTGATTCAGAGACCTGACTGAAGTAATTAATCTAAGGCAGATGCCTTATCCAGGTAGTAGTAAAGTAAATACACTTTATAGAAAGCAATCCACACAACAGTACTTGTCTATTAACATACAATTAAAAATCGTTTAAAAAACCCGATAAAATTAGTCATCTTACCTAATGGATCAACTGCAAGAATTGGTCCTATTTCAACAGGTGGACCAGTACCAAACTTGTTCTTGGCGCTAACACGGAATTTATACTCCTGCCCTTCAACTAGACCTGTAATATCACATTTAGATCTCTCTGTGTCTACAGCTAGTCTCCATGTATGCATTTTGGCATCTTTCCGTTCAACAATGAAGCCGATGATATCACTGCCACCATCATCTTCAGGATCAGACCAGTTAAGCAAACACATCTTCCTGTTTGTGACCACTGGTTTCAGGTCAAGGACTGGCCCAGGAACATCTGAAAACCAAAATCAAACAAGTAGGACAAAGCCCAAAGATTATGTCACCAAAACAAATGCTCAGTTGATTTCAGAAAATATTTTTCTTACCAAATACTTCTACTCTGGTTCCTGCAGACTTGGAACCACTGCTATTAGTAGCAGTAATTACGTATCTTCCATGGTCTTTTCTCAATGCATTCTTAATGGTTAACTCAGATTTTGTGCCAACATTTTCAATAACAACTCGATCTTTGTCTAATTCACCCTCCTCCACAGCCCATGCGATGGTGGGAGCAGGACGTCCTGTCACAGTGGCAGGAATTCTAATAGTTTGCCCAGCCATGACCTGAATGCCTGCTTTGACAGAAATATCCAGCTCAACAGAGGGAGGCTCTGCAGAAGAGAGAGAAACAGTTTATTATTTCAAGAGAGATATTCAAAAACACCTTTTAGGCAGCAGGATATTTCTTGAAAATAATACAATTGCAATACCTTTAGGTTCTGCAACTGTTACAGGTTCAGTTTCACCAGGCGGTCCTTCACCAGCTGCATTAAGTGCAGTAACACGGAGTTTATAGTCTGCACCTTCTCTGACTTCTTTAACAGTATATTGTCGAACCTTAATGGGTTTCTCTGTGCAACGTGACCACTCTTTTACTCCCATCAGTTGTTTATATACGTGGTAACCAGTAATATCTCCACCACCATTATATGCAGGAGGTTCCCATTCTAACTCAATAGAAGTTGAGCTTGTATCAGCAACCCTTGGAATGGGTGGACCGGGTGGCACTATAAATAAATAGGTGTAAATCAAAGGTAAAGGCTTTGAATCCTATTCTGTCACCTATCTGCTATTAGTTTTTGATAAGCTACTTACTTATTGGGTCCTGTGCAGTTTTTGGATCTGATGGTGGACTAAATTTACCAGGGCCAGCTGCATTTTCAGCACATACTCTAAAGATGTAGGTTAATCCTTCCAACAGTCCTTCAACTTTTATTTCCAGAGCATTCACAAGGTTCCTGTTGACCCGAGCCCAATGAGTACTATTAATTTCACGTTTTTCAATCCAATATCCTATGATTGGGCTGCCATTGTCTTTTGGTTCATTCCATTTAACCAACATACTGTTGCTGGTAACATCTTGCACATCAGGTTTATTAGGTGGATCTGGTGGAGCTGAAAAGATGAATTGTAATTTTATCATCATTACTGTCTTCTCCAGAGCTTACTCAAAGCTAAGAGAGAACTAAGATATGAGAAATTACTAATTTTAAGTAATTCATAGTTCTTCTACTCTCCTTTTTAGAAAATTTGATTCCTAACTGCAATCAGTAATCAAACTTGCAGTGGTTCTCTCTTTTGGTAAGAATATTAGTCTACTGAACACAGAGAATGTCACTATTCAGATGTTAAAGTGTAAAGTTTTGTGACGGTGATTGTCATTCTCATTTCTTTACTATTGAAAGTACAATGTTTTCAATATTTATCTTTATTTCAATGGTTTTAAATGTGCAATAAATAAGAATCACATTGCTTAAGGTTCTTCTGGGAAACATTCACACAGATGAAGCCGAGTGTTCTAAGAGTCTGTGTAGATTACACTGGCTTTCTGAAAAGGTTGTATTTCAAAATTAAAACTTACAGAAAGGATCTTTTGCTGTCACTGGTTTTGAAACACATGGTGGCCCTGATCCAACTCTGTTTTCAGCAAATACACGGAAGAGATATTCTTTTCCTTCAATCAGTTTTGTTACATGGAATTTGCAATGCCTGAGTGTTGAACTGACAGTGACCCAGCCCATTTCAGCTTTTGTATTGTCTTTCTTTTCCAGTACATAGTTTAGGATTTCACTTCCACCATCATCGAGTGGAGGCTCCCACTTGCAAATTAATGAATTTTTCCTCACATCTTCAAATACAAAGTTGACTGGAGGCCCAGGTGTATCTGTTCGTAAAGCAGGAAAAATGATGAGTACTCATCTTGTGCACTTCTTACCCAATACTCTGAACAACTATGTGTTTTTGAGGACATTCATTACATACCTAAAACATTGACTTCACATGAGGCCTTTGCAACACCATGATCGTTTTCTACTTTAATTGTAAACATGCCATGGTCAGCTCTGATGGAGTCACGAACTGATAGCACAGACTCTCCTTCTTTATGGTTGTCAATACTTGTACGTTCTGGCAGTGAAAGCTGGAAAGGTTCCTCTTCTTTAGCTTCACCTTTCTTCTTCCTTGTATATGTAGTTACTCTCTTTTTGATTTCTTCTGGTCTGACAACTTCATCATTCCTCAGCCAAGTGATAGATGGATAAGGTGACCCTGAAATATGTGCCTCAAGTATGATCTCATCACCTCTCTTCACCTCAAGGCCAGACTGTAGGTTTGCAGCAAGGAAGACTTTTGGAGCCTCTGTAATAATGCAGAATAATAGATGGAAAGTAGAATCTTCCAATATGTTTGAGGATGTATGGCAATTGTTACAAATAAACAAATGAGTAATTCATACCTATAGGATCCACAGCTTTCACAAATGGAGTAATCCGAGAAGGCTCACTGATGCCAGCAGCATTCTCAGCACGAACACGAAACTGATATTCCTTTCCTTCCTCAAGACCTTTCACTGGATAAGTTAATAGAGGTACCAGGTAGTCATTGCATCTCTCCCACCTCTCCTTGCCTTTAGTAAGCTTTTCTATTATATAACCCATAATCTTGCTTCCACCATCAAACAAGGGTGGTTTCCATGTAAGTGTTACTGATTTTGATGTTGGGTTATGGACCTCAAGGTCAACAGGAGGGTCTGGAGGCTCTGTGGAAGCGTAGCAAAAGAGGGATCATATGAGAAAAGAAAATATGAAGATTTTTGTTAAAATTGAATTAGCTAGATTATTTAGTAGTAAAAAGCCCTTACGTTTTGGGTCTTCTGCAATGATTGGGTTTCTTAGTTCAAGATATTCACCTCCTCCAATCTTATTGACAGCTTTAACACGGAAATAGTATTCACTGTTTGGGATAAGATCTTTGACCTGCCATGAAAGCTTATTTTCACCAGACATGACTGGGATATATGTTCTACGACCAGCTTCTCTGCGTTCCAGGACATAGTGCAGAATAGGAGTACCACCATCAAAGTCTGGAGGTTCCCAGGATACTTTGCAAGAATTCTTAGTTACTTCGCTTGCCTTAATGTCTTTACACTGTCCAGGTGGACCTGTTTTAAATAGGAATAATAAAATTAGTTAACTAAATAGATGGGAAAATGTATTCCTACAAATATGAAATTATATTGCATTTCATTACCTTGCAGAAAGCAGACCAAAACTACAAACGTTGGCTACACAGCATATATATGAATTTATGTTCCTAAAGGTGAAAAATATTCAGAATTCTTATAGGCTTTTTTATATTTATACGATGACTATACATAATAATTGGGCTTTGAGCAGCCACTGACTAGTTAAACCAACTTGGGGTAAAGTGTTTTTTCTTGTGGGATTTTGTAACATTAATGCCTTTATGGCAAACTACATGTGTCTGAGTTGAAGTGATTCCTCCACATGGCAGAAAAGGGATTTTTGTAGTCCTTTCTTCTGTCAGCTGCCAGGATTAAGTGAGGATAAGTATCTTTCTCAAAATGGAAAAAGACTAGTTACCTATGACTTTGACATTGATTGAGCCAGTTGTTGATGCCAGCTTGTTCTCCAATGTGATAGTATAAACACCAGCATCAGCATGAACACTGTCTATGACTTCAAGCAATGCAGAGGTGTAGTCACTCTTCATTGTTGTTCTGTCACCAGCTTTCAACTCTTTGCCATCTTTGTGCCATGTTATAGTTGGGGATGGAACAGCTCTGAAGGGTACAGGGATACTTAATTTCTGTCCTTTAACAACAACAATGTCACGAGTTTTTAGATCAATGGTTGGATTACCTGTAAAAGTAAGTATAATATTAGTAGAAATCTGCCAAACAGCATTCTTTTTTCAGTTATGCAGATCTGAAAAAAAAAACCAAACAACAAAGAATCTATTCTTACAGTCTGGGTCCTTGGCAACAACTTTTTCTGAGATGTCTGATGGCTCACTAGCTCCCACAGCATTGACAGCTCTGACTCTCAGCACATACTCCTTGTCTGGAACAACACCTTCCTCCACTTTACATTTTAGATCTTTTATTGGACGAGAATTGATCCGCATCCATTTTTCTGTTCCTGCTTCACACATCTCAACATTATACCCAATAATAGGGCTTCCACCATTCTTCTCAGGTGGTTTCCATGCAATGCAAATGTGCTTTCGACCTGCATCTGTGACATGTAAATCCTGAGGAGGTGAAGGAGGGCCTGCAGAAATGGAAAAGAATTGTGTCATTTTTCTCCCAGAATATTTGTTCTACACAGTACACTGCTTCCATAATTCATACTTTGTATATTATAGAATTACTCACTTGTCGGATCTTCAATATGAATTAGGTCAGTTGGTTCACTGGGATGGCCACAGCCAGCTTCATTTTCTGCACGAACCTGGAACTGTACGTCTGTACCTTCAATGACATCAGTCACTCTGAAATTGCAATCTGGACCAGCTGTCTTGCCAGCTTTTACCCAGCGAGTGGCTAGTTTTTCTTTCTTTTCAATAACATATCTGAATATATTGGGGAAAATACTATCAGGTATTTGAAATATGAACACTTCAGATTTCTTACTCAATAAAATAGGTAAAGAGAGATTAGAATCCGTTGGCCAACTGAAAAGTAGACAGAGACATGGACGACAGATTCAATGAACTTTACTTCACACATCAAACCACTTAGTCCTGTTGGTCCTGGTAGGTCTTAGATGTAATGGGGCTGATGTTACTGACAGACCCAATACTAAAAGCCAGTTCCTAAACTTCTGTGTTCTCAGGTTTTCGAGAGCTGCAGAGGTAAAAGAACCTCCATGCTATATTTGTGTCCTTGCTAGTTTGGACCTTAGTGGTTAGTCCACTGAAAATATTTGTAGATATTACCTGTGAGCTACTCAGCTGTCAAAAATCTGCCTATGATGGTTTATGGGAAAGTTATGTGAATTAAGTGACTTAGGTTGCTTCAGGCAGATCTCTGTACCTGTCAGTTTGTTTAAGATATGCTTACTGTGATTGGAAAGGAGAGGAAGAGTGAAAATATAAACAGGAAAAATCTAACTGGCATTCAAGGTGAATTTCAGAGGACAGATACTTTAGAAATCAAAGAAAAGGGCAATTTAGAAGCAATCCAAAGGAGTAAAGAAGTCTGGAAAGTATAATAAAGAAGAGAGTGAACAGAAAAGACATGAGGCTTCATCTTAGCTGAGTGTACACAGTTTGAGCGAGAAACTAGGGCAGAAGGAAAATGTAGCACTATTACTTGGTAGATGGGTGTAAGTCACTACAGCTCTGGAGGAACTGTAGGCTATGGTTGCATCAATTTTTTTTTCTTTTGTATACAGTTCACTTTAATCTAATTAATTTGATTATATGCTGTTTTGAGGATGTTGACACACATGTGCATTCATAGACATTAGGTTATTTACAGTTGCATAATTTCCACATTTTAAAATTAAACCCTTAATTGCTTTGACCACATGGCTTCTCTTTTACATCCATCCACCTCTCTTTCATATAAAATGTGTCCATGTAAAATTTAAACATTTTGAGAGAAATGTCCTCATTCATGAAAAGATCTTAATCTACTGGAAATACTATACAAACTTAAAATGACCTTACCTTTGAATCGGTCTGCCACCATCATTCTTAGGTGGTTCCCATTTCAAATCAACATGACCTTTTGTCACTTCAACTATTGCAAGAGCATATGGAGGCCCAGGGGTTGCTAAAAGAAAAAAATACACACATTAGAAGAATAGGAATCCATTACATGTGAGCTGTTTCTACTGATCACTCAGTAAGCTAATCTGGAACTTACTGAATGTATCTTTAGCAAGCACTGAATCTTCAATTTCACAATAGTCGCTCTGGCCAATGGCATTTTCAGCAGCCACACGGAACACATACAATGAGCCTTCAGTCAGTGGGCTCACTGTGTACTTGGTATCTTTCACTGTTGTATCAACTGTCTGCCAGCCTTTTCGCCTTACATCTCTCTTTTCAACAATGTAGTTGGTAATTGGGGAACCCCCATCTTTTTCTGGTACAGTCCATTTAAGATCTGCTGTGTTTTTAGTAATATTAATAACCTCGAGCCACCTAGGTGGTGAAGGAGGATCTGTAAAATAGAAAAAGAAGGTAAAACAGGTTAATGTATTTCCCATCAAAGATCTTGGAAGACAGGGATACACCAAAAGTATTAAAATTTTGTATTTTCTTAGCTGAATCAGGGTAGATTCTAATATTTCATAAGCTTTCCAAGAGTTCACCTGGTACCTACAGAGGCAGGCACACATAGGTATTTTTTAAAGACAAAGCTTTAAAGACTGTATTTGCAGTAGCAGCACATTCTGAAACAATACTCACAGAGCCTCTCCTTGCACAGCACAGGGTCACTAGGTTCACTGGGCTCACTCTCGCCAGCCTTATTCACAGCTCTTACACGGAATGAATATTCTTGTTTCTCCATAAGCCCTTTGAGGAAGTGTTCAGTTGTGGGAACTCCTTCAGCCACCCTGACCCACTCATCTGTTCCGGTCTTCAATAGTTCAATGACATAAGATTCGATCTTTGCCCCTCCATCATGTTCTGGCTTTGTCCAGTTCAGGAATAATGACGTCTTGCCAACGTCCTTCACAGTTGGCTTTCCAGGAGGCCATGGTGGATCTAGACAGGAATCCAATATTAATTATGTGATTGAAAACAAAAAATTTTGTTGTTGTTGTTTTAAAATTAAACCATTAAAAATGTGTTTATTATACCAATTGGGTCTTTCACTAAAATTGGCTCTGTTTCCTTGCTTGGCTTTCCAGGTCCTGCAAGATTCTCTGCCAAGACACGGAACTTATATTTCTTCTTATTTGTAAGACCTTTAACTCTGGAAATAAAAATTAAGTTTGATTAAACCAAAACTACACATTAACTCATGCCTAAAACATTATTCTCTCTACTCTTCATTCTACAATTTACTTGGAAAATCGAAAATACCCAAATTACTGCTAATGATGTTTTATGAACTAGTAAATATTCAAAATAGGTATATTGTCAACAGTACAATGGTGCACCATGGGACAGAAACCAATGTTTTGAGAGTCATCCTGCATTTTTGTAAGTTCTGTGGTTGTTAGTTAATATGAATATCAGGAGAAAAAAAACCCAGGGTTTTGGTAAATTAATACTTGAGATGGCTATGCCTGCTATTTTAGAATGTCTTATGAATAATCAAAAAACACATAGCACAGGAATTATTTGAGCATAGTATTTTTTAAAAAAAGAGGCAATTCACTCTTGTGTAAAGATATTTTTCTTTAAAACTAAGTATCACAAAAAGTATGCCACCAGATATTAGTTGGATCTAAACTTATGGAGGCAAGGAAAAAAGAGTAAGAACAATACAAAACTTGTTTGAAAGGCTACTGTTACATTTCTATGTCTCTGTGACCTATTTCAGATTAAACTGACTATAGCCTTACTTGAACGTTGTATCTTTCACTGGCATTTTATTGCATTTTATCCATTTATCTTGCTCAGGATCATATCTTTCAACCCAGTATCCAGTTATGGGGCTGCCACCGTCTTCATCTGGTTCATTCCATGTTAAGGTGACTGAATCTTTAGTGACTTCTGTAGGCTTGAGACCCGTTGGAGGGCCTGGTGGATCTGTATAAATTAATAAATTAAAAACAAAACCAAAAACCATCACATATATGGGTTTTGTTTCCCCATTAAAATATTGTAAAAAATTAACATTAATTTAATTAACTAACCAAATGAATATTTTGCAATGATGGGGTTACACTGTGCTGGCTCCCCAATACCATACATGTTCTCAGCACTGACTCGGAACACATATTCTTTATGAGGAGTTAATTTGGTAGCTCTGAATTTTGTATCCTTAATAGTTGATGACAACTTGTGCCATATTTCACTGTCTGTAGCCCTTTTCTCAAGGACATAGTTGGTAATTTTAGAACCCCCATCATCTCGTGGAGGATTCCATGTCAGAAGGCAGGATTCATTTGTGATTTCTGATACATCAAATGCAGCTGGTGGACCAGGTTTATCTGTAGAGGACAAGATGTGAATGTTAATATTCTGCTAGCATACCTCAGTACACTACTAATGATTTTTATAAACAACATAAAACACATGCATACCAAGAACATTAACTTCAACAACAGCAGTAGCACGTCCACTGGAATTTACAGCTTCTATAATATAGGTTCCACTGTCACTCCTCTTGCTGTCTGTAATAGTGACTGTCGAATGATTAGGTTTGGTTTCAATGGTGATTCTGTCATCAGGTCTCAAAATTTTGTCAGCCTTGGTCCATGTAATCTGGGGCTCAGGCTTTCCAGTCACTTTAGCTGGCAGCTCAATTTTAGTTCCAGCTTTCACAGTAAGTCCAGCAAGAAGCTTCACATCTAAGAAAATTTCTGGAGCCTCTGATTTAGGAGAAAATAAAAACATTGTTATAGAAGTGGTATTTCAGAGACTGGTAAAAATAAAGCAGCTATTGCAGTTGTGTAATAAGTATTTGAAATAATTACCTTTTGCATCAATGGCCTGAATATCATCTGTTGGCTTACTTGGCTTGCTAGCTCCTATTCTGTTCAAAGCCTTAACCCGATATGCATACCACTCTCCTTCCTTGAGTTTTGTTACTTCCATTCTGTTAAAAAAAAAAAATCCAGATATTTAAAGTGGTGAGAATGGCTTGGTTAGTTGAAAGGATATGGTCTCTGATGTTAATATACTTACTTTGTTTCAACAACAGGCTCTCCACAGGTCTCCCACTTGTCTGTGCCACGTTGGGATTTTTCTACCAGATAACCCTTAATGCGGGCACCACCATCATATTTGGGAGGTTCCCATGTTAGGAAGATTCCTTTTGATGTTGGATTTCTCCATTTAACATTCTCTGGTGGATCAGGCACGGCTATTAAAAATTAAAAACGTATGGGGCCTTAGAAACCAGTCTATGGAAGATATTGTTTTGCATCTTATTTTGAAGAAAATCAGCAAGATCTCAGAAACAGAAAATTAGCAACAATGTAAAAAAGTTAACTCACTTGCTGGTGCCGACATATTTACAGGTTCGTCAATATATGCAGGTTCTCCTGGGCCACACTTATTGCATGCAGAAACTCTAAATAAATATTCTTTTCCTTGGATGAGGTCAGGTACAGTGAACTCTTGGTCAACAACATGATCCATAACCTAAAGAGAAAGCAGGCTTCAATGTGGTTTAAAATTTATTTCCAAAGAGCAATTACCAAAATAAGACACAAAATTCAGTAGTACATGTGGAAACAATATAGCAAATAGAAATTGAAATGAGAAAGAATGAACTTACTTTGTTCCATGTTTTCCTGCTTACTTCACGTTTTTCAATTATATAGCCAGTAACTGGACTCCCGCCATCATCTTCTGGAGGTTCCCATGACAACTGTACTGTGTTCTTGATTACATCTAAAACTTTAAGTTCTCTTGGTGCACTTGGACGTGCTAGAAATCACAGAAATGGTATTAATTATTTTGTAATTGGAGTTTGACAGATGATCTTTATGTAATCTGTCTGTTAGAAGACTTACTCTTCTTAGTCATTCTTCTTTAAACAGAAAATTTGGATATTGAAAACCAGAAAAGAGGTTTTTTGAGGATGGGTTTCTAGCTTTTAGTTATATTTTCATATACTTGGTTTACTGAAAGTTGTGTGATTTCACATTATTAACCTAATTAGACTTTAGCAAGATAAATATGGAATGTTATTACTAGAATATATACATGCCCGCTTACCAATGACATTAACATCAATTTCTCCTGAAACAGATGACACAGGGTTTTCTAATGTTAAGGAATAAATTCCCTTGTCTGGACGTTCGCTTGGAGTAATTACAAGTTCTGCAAAGGAGGCAGTGGTCTTCATTGTTACACGATCACCCTCTTCTAAGACTTGGTCACCAAAGGACCATGTGGCAGTTGGCACAGGGTAGCCAGTGATAGGAACACGGATCTTGATTGGCTCTGGAACAATAACTTCCAGCCCATCTTTAAATGCACTTAGGTCCATTGTAGGTCCAACTGGAAAAAGTGGAAAATGGATTAGATGAAATATTTTCAGATGTTCTGAATATGGCTAATGATAGCTGTGTTGAGAGGCTGTTTCTGACTGTATCTCAGCCTGCAGATTGGAGCTGTCTAGGCCTAGCTGTGACTTATCACTCCCTACTTCTCTTGGCTAAACATTTTTGAGAAATACATGAGATGATAAGGCAGCTTAGTATTTTCAAGTAGGAGATCTAATTTACCCTTCAATATAAAAACTTCTTACTGTTTTGATTTTTAGTTTTTTTATCTTCTCTGCCTTTCTCTTTCTGTTACCTCCCACCTTCCACAAAGCTAGGTTGGGAGACAAAGGGTCATGCCTTGCTACTCAGGCAACCTAATAGGTCTCTGCCTAATAGCACAGCTAATTATCTGCAGAATTCATAATGCAGGAGAAATAGCTCAGAATCTCAAACGTCTAAGGCTCTTTATATGAGTTGGCATCACAGTTATATCGTGAAAAATATTCATATTACCCACAAGATGCACTTTAATAGTGTGTGTTATCTGATTAATTATCTTTAATAAGTAGCATATGGCTTACCAAAAGTATCATCTGCAGTTAATGGACCAATAGCCTCCGCTGGGTCAGACACACCAGCTGCATTTTCTGCTGAGACTCTGTAGTAATAGCTGGATCCTGGCTTCAATCCAGATACCTAAAAAGCATAAATAATCATTTAGTAACTCATATTAAAGATGATCTACACAAATTGAGTAGTTTGTTGATGAACAGAGTATCTTACCTTAAAAGTAAGAGCAGGTACTAGTTTTGGATTACAGCGAATCCACTTGTCTGTTCCTTCTTCTTGCCTTTCAACAATATAGCCTAAGACTGGACTTCCTCCATCTTTGAGAGGAGGTTCCCATGTGAGCTGCACTGATGACTTAGTTTGATCTGAATGATCAAGATTAATGGGAGGACTCGGTCTCTCTGAAAATAATTTGAGAGAAACAAATTTTCGCAACTGATTATGGTTCTGCGTATCAGCTGTCTATACCTTAAAGTACTCTTTCTAAAGCCTTTGCATAGCTTTTTCTAAACCAGTTTTAAAAATTTATTTTGGATCTTAGTTTCAGAGCAAAAATATTTGGAGTTCTTACTGAACCAAATGGTAGCAAGGTAAATCTGATATGTTTGAAGGAAAAGTAGGAAAAATCTAACTTTACATGGTATTTGCAGCACACGTTTCTCAACTGAACTTTCCTGCACACATAATATATAACCAGCCAAAATGTCCCTGTCTCATAATGCAATCACAATCAGTGCTTGCATACTTACCGATTGGGTCCATAATTTTTACTGCACGTGTAGCAGGACTTGGTTTGCCAACTCCAACCATGTTTTGAGCTCTTACTCTGAAGAAATACTCTTCATTTTCCACAACATCAGTCAGGACAGCTGACAGTTCATCAGCTCCAGTGGTCATAGTTGGCTCCCATTTGATCGAAGCTCTGTTACGCAGCTCAATAACATAACCAGTAATTGGAGATCCTCCATCATACTCAGGTGGTTCCCAGGTAAGTGTAGCTCCAAACCTGTTCACATCAGTAACTTCTACATTTTGAGGAGGACCAGGAACATCTGCATTTTATTTTAGGGAGAAAAAGGAAAAACAAGGTATGTGTTTTTTACCTATTAGAGTTTGTAACTGCTTTTCTTACACTGTCATCAAACACTGAATTTTTCATAACTTCTGCTTACCAAATTTGCTCCTAGCTTCCACAGGTGTCTCTGTTTCCACTGGCTCACCAGTGCCCACTCTGTTCCGTGCACTAACACGGAAGAGGTACTCAACTCCTCCTTTTTGAAGTCCAGTAACGGTGTATTCACAATTTTCAGCACGATCAGTGACCATAATCCAGGTCTTACGCTTGATATCACGTCTTTCAATGACATAGCCTATTATTTTACTTCCACCATCACTTTCTGGTTCTTGCCAGGCAAGGCCAACTTCACCATCATATGTTTCGGTGACTTCCAAGTTTCTAACTGGACCCGGGACATCTAACAAAAATGTGACAATATTTTAGGGCATTGCACTTTTTTTTGTTTGTTTGTTTGTTGTTTTTTTTGTTTGTTTGTTTGTTTTTGTTTTGTTTTGTTTTCTTTTTGCTCTGGCTTAAATAAATGTAAGCAAGCTTTCAATAATGGGATTACTTACCAATGACATCTACATTGATGAATGCTTCTGCCTGGCCATGTTTGTTTCGAAGTATAACCTTGTACCTTCCCTTATCTGATTTCTTTGCTTCGTAAATTTTGAAGGTAGTGCAGTCTGTTGTTGTATCAACAGTTGTTGTGGGCAGATTTTCCTCCCCTTTCAACCATTCAGCTTCTGCTCTTGGGTAAGCATCATATGGAACAGTCATAGTTAAAGGCTTCCCAACATCAACCACAAGATTTTGATCACCAGTCTTGATTCTAGGAGCAGCTAAGGAAGATCAACATGACAAGTAAGTACTTACTTATAAAACAAATCTGATGTATTTGTGTAGTCAGCAAAGAAGATAATAGAGAAAAAAGGTTCTGTTGTGTGAAACCTAAGTAAATCCTTCATATACTCATTGGATTACTCCAGAGAAAGAAACTCAGTCAGGTTGGTATGTACTGTGTCCTCCTGTAAAGTCAGGGAAGAGGGTGTTGCTTTTTGAGCATTAATTTAATGTAGTTACTGGTCTGATCCTGTAAATCAGTCAAATGAGGAATTAAATGTCTTATATGACTGAAATGAGTAGGCCAAACGGTTTTGTGTTTTAGGTCTGCAGTGGCCTAATTTAAAGAAAGGTTCTGCCTCCTTTAAGCTCAATTCATGCTCACTGGTACAGACACTGAAATGTGACCTATATTTGCCTTAACACCTGGATTAGCATGGTATAATAAAAAAGGTTTGTTGCCTGAATTATAATTCATACAGTTTAAGTGCACTTGTCTCAGCCTGACTGTGTATTCATTTTAGTTCAAGTCTTTGAAAGAACACAAACCAATTTAGTTAAATAGTTAATTCACTAATCCAAGATTTTATAGGAGAAACACAAAGCAAGAAACTTACCAGCTAATTCAAGCTTAGCTCTAGCTTCCTTATCTTTGGCAATAAATCTGTATTCCCCTTGGTCACGGGGCTTTATCTCACACACCTGCAGCCTGTGAACCTTTCCTTCACTCATCATCTGATGTTTGTCACCTTGGACGATAATCATGTTATTTCTCAACCACTTGACCTCCACACCATCCTTGTTCAACTCCGCCATGAAGATGACATCTGCACCAGGAGCTTCATAAATATCTTGTGGTGGTCGGATGATCTCAACAGGGATTTCTGAAATAAATGTCAATTCATTTGGTATTATTTTTGTATTGTTTCTATTATTACTAAACCACAAAGAAATAAATTGTATTCAGTTTTACTCATACCTTCAACAAAAAGTCTTGCCCTAGATTTCCTGTCATCCACTCCACAAGAATATTCACACTCATCATCTAATCTACAGTCTTTTATGATTAATCTGTGCAGATTTCCATCCTTTTCAAACTGGTATCTTTATGGGGGAGAAAAGTAAGTAGTATTTTAGTTTCCAGGCAAAGCAACAAAATAAAGCAAGCATGTTTAGCATATTAACAACCATAATAAAATGTACATACTTTTTGCCTTCTTTGATTTCTCTTCCATTTCGGTACCATCTTACACTGGCTTTCTCTTTGGAAAGCTGGCATGTAAAGACAGCATCATCAAATTCAGTGACGGTCTGGTCCCGGAGATGTTCAATGAAGTCTGCTGGTGCTTCTGTGATAAGAAGCTCTGCAACAGATTTGTCTTGTCCAGCAGTAACAGTGTATTCACCTTCATCTATAAATCCACAGTCTTTAATGATGAGTGAGTGTTTGTATTTATCAATTTTGTACAAAATGCGCTTGTTGAACGTGATCTCTTCACCATTCTTTGTCCATTTGAGGGTTGCATTGAGGCGATTGACTTTGCACCAGAATGTGACAGTTTTCTTTTCCATGGTCTCAATGTCTTCAAGGGGCTCAACAATTCTGAGATCCTCCTCTGTTAAGACAATAAACCAAAACTGATTAATTTAAATCCTCATGATCTTGATGAGAAACTGAGTGTAACATCATGAAAAAAAATTATTAGAGTGAAAGTTATTTACCTAATACTGTTAAGGCAGCAGAGCTTTTGACGTGTTCACCTCTTTGGTTTGACAGTGAGATGGTATAGGTCGCTTGATCTTTCAGCTGTGCATCTCTGATTCTGAGAGTGTAAACTAAATCCTTCTGGACAATAATGTATTTTGCACTATCAAATATTGCTTCATCGTTTTTGTACCACTTCTCTTTGGCACCTTCTTTATTGACTTCGCAGTTGAAGATAATTTCTTGACCCTCATTAACTTCTTGGTCCTTAAGGGGAGTTATAATCCTGAGTTTTTCTGAAATTGAGAAAATAGAAGAAATAGAATATCAAGTAGTATAAAGAATGCAACAAAATATGCACCAGCACATTGATAAAATAAAACTTACCAATCACTGTTAAGCGTGCTGTAGCTTTTGCTTCACCAACCATGACAGTATACTTTCCTGCATCTCCTAGAATAGAGTCTTTAACCACAAGTGTTCTCTTTTTGCCATCTGAAATGATGTCGTACTTATCACCAGGCTCCAGGACTGTGTCACCCCTCAGCCACTGTACTGTAATTGCCTCTTTGGATACTGAACAGACAAATTCAGCTTTGTCTCCTTCAAGCACCTCAAGATTTTGTGGTCTGGTAAGAAATTCTGCTGCAAGTTCTGAAAGAAAACATTTTTGGTAGATATATATGATTTTATTTTATTTTTTACTTATGAAGAGAGTAAACAAAGTTATATATTCTTACTGATTTTTAAAATTTACTTTTTAAAATTTTTTTCCAGAAAACAAGGGCACCAAAGTAAGTCTCTTACCATGTACAGTAAGTTTTCCTGTTGTACTAGAACTTGGGAGCTTGCAAGTATATTTGCCAGCATCTTCAGGATGAGCATTACGTATGAGAAGAATTCTCTTTCGGCCATCAGAAATGTGTTCAAATCTACCACCATCAGGCACCTCCTCATCTCCTTTAAACCAAGTAACTTCAGCATTAGGCTTTGAAACTTCACAGATCAATTTTACAGTGTCATTTTCATTTACTTCAAGATCATGAAGATTTTTTGTGAAAACAGCCTCTTCCTCTGCAACAAGAATTTAGAAAGATGATTGAAGCCTTTCATCAAAAAACCACATTTTTTCTTGTTCATAGTTTAGATTCTAAAATGCTATGTTTACCTATCACTGTAAGTAGGCCTGAAGTCCGAGCTGTTTTTGCTTCACAGGCATATTCAGCTTCATCATCGAAGACACATTTACTGACAACAAGAATGTGTTCTCTACCTTTGGAAATTATGTCATACTTTTTGCCTTTTCTAATTTCAATGCCATCCTTAAACCACTTCACCTGTTTTAGAACAGATCAACATGGTTATTAATATTAATATATTCACCATAAATTTCAGTTGTGTGTTCTTTTGTAACAATGCAATAAAGTGGTCAATTTTTTAAAAAATCCTCTAGTTGGAGGAGCTACTCTTATTAAAAAGTATTATTATTGACCTTGACACCTGGACGGGAAATTTCACATTCAAACCGAGCAGATTCTTTTTCTTTAACTTCAAGGTCAGTTAGGGGTCTCAGGAACTCAACACGAATAGCTATAAGAGAAAAGAAAATTTTTAGTAGAGGAAAGTCTATGGCAGACAGGAATAAATTGCTGACATTGATATTATTGCCAGCCATAGATTCTAGTACACTGCATTTATAGTACTTAGACATTTTGTAGAAAATTGTAAATGACTCACGTTCTACATTGAGAAAACATGATGTCTTAAAATCCTTAGCATCACATGTGTATGTTTTAGCATCATCCAGTGTGCAGCCATGGATAATGAGTTTTCTGACCCTGCCATCAGAAATAATATCATACTTCTTTGTTTTGTGAATTTCTTCTCCGTTTTTGAACCATTTAACTTTTGCATTTTCCCTGGAAACTTCACATTCCAGTATTGCAGTGGCCTCCTCTTCAACAGTCTGGTCCTCAAGTGGTTTAGTAAATTCAACTGGGGGTTCTAAAAGAAACAGATGGATTTTTGGTAGAAAAGAACTAAATTAGAGCCAGCCCTCTCCTGTCCCATGAACTGTCCCATACTGTTCACTAATTTTCCTTGACTGAATAATCAAAAAGGCTCTTAGACACCTCTGCTGAAGGGTTTTGGATTTTTTTTATTTTTAATGCTGAGACATGTTCAGTTAATTAAGCCAATTTCCTCATTTTCAGCCTACTCTAAGATTAGACTGACTGATATCCTCGTCCATGGGATTTTTACTCACAAATCATCACAAAACCTTGCAACTCAGTTTCTTTAGCTGAATTATACCCATGTGATCTCAGTGACTCTGAAGTTATACTCTGAATTTAAGGAATGATTTTTTTACTTTTCCTTACTGAATTAGAAGTGTGTGTGGTTTTTTGGCTTCTTAGCCATACATAGCTTGCAAGCAGTGCACGTGGGTATACAGTCAATGTTACATCATCTGACTGCTGGTGCAGTTGTGTTCTCACATGTTTGCAGATATTCCAAAGAACAGAAAAAAGCCATTGGCAGCCATAAAGGCCAGTATTTGTGGGTCATCTTGAGGCCAATTGAATATTTGAGTCTGCATTGAAGCCCTGGAAATCCTAATGAACTGATTCATCTCCCACATCTGACATATTTCTAGTATTTCCCCTTTTCCTCAGCTCTTCTGTGAAGCATAAAGGTTTTAAGTGGCTTTTTAATCAGGAAAGTTATCTACCAGTCCAATATTGTATGTATGACCCTACTAATTTGATATATGGTGTATATTAACATCCTATTCCAGGGTGAATCATGAAGGGACCATTAACACTGACTATGGTATAATTAAAATGATTGACTCACCTTTCACAAAAAGATTTGCTTGAGTTCTGAAATCTTTTGCTGTCAGTGATACCTCTCCCGCATCTGTTAACTTGACGTCTCTAAGAATAAGTGTGTGAACTCTCCCTTCAGCACGTGTCATGACCTTATAAAGTACATTAAAAAAACCCTTTGTAAGTGTTTTCGACAAATATTTTAAAAATATTTAATGAAATAGCATTGCTATTTATTGTTACCTGTGGAGTCTGGTCGTTTACTTTTTAAATTAAATTTCAATAATTGTCATTTGTATGTATTAGATATAGCTCAAGACACAAATGTTCTGAGAATTTTGAGAATAATTTCTGTTTTGTCCTTTCACTTACAAGAAATTGTATTTTTAAGTTTCCTCATGTTTTAAGGTATTTGTGTCCTTGTATTAGAAAACCTGAGTCTACTATCAGAGTTCAAAATGAGGCTGACTTGAGATCATGTTCATTTTGAACAGGTACTAATAAATACCAAAATAAGTAAATCTATGGGAAAAAGCTGGTATTACTCCTGGCTACATCTAAAGTAAAAAATTTTAAGAAGATATAAAGAGGTTTGGCACTTCCCTCATACACTTTTTTGTAAATGACAATTTGACTTTCTATTATTAAATTTTGGTTAAAAATTCTGCCTAAAAAATAATCCCAAACATTTCTGTGTTGATCTATTGCTGAAACTACTTTACAATCATGAGTTTGAGTTGGGCTACTCCTACACAAACATCCCTTTTGTCTAGGAGTGGGCCTGGGGGATTCAGGGATACATCCTGCATTGCAGCCATTAAGTGGGCTGCTACTCATTCATGCCATTAATTTTAATATAGCTCTTGAAGAATTCTATTTATTTATTTTCAGAGAAGTATGTGATCAAGTAGTAGATGCTGGTTTAGAAAAATAAAGGGGGAAAGTGAGCTTCTGCTAAGGAAGAAGCATAAAAGATTAAGTTATTTTTGAGAAGGCAGTCCTTTTTGCTTCAGAGGGAAGGAAGGAACTAAGACGCTGTCCTTCCTCCCAAATGGTCATTGTGCCCCTGAGACTAGCTCTAGTGAATGCTCATCTGAAAGGGATTGAGACGAAACCAAATATATATTTGTCCAAGATAAGCAGTAAAGATAAACAAAGAAGTCACTTCAGTAAATGTTATATGTGAACAGCTAAATGCCAGCCACAGAGGTAGAAGAATGGTTTGAATTAAAAACAGCTGAAATGAAACACTTGTGCAATTATATTGATTCTTGAAGACAGTATCAAGTGTTTCTAGAGACTATGTTAAATGGACAGAAAGTGATGCATCAAATAAATATACGGTTTACTGAATTTCTTCTTGATAAAATTTCAACTGAAGTCAAATGACAGTTTTGACTGTATATGTAAACTGATTGAAAATCTAGATTTTTTTCCATGTAATTAAAATGATATCTCAGATGGATAAGAACAAAATAATATTCCATCATGCAGACTACTGAACATTTTTCTGCACTGATCAATAGCTTTCCACATTTATATTCTTAGCTTCAGAAGCAATTGCCTAGATTTATTACATCTCATCTGCTGAGTTTCTATTTTGTTTATCTGTCCTTAAATACTGTAATAGGGTTGCCTATCATGGTTTTTCTTTTCCTATTTCTATATTATTCTTTTTTTGTGAAATAGTTTTTATTTAGGCAAATTTGATGAAGCTCAGAAAGACCTAGTAAAACCTGAAAATAATATGTTAAGAATTGTATTTAAAAAAAAAAAATAGTACCAAAGTAGTATCAGCAGCATTATTACAGGTTCTGAAACTTTGCTAGGTCAAGTAATGCCTTGAAAGTTTGCTTTGTCTGAGGTTTCTGATTAGTATTTTTATTTGCATTGTTTCCCTTAGTTCTAGTATGTGAAAAAGAAGTCTTAAAAGCAGTGATATCCATTTATATTTTGCATTTCTTAATGCATTCCTTTACGTTTCTTTATGTATTTCCCCTACCATTACCTTTAAATCTTAAACTGACTGCATTCCAGGCTGCTCAGATCTGAGTTAAGAGCCAACACTTGATGAAGGGTTAAAAATAGCTAGTGAGAAGTGCTTGACAAGCAAATCTGCCCAGAAAGTTATCTGGATAGCCAGAACGAATGCCTGAAATGGAATTTTAATTCTCTTAATCCCCTTATATGCAGAATTGGACTGCAGCTTGGCATTCAGGAGAAAAAAAGCATTTCCTGATAGCACCTTTCAAAACCCTCTCACTGTAACTGCAATTAACGTGAGCAAGAATCATTCAATACCCCTGTGGCTGAGTCTCCAGTAGAATGAGGCACAAAATCACTGTTGTAATGATTGATATTTTGAAACCTTAGTTTCCCTTTGTACAATACATACTTGTAGTATTCCAGAATACTGGAATTTCTGGGTAAAATATGCTGTATCTGATGCCATTTGGCACCGCAGCACTACTGTATTGCTGTGCCTTTTTACTTCTACTGGCAGAGAGTAAATGAGAAATAAAGAAGGGGAAGAGAGTTGACAGTGAGGAAGGAGGAGGAAACATGAGGAAAAATAAAGTTTCATTTCTTTACCTTATCACTGGGCTCCAGTTTCTTTCCTTGCAGGAACCACTCTACTGGGATTCCTTCGTAAGAGAGTTCACAATCGAAGGTTGCTGATTCCCCAGCTGTCACTGTTACATCCTTGAGGGGTCTCAGCAAGCCAATTACCCGAGCTTGGTAAGGAGAAGACATCATTTTCAGGTTAGTCACTTCTACCCAAGAGAGAGCTGCTGCCGTTGTGTACTAATCTCCATGGTGGCTTCCCTCAAGAGAGACAGACATCGCAATGCTGCTCTCTAAATTCCCTAAATAGAAGAGGCCACCCTGGGTTTTTAGGGGGAGGGATGGTCACCTAAAATTTCCTATTTGCAGAGTGTGTTTCTTTAAATTGAACAAGGTCAGCAGGAAAGTTGCTGTGCATCTGTCTCCCTGCCAAGCCTTGCATGCCTTTTGCTAGATAAGGCATGTGTTTTCCAAAATAGCGAGGGCTAGGATTGGAGTGGGAAACAAGTGGTCTTCAACTGTGTGGTCTGTCCCTGTCCATCAAGCTCTTAACCCTATCTGCAGATATCACTGTAATCCCATCCTCTCAGGTTAATATGAGACTCTAATGCAGTAAAGCCTCTGCTTATAATACTTTGATTTCACAACATATGATGCCAGACCATGAAGCTGCCTTCTAGGCCATCTCCTTATTTTTACTTCTCCTATAAAAATAAGCTATATACAAGGTTAAAAAACATATAGGACATTCCGTAACTGAAAAATTAAGATGGCTTGAGTAATAAATCCTTGAGTTGCTGTTCTGGAAAGAATTGCTGAGAGTTCTATGCAGTATAGATATTTGTCTACCTGTTCCAAAGAAGCAATGAGTACCTTGTTTTCACTTCATTAATTAATTTCAGTTTAAAAGACACTTACGTTTCACTCGAAGGTGAGCACCAGATTTGGCATTTGCTGCTTGGAAATCTACTCCACCAGCTTGATCTAAGCGTACATTGTACAGTGTGAGGAAGTGCTTTTTGCCTTCCTCCTTGATTTCACATTCCTGCAAACAGAGAAGTGAAACATTTTTTTCAGTATCTTTTTTGTGCTCCTCATCACAAGAGCCCCTACTTCTCCTCATACCATGCATCTGTTATCTCCTCCTCCATTCACAACACTTAAGCCCATTGTCACCTGCAGTATACCTTATAAACTTTCATTCACAGACCTTTCCTTTCGAGTTCTCTTCCTAATACAATCTGCTTCCTCTTAGAAAGAAAGGGCAATAGCCCTTTGTGTTGGTGAATGGTATGTGCTAGATGAGTAGCCAATATATCCATAT
This sequence comes from Phalacrocorax aristotelis, assembly GCF_949628215.1. Lineage (NCBI taxonomy): Eukaryota > Metazoa > Chordata > Aves > Suliformes > Phalacrocoracidae > Phalacrocorax > Phalacrocorax aristotelis. The sequence goes on from NC_134280.1 coordinate 26,674,651, forward strand.
GTAGGCCAGTCAGAAGCCTGAAAGAACTAGAAATTACTAAGCCTGTGCTGTGACCTTTCCTTGAGAAGGCTCCTTTTCTTTTATCTGGACACTGATTTTCATGGAACTTCCGATCTTTATGTATTATTCACACTGGTAGCGTTATATCAAAGAGTTGCCAAATTATTGCCAGTCATGATTGTATTGTTTCTTAATTTTCCACATCCTTCCAGCAAGGAATTAAGAATATTTGATTAAGCCTTATACCATTTTAAACAAATTTTAGCTGTTATAGTATTGGAAAACAGTTTGAAATTGTGATCTACGTCTATTTAAACCAAACATAACTCAAAAACCAAAGGCAAATGCAGACAATCCAGAGTCTGTACTTTTAAATGCCATTATGTTTAAGTGAATTCCATGAGGTATGTGCACTCTGGATACATGATTGTTAGGGACTAGCAATAGAGAATGTACTTATTTATGCAAAATAATTTATTATTTAGCAATTTTATATAATAATTTGGATTAATTTTATACTAATTTTTTTAAGTTATTAATGAAAAAACAGTATTTTTATTATAGTGACCCTTATTGAAAGTGGAAAGAGATTTCACTTAGTTTCTGCAGCCACCTTCTCCCTCACACCCTACCTCCCCACAAATTGTTGAGACACATGTGAAAAACATCCTGAAATATATGCTTACGGCTGATTCAGTCAGGGGTTCTCCTTTTAGCTTCCAGTTGCCATGGACACCTTCCTCAGAGATTTCAATATCAAAACGGGCAGTCTCTGTCTCAATCACCTCCACACTGTAGAGTGGACGTATAATCTCAATATCCCGGTCTGGAGGGAAGAGGTGCGGAAAAAGAGTGATTGATTCCCTCAATCTCTGATGGACCCCAAAAGATCTCTACTACTGAGAAGCTCAGTAAAATAACCATACCTTCAATATTGAGTTTAGCAGAGGTTTGATCAGTACCACAGTCACAAGTGTACTGTCCAATGTCTTTCTTCAAAGCTTTCTTGAGGATAAGGATTCTCTTTTTACCATCAGCCTTAATAACAACATTCTTTGATGGAGTAATTGGTTTGCCATCCTTCATCCATTTCACTGGGGCATCTGCTTTGCTGATTTCACATTGTAAGATTACTTCATCTTTCTCTACAGCAGTATAATCTTGCAGCTTCCCAGTGAAGTAAGGGTCTCCCTCTGCAAGCAAAAGATATGTTTCAGTCTGAAGTTTTAGTCTTTCAAAAAGGACAGTTAGTTCTTACCACAAAATACATTTCTTGTTTATGTCCTGCAAGAAGGATTAAATATAGTCCTTATAAATATTACACAGTTCTGTTGCAAAAACAGAAAACAATGAATATCTAAGAAACAAATCAGTGTATTACTGACAACACTGTTTTGGTGCTCTAGGAGTTTCAGAGCACCATTTAAGTATCTAATAGCTAATTTTGCAACAGATGCATAAAATTTTAAAGTTATTTTTATTATCCTTTGTGTACAGGGAAATGGAGACCCAAAGAAGACAAATTGTAAAATTGTCAAAAATCACAATGTAGATTTAGGCCTTGTAGGCGATGTAGATTTAGCAAACCAAGCCCAGCCCCAGTGCTTTCTGATCACCATTTTCCATAATAAGACTCTTCTGATAATACATATCATATAAATTCTTTTGGGTATTCTTACCAAGAACAGTGAGTTTAGCTTCTGAGGATTTGTCCATGGCTTCCACTCTAATCTGAGAAGTATCATCAATAGTAAGATCTTTAATTGTGAGTGTATGGAATTTGCCATCATCTGTCATTGAAACCACTTTGCTGGTATGTAATCGCTGGTCATTCTTGAACCAGACAACAGGGATATTTTCATGGGAGAGTTCCACAGTGAACACTGCAGTTTCTCGCTCCTTTTTTGTTACATCCTTGAGAGGAGTAAGGAATTTCAGGCGGATACCTGTAATAACATAACATTTCATTAGAAATAATGTTTTCAATAAAAATTATTCAAGGACTACGGTGCAAATCTTTCCTAGAAGGGGAAAGTCAGACAAACCTTCAATAATTAGCTTGGCACTTGTTCTCTTATCCTCAGCCTCAAACATGTATTTAGCTTCATCCTCAAACAAAACAGATTTAATAATCAAAGCATGTTTTGTTCCATCTGAAATAATTTCAAATCTTTCATCAGGAGTGATCTCTTGTGTTCCTTTCAACCAGCGGAAAGTCTTGGGTTCTCTGGACACCTCACATTCAAACTTGGCTTCATCTTTTTCAAAGACCTTCACATCACTTAGTGGAGTGATAAAGATGAGAGGCAATTCTGAAATCAAAGAACATTTTCAGTTCAGTGATAGGTTCATATAGACCTTTCTGCTGCTAGATTTGTTCTAGTGCCCTGAGATACATGTGGAAATGTTGGCAAAGTGCAGACTGTACCTTTCACTTTCAAGTTAGCAGCACTTTTAGCATTAGCAGCTTGGAAGGATACTTCTCCAGTCATATCAAGTTTGCAGTTATGAAGGATAAGAGTATGCTTCTTCCCGTCTTCAATGATTTCACAATCCTGATGATAAAGAAACAGCCCCCACATCCCAAATATGAATATTCTAAGAAGCCGCTCAGAAGACATTATTATTAAGGTTTTTCTAGTGTAAATTATGGTCTAAAGACAAAGAAGAAGCCTTACAGGTGAAGGTGTTAGGGTTTCTCCCTTTAGCTTCCATATAGGATGGACATCAGGCTCAGAAATTTCGATTTCAAAACGTGCTGTTTCACCAACAAACACTTCCACTCCATACAGCGGGCGCTCCACTTTAATTAAGCGAGCTAAAATCAAAAACCCCAAATGTTCAAATCTATTTACTCATTCTGTACCATAGAAATGTAGTACTGGAAAGGATCTCAACATTCTCCCAATCCCTTCTTTAGGGCATTCAAATGCTATCAGTGATAAATGTTTAACTAACCTCTTTTTAAAAAGCTGCAGGTTTGGGCAGTCTACAATCCCCTTCTGTAGTATGCCTCAAAGTTGTTTTTAGTAATAATATTTTTCCTCATTATTAACCCAGATATCTGTTACAGTGAATTAAACTAACTGCTTTTTTTCCTGACTGTAAATGGACTAAAGAATAATTGATCATCATTGTCTTTACAACAACCATTAATATATATCTTAAGATGTATTGCCGCTTGTATTGCCGCTTGCTCTTAGTATTGTAAATCTAGATATTTAAGCTATTTTTCATAACAGCATGCTTTCTGAAGGTACAACTTCTGGCGTTGTACTCCAGAGAGTGTCTGTCTGTCTAGACCATTTTACAAAGATTTCAGTACTTTCCCTCGGCCAAGGTGTGATTACTTACGCTCAACGCCGACATTAGCACTTGTCTTGTCAGTTCCACAGTCACACTCATAAACACCCTTATCACTCTCTGCAGCCTTCTTGATTATCAGGATACGGCGCAAGCCATCTGATTTTATGGAAATTCTGTTGGAAGCTACTAGTTCTTCACCATCTTTGTACCATTTTACTGGCACATCTTTGCTAAGTTCACATTCCAGAGTAATATCATCTTTCTCCACAGCACTATAGTCTTGTAATTTCACAGTGAAATATGGATCGGCCTCTACAAAAGGCATAGTGGATATCAAACAGTAAATTAGTAATATAAATTTACTAAAGCATCAATATTTTGTCACTTTCAAGTTATAAAACTTGTTTATACATACATATAGCATATTTAAAATTATGTATGTAATTACCTAAGACTTTGAGGTTTGCTTGTGTGTTCAAGTCCTTGACCACGGCCTTTATTTCGGAGATATCATCAAGTGTTACTTCTCTCATTTCTAGTTTATGAACTTTGCCTTCTGAAGTAATAAAGACTGTTCTGCTAGTGTGGAGTCTCTTGTCATTTTTATACCATTTCACTAGCATGTCTTCATGAGAAAGCTCAAACTGAAAGTGAGCCGTTTCCCCTTCTTTCACTGTTTGATCCTGAAGAGGTGAAATGAACTTCAGCCTCACACCTGTAATGTAGACAAAGAAATACCATCAGAAAAAGGCTAATGTGGTTCTAAAAGAAACTTTTTAAATCCAATTTTTATTGTTTTGTGCATAAGAAGATACTTGCCTTCCACAAACAGTCTTGCTGTGCTCTTCTTGCCATCAACTTCAGCAGTGTATTCTCCCTCATCATCAAACTGAGAATCATTGATTACAAGAATATGCTTCTTTCCATCTGCAATGATGTCAAATTTTTCTCCAATCTTGAGTATATCAGTGCCCTTAGACCATATGACATTGGCTTCTCTGGTAAGGACGCATTCGAACCTTGCCTGGCGCCTCTCAGGAACAGTGACATCTTTTAGGGGCACAGCAAAGTCCAGTTCAATTTCTGGAAGGAAAACAGAACATATAATTTGTAATGTGCTCCATGTGAACTCTGTTTAAGTTGATATCATACTCCAAAGCGCACCGTACCTTTCACTGTCAGAATAGCTGTAGTAAATGCATTAAGTGCCTGGTAAAGAACTTCACCAGCTTGCTCTAACTTGACTTTGTGCAAGGTTAGGAAGCGTTTTCCTCCTTCAGCTTTGATTTCACATGTCTGGAGAGATGACAGACTTTGATCAATAGAATGGCAATGCCTTACTACTAAGTATTTTTAATAAAGGGATTCTATAAGTATTTTATACACAGTAAAGGGTCAGCCAGAAAGACTGGAATTGTTTTTCAAGGAAAGTTAACACATTTACTCAATAAAAAAATAGAATACATTTCTTCAGTGTTCCACAGTTCTTTTAAATGTCAGCATCATTTCTACCAATGTATGTAGGATATTGTAGGATATTTTTATTATAGTCTGAATAATATGCTGTAATCCTTTGAGAAACTAAGGTCCTTCAAAACTTAGCTTTTATAGGATATAATTCTTACTTAGAGAACTAGGATTTTTTAATCACCATAATGCTTAGCCTTTCTACATTCTGGACTGAGTAGCAATAACAGACCTGTTTAAATTTAAATAAATTGTGTTGTAAAATTCAAGGATGCTTACAGGTGAGGGTCTCAGGATTTCTCCTTTCAGCTTCCATTCCCCAGGAATATCATCCTCAGATATTTCTGTATCAAAGTTTGCTGTTTCTTTCTCATAAACTGTAACATCCTCTAATGGCTTCAGAAGTTGAACTTCACGTTCTAGAATGCACGAATGAACAAATATATAATGAGGTCAAGTTTTGATATAGCTTTATAATAATTCAGGTTAGCTTTTTTGTTCGTTTGTTTAGAGGTTTTTGAACACTGGACTATGAGCTGATTAAATATAATACAAATAAAAGATTCCTTACCACCAAGGGTCAGTTTAGCTGGGTATCTGCGACCTTCAACTTCCACTGAATATTCCCCAACGTCAGCAGGGCCAGCATTCTTAATTTTCAGGAAAATTTTATTTCCTTCTTTCAAGATTTCTGTCTTGTCAGTTGGTTCAGCAGGGATTTCCTCATCTCCTTTAAACCATTTGAAGTTTGGTGTATCCTTGACAATGTCACAGGTGAAAATAGCTGTTCCTTTTGGTTTCACATGCTGGTCTCTTATGGGTTTTACTAACCAGTCTCTTATCACTTCTGCATGACAAAAAGTCATGGAAAAATATAGCTTAGCAGACTTCTACTACAAATAGATGTGTCATAAATAGGAGAACTAGAACTAACAGATTTTGTATTACAAGTTTTAATAGCTGTGAAAATCTTATCTTTCCATTTATATTGTAATGCTATGACAAAATCTTTCCAAATTTTAAAATCACCCAAATAACCTACAGAGAAAGGAGAACACAATTTTGATTGCTTACCTACTACCTTAACACAAGACGAGCATGACAGCTCAGAGTCTTCAACAGTAACAGAGTAAGTGCCGGCATCAGCATCATCTGAATCAATGATCGTGAGGGAATGTGACAAACCAATAATGCCCAGAGCAAATTTCCCAGGTTTATCTTTGATGATCTTCCCATCCTTCCTCCAGACGACACTTCTTTCTTTGTTAAGCTCACATGTCAAGTACAGTGGCTGGCCTTTAACCACAGTAACTTCTTCTTCAAGAGTTTTCACAAACCGCACTGGGAGTGCTGAGGGAAACACAACATTTTGATTTGTCTCATTTATACACAGAAGGTGTGATGCAGAAATGCCTTACATATTAAATCAATATGTGTAGTGATTGATAGAAGCAAAAGGATGCATCTACCAACCACTATAAATTCACAAAGTACCAGTACTTCTAGCCTGAGGGGTAGCTAACTTTTAAATTATTGATAAACTTGAAATGGGAAATACCTTCAACAATGAGTTTGGCTGTAGAGGTCTTCTCTTTGTTCCCCAGTCGTAATACACAAGTATATTCACCAGCGTCTGACAGCTGAACATCAATAATATGCAGCTTCCTGTCTTTGCCATCAGCAATAAACTTGTGTTTTGGGCTCTCTCGGATGTTACTTCCGTCTTTCATCCAGCTGGTAATTGCAGTGGATGGTGAAATAAGGACTTCAAAGATTGCAGAAGACCCAACAGATTCAGCTTCTGTTAGCACTATATCTTTCATCTCCTTGACAAACTTCAGTGGTACAGCTTTGAGTTGGTAAGTGAATGGAGGCTCTTCAGGAGGTTTTTCACCACCACTGCCTGGCCTGAGTTTCCTTCTTTCTGCATCTGCCGGTGAAGGTGTCTTCTTGGCTGTAATTCAGATTTGGAAATGAATAAAGTAATCTGATTTATTGCTTTTGCTTGTAGGTATTGGCTTGTAATATCCTACCTTTGACTGGACTGATACCCTTCGGGGTTTCTTCTTTTGGTGGCTTGGCCTCTGAAGTAAAACAGCAATATTATTAGGAGTGTAGTTAAACAAACATATATACTAAAATTAAGGCAAGCATTTCTTTTACAAATCAGATTTTCTCTTCCTTTAGCAAATACAAAGGAGGGAAGATATAAACATATGTATATAGTTATACAACTTATATTGTTGTTATCTCAATGGCAAGTTCAATATCTCAAAGCATGGGAAAGACACGTGTTCAGCAGTGGGGACTGAAAGGCAGCTTAGGAGCTCCTAGTTCCTCAATTTATTGTTCTGCCCATTATTTTGTAAAATTGTTCCCTCCCCCGATGTTTTTCTCACAATTAGGCCCTTGGTCAATACCCATCTGTCAACCAAAATAAGTTAAGGACCTATTATAAATTATATGGCAGGTTTTTTTAGAAAAAGCACACACTTTTACTAATGAAGATACAAAAATATAAGTTGTATAAATTAAATACATGTTTCAGGACAAGGTGATACTCTTACGAGTAAGGGATGTTCTGTTAGTTGCCCAACTTGTGATGAATCATCTCAGACTTTTGAAAAAATTTCCCATGATATGCTGTTCTCATCATCATTTTGTGAAAGGAAATGTAAAAGATATTTTTAATGGGAGAATGATATGAATGAAATGCAGGACAGTTTATTGCAGTGGATGGAAAAATGAATACTAGAAAAAATGTTTATGCAGTCTTATAAAAGTGTAAGAAGACAGTGACCATTGATCACACAGATGTACATACAGATAGATAAGACAAACATGTCAAGAGTGGCTGAATGCCAATACAGCCAGCTGGTAGATTAGATGGAATGTGAACAGTGTTAAAGCATGAAAACATCACAATGGTGAATGGTATTCTCCTGAAGCAAATAGTACAAACACTTTGTGGAAGAATTACGCAGTGGTCTTCCTCACCTCGCTTTGCATGAGACTTTACAGGAACATCCAGTACTTCACGTGATTCTCCAGGTGCATCCAAATTCCTGTTCTCACTCAAAAGTCTACTGGCCTGCTCAATCACATGAGCAGGTTCTGATTTCCAGTATTCTTTCTCTCCTTCTGCTTTCTTGGGAGTTACTATCTTACCTATGCTTGAGGAGTAAGTAACTTCTCCATTTGCAGGGATTCCTTTGCTTGATGGTATTTTGTCTGAAAGTTTGCCCTTCTCTTTTTTCATGGCACCAGATGTGGTTTTTCCAATGCCATGTTTAGCTGATGTTTTTTCATCTGATGTACCTTCCGTCACTGGAAGTTCTTTTTCTGAAAGCTTCACTTCTTCCACAGTCAAAGAAGATTTATTTTCTTCAGTTTTATCTTTGCTGCTTTTGAGAGCTGGAGTTTCTTTACGTTCATCCTGAATGGTATGAACTTCTTGAAATTGTTTTTTATCTTGACTCCCTGGTGGCTGAATAGGAACTTCCTTTGTTGACTCAGATCTGTCAACTATTTCATCTTTGACTCCCTTTTTATGTGCTCTTATGGAAACTTCACCTTCCATTCCTTCTCCTGTAATCACTGTATCAAATTCTTCTTTTCCCACAGGGAGCTCTTCAGGGATCTTTGACTGTCTAATTTTGTCTTTTTTTAAGTGGGTACTGAAGGTAATTTTCTCTTCCTTCTCTGGTGTAATCTTTTTGCCTGTTTTTTTATCACTTAGGAGTGCTTTCTTAGTCAACAGTTGTGCTGAACCCTCCTCATAATGAACTTCTCCTTCCTCTGCAGAATATTTTTCTCTTGCTTTCCTCTGCACTACTTCTGGCTTAAGAACAGATGGCTTAAAGATTATACAAACTTCTTCTCTGGAAACCTCCTCCTCATCTTCAGTGGGGTGTTCTAGGTCAACATCTTCTCTCAGTGCTGGTTCAGTCTCTTCAGACAGGTCTAAGGAATGTAGTTCTGCTGATGTAGAGTCCAGATTCTCACCTTTCTCGTAATATTGAATAATTTCCATTTTCTTTGCTTCTTTATCAAGAATTTTATCTACAGGAATTTCAGCTACTGTGGTACCAGGTTTCTTCATCCATTGAGTTTTATTTTGTATGCCATGCTCCTTCAAGGATTCTCCAGGAGGAACTTTAGGTTTCTCTAGAGTAAAACCTCCTCTCTCTTCTTCACTTCTAAGCAGAGGAGTTTCAGATATTCCTGCCTCTGTAACATCTTTTACAAATGAAGTTTCACCCTTCATAGGAAATTCTTCAGGTTGCAAACTGATTTTTGATCTTCTCTCTTTTCCTAGAAGTCTTTTCGGGTGCTTGGGCTCATATGGTTCTCTGGGTATATATTTAGGTATGTAAGTTGACTCAGTTTCTTCTTTTTCATGCTCAGGAATCTTTTCTTCGTGAAGAACACCAAACTTGTCAGACACTTTCTCTACAGCACCTTCCCTATGAACAACCAATTTAATTTCATCCCCCTTTTCTTCTCCAGAATCTCTTTCCGCATGTTCTGGTGCTATAGAAATCAATTTCAATTCCTCATCAGGTAGTGGTGGTTCATCCTTTGCAACTTCTATTTTCTCACCTGTAAGGGTAGTCTTGCTTGAAACGATAGATGTAATTTCTGGCTCCTCTTCTTCAGGAGCCAGAGTAAAATATTTAAGAGCCACTTTCTCCTGCTCATCTCCCTCTGGCTTCAGTATTCCGCTAGCTGTTTCCAGTGAGATATTAAACTCAAGTGGCTCTACTGTCTGAATGTCCAGAACTGTGTCCTTAGGACTTACTCTCTCTTTTACATGCAAGCGTTTTTCAACCAAAATCTTCTTTAGCACAATGGGCTCAGGCTTTTCTTCTTCCACTGGGGGCATTTTATCTCTATGCTTTAGTACAGATGGTGCATCAGGCTTTTCTGCAGCTACAAAGGTTTCACAGGTAATTTAGAGAGTTAAAATCCGTAAGAATAAGCATCAGGAACAATATATTTTAAGAAAATTTCCAGCTAAACCTGAAATAAAATGAACATAGAACACTTTTTCTCCACACAACAGAAAACTTACAACACAATCACAAAACAGAAGAAATATAAGAATGGCACACACAAACAGTACAGAAGACCTACATAAACCACTGTTATGGTGCAGACCATTTTCCTACTAGGACGCCCATTTAAATCCAGTCCAGGTTAAAAGTAGCAGAAAATGACAGCTTCCTAAGGCTTATCTGGCCACCTATATAAAATGGTTTAGTTAGGCTTCTGCAGGCCTGGATACAGCACCATATCAATGGCCAAGAGACATTAATGATTAGGCTCTCAAGTGCCCAAGATCTGAGCTCTACTCTAACATCAGGACCTTTGAACGATGGGTGAGCAGCATGTACATCCACTCTACTGGCAGACCTCAGGCTCAGGGTGCTTCAGAAGAATTGGACACTTCACAGTTTTTTTTCACAGCAGGATGTGGTACGGGGTCCTAAGCATATCAAATGAAAGTAGCAATACTCTAGTTCTTCAGTACCACTGCCACCTTTTTTCAGGGCTTCAATAACAAATTAAAAGCAGAAAACCAAACACCAGAAGAATTGTTTAGAAACATGTGTAATCTTTCTTTTGCTATACAGAAAATAGAAGATGCAGTTCACAAGACTTACATTAGGACATAAACAACATCAAGGAATCAATAGAATACACAAATTTCATAGCAGGACAATAAATAAAGGCACACATATCACCATCAAGAAACAAGAGCACAGATTCAGCTCTATGGTATATCAGAGACACTTGTCTTTTAGATTAGGTGACAGTACCTAGAATAACAAGATCCTTGAATAGGACCTCAAATCTTCCTGTAATGGATGAGTTAGATGACTGTAGGGCTCTTCATTTTCTTTATCCTGAAGGTATTTAGGTATCTCAGAGATAAAAACCCTATAATTAACATAGAACAAACATAAATACCTGCTTTCTTTCCAACCACTGGGACTGTCACTGGAGTAGTAACAGCTGGTGCTGGTTCTGCTGCTGGTTTTGGAGATTTTAGAGCTGTAAAAAAAAAAAAAAAAAAAAGTTCTCATATATTTGTTTTAAGAAATAATTTTATGTACAAATTTCTTTAAAATATCCTGTAGATTGTATGAAATTTCCAGTCTTAGTAATACTAAAGTAATTTGTTTAATGTCCTTTTAGCTAGAAATCTCTGAACGGAAAATACTAGACATACAAGAAAGAGTGCACAGGTATTCATGACTAAAGAATTCTTACCGACCACAGGTTTAGGTTCAGGCCCAGGAAGTGGGATAGTTGCTTGCTTAGGTTCTGGCATTTCAAACACAACAATTACAAATAGGTTACTTTACATGCTTTGTAATTCCATGGAACATTAAATTTAGAAGCAACAATACAGACCGTTAATTGAAGACACAATTTATTGTTTTATATTTTATTTAGCCAGAAGACAAGAAATTAACTTGAGATGAACTCTTGTAAACCAAGATACAATGGAAAAAAGATTAATTTTTCAAGCACTGAAGAATTAAAGACAACAAGAAATCCAGAAGAATGCAAAGTGGTTAATCATGACACAGTAGTCATGGACAGACTGGATGATAGGTTAATATAGCATGATATTCAGCAATGAATATGATTTAGTTGCTGCAATAAGGAAAAAGAGCGTCACACATCTGTACCTTTTGGTGGTTCAGGCACATGTTTCTCTTCTTTTTTTATTACAGGTATCTCAATTTTCTTCTTAGGAACTTCTGGGACTTTAAAATATTATTTTTATTTTGTAAGGCATATTGAAACACCTTGAATCCCCAAATACAATTATTTCCAATGTATTAAAAACCTTTAATCCTTTTTAGACATAAAGAGTTTCAGATGTTTATAAGGTTTAGGAATATGTATTTTTAAGAGTGAGATCTGAATAAATTAGAAACACTAAATGGACAAAAGGACAAATATTCACAAAAAATTAATTAAATGTATGCTTGGATTAACTGTTTTGCTGTAGTTATCTTTTTATCAGTATTGTAGAATATTTGTAAAGTTCTCTTCTATACAAAGCGAAGACTGAGAAACAATCCCAAAATGCAGAATTCAGACCCAAATGTGAATGTCAAATTTGGCTTTCATTCCTGAATTTCAGAGAATACTACTTAAAAATGGGATTCTTTTTTCTTACTTTACCAGATAGATTTGAATGTAATGTAGTACCTTCAGGTTTCTTAATTTTCTCCACTGGTGTAGGTACTGGTTTAACTTCTGGTTTAGGTTCTTTTTCTGGTTTAGGTTCTTCCTCTTCTGATTTCTTTTTAAGAACTTTAAAAGAAAAGGAATTTTACTTTTTAAAACACAGGTAAACAAAAGAATAAGATGGCGACAAGACAAAAGATTAAAAATATACCAACAATCATGAAGAAACAGGAATGTAAAATACATAGCCCAACATAAATGGAAGATTTTGTGTAACTACTCAAGATACTATTCTGAAAGCTTTTAAAAATTCAAATACTCTAGAGCAAAAAGATAATTTTATTAACAGCAGTCTGTCTGAAAGGAAAGATGTCAATGTTAACTGTCTATGATAGAATAAAATTCCTTAAAATATCATACATTTCTTATCATATTTAAATCATTACTTACTCCACATAATTATGCTTTAATAACTGCAGCTACAGATTATTTGCAGGGATAAAGTGCAAGATTATGGATTAAACTCCTATTGACTTCAGTGAGAGAACAGGACTGAATCCTCAAGTATTATGTTTGGAGTGCTCAAATTTATATAAGATCTGTTTTTCATTTCACTTATTTAACTTATTTTTGTCCTGTCAGATATCAGTCTTGGGTATCTAATGAGAATGTCATCTGAAAAACTGAATATCTATGTTTTATTATGTTGTCTGAAATTTGAAGATCTGCTGCAAGGTGCATGGGTATGAATCATCCTGCTGTGGTATTTCAAAGAGAACTGGAATTAGTTCTTCCTTTTTCTAAACAACAATTGAGGATGAAGTGATTCAGAAGGCTCCAGACTTTGCAGGAAAGGGGACTAGTACCACAGGGTTCTGCAATCTGTGCAGTTCTTCTAAGACAATGATAAAAGAGAATATAGATTCTACATATATGACTTTAATAACATTTACACTGTTACTGGAAAATATTTAGGGGTCCAGAAGCTGAAGACAGTGGAAAACAACACTCCAGTATAAGCTTTACAGAGATTAAGAAAACAAGAGAGTTATAGGGGACAGGTGTTCAGTGTTCTGCTCTGTTTTCAACACAAATCCTTTGGATCTGACAGATTTGCAGGATATCCCAACTTCATCCTTGCAACTATAAAGGCTTTCCCCAAGAAACAGACATGAGGCAGTACTTTGCGTAATTTTCCATACCACACACATAAAACAATGATACTTAGGGGAATATACTGAACAATGTTAATATGCTGTTTTTTTAAAAAACAGAGCAAAGTTACTATACCTCTTTTCAAAACAACTTCTTCTTTTGGTGGAGGAGTAACTTCAGGAATTACTCTGCGAGGTTTCTTCACAAGTCCAGGCACTTAAAAGAATATTATTCCAGACTTTATTATAGGTTCATAACAACAGTAAGAGCTAACCAACAACCATTCCAAACACACAAATACAGTGCTGGTCCACTAATGAATACTAAAAAGAAAGGTAAAACTGTTGAGACTGAAGTAGATATTTTTAATGCTTTCTCTGTATTATTTGCATACAGTTGTACTCTAGGCTTATGCATAAGAGGAAATTTTTGTACATATCAACAAAAGAGAAGTATGGTTTGACAAAGCTATAAAGGTTATGTATTCAAAGACAGTTATCACAGTGACATTTTAATCTCCTTTTCCTCTTTCATTACAGGCTTATGTTACATATCTATTAATCTGAACTGTCTATGGTGTTCATAAGGATCCAGAACATCATTAAGAAGAGATGTTCACTGCTTAGCTGCTTAGCTTGTCTTAAGCTCCCGTACATATGAAAAATATAATGGAGTACTTGTAAAGTGGCTTGCTCAATTCATTATTCATCTCTATCTCTGGAAAACGCCCTCTCACAAAAATAAGTTACATTTCAGACAAATAATAAACTAAGTATGTTTGATATATTTGAACATTTGAATATTATTTTTTATTTTTCCCTAAGCAAGAACCAAAGTAGACATCTACACAAGTGACAAAACTCATAAAAACTGTCCCTCTTCTGTGATTCTGTCTCTTGCATCTCATGAATTTCATGATGGGAGATGTAAGGACATAAATATAACATGAACATATATATCTAAGACTGGAGTCCTCTCTTGAGCATAATCTAATTTAGACAGATTTTTGATATTTCTGAGCAAATTAGAGGAGAAGACGATACCAAGAACTACAACGTTGGGCTCATGAAAGGCTTAATTTAAGTGAGATTCATATATTAGCTAGGTACCTTTAGCAGGAGGGGGTTCCAATTTTGGAGGTTCACCAGGTTTTGCAGTCACAACTTTCTTCCTTGATTCAGGAGCTTTAAAGAAAATTATTTTAATTTTACCACACGCCCCATTAGATTAAAAAAAGAAAAGATCTTTCTAAAAAGTCCAAACAACTGATTAATACCATTGACGTAATAGAAAACAAGAGCTACAAAGCTGTGATTCTGGTTGATTAACTGTTTAGAAGTCAGATGACCTGTAGAAAGCACAGATGACCTGGAACCCATGTTGATATAGTAACACCAGCAAATTATTGCTGGGGATTCTTTTCATTTGTAAGAATATTTTAAAGATAGAAGAATTATGTTAAGGATAGAAGAATGTGTTAACTTGGTTAAGATTTTTTTAAATAAATTGATTTTTTTTGCATAACTATTGAAAAGAACCCATGTAAAGTGACTTGGTATAGAACGGGTAAAAAATCATAAGGGATTGAGTATTAGTAAGGCGCACCATTAGAGCAATAGTAAATTAGAAAAGAAAAGAAATCCAATGTGATATGCTTAAAAGCATGCTTTTCAAGATTCATCAGTATGATTTAAAAGGATTATAAGTTTGAGTTCCCACTGTTAATTGTGGCTTCAGATGATTATACCTTTAAGTAGTTCTTTTGCCAATTTAATATCTTCTTTTGGTGGAGAAGGTGGTCGTGGTTTTCGCTTTTCGGGGATCTTCTTTTCAGGTTCTGGTGCTTTAAATAACATTAGGTAGATTTAGTATAAACTCACTGCCACAGTAGTTATGTGAAGAGTAATGTACAAATGTAAAGATGGTCATTTGCCCTTTCCAATGAAGCCAGTGAAAAAACCTCATTGAATTAAATGGGAGTATGAAAGAGCCTTAGGCTACTGTTTTGTAGAATTCACACAACACAACTATCCAGGTTCACTTAAAAAGCATGTTAATAACATGAGAACAAAGGTGGGAAACCAAATGATAGAAAGACTCATATCGACAAGAAACAAAGTGAAAGCATTTCCAAAACATAATAACAAAGAATTATGCAGAGACCTACAACACACAGGTACACGTTCAAAGAATGACATAGCAAGAAAAAAACTGCATGGTAATGAAAGAAAGGTGTCTCGCAGCCTCTAGGTAGGTACTTTGTATACCTTCAACCAGTAAAGCTTCTTCTACTTCTGCAACTGGAATTTCTTCTGCTTCTTCTGGCTCAATCTCCTTTATGATTTCATATTCTTTAAAGAATATTGACAACTAGTGTAAGTTTCCCGTAATAAGATCATTTCACATGAGCAATTATATAGATATCACTAAAAGAAAGCTACTCCAATAGACACAGACAAATACACATTAGAATAAGTAATCTTACAGCATCTGTTACTTTTGCAGTTAATGCATGCTTTTGAAAAACTCTCTCTCTACGTAAAAATGAATGAGGGTTGTGTGAAGGATAGTATTTTCTATGTGTCCAATATAAACTAAACATTAAATTTGTGTATGAGTCTTTGTAACTGGAAAGAATAACTTCAATGCTCTCAATTAATTTAAGATTATAACAGCAATATAAATCCTAGGTTTTAAGATACTCAAATTTAGTGGGAATTGATTATTATCTTAAAAAGAGACACACTTTCTTAGGAATATCATGTGTAGGAGCATATGTTACTTGAAAATTTTTAATCTTGAAAGTGATATTTCACTTCTAAATATGAAAATATAATAGTAGAAACAAGAAATACAGACTGGTAGCATCTAAAACATGAAATGAAGAATTTACAAACATTATAAGGGGAAAAAAAGGACAACCTCTATCTTGAAGCTCATGTTTGGAAGAACAGGACAAAGCATTGTCCTTACAGTAATATCTGTGATGGAATATACCTTCACTTGGTAGTGGTTCAGGTATTTTAGGAACAGCAACAGGTACTTTCTCATCTGGGACAGGCGTCTTGGGCACCTCAGGCACTTTAAAAAATATTAGTTCCTTTTATTTGTGTGTATATAAAAGTGAATGAAACATAAAAAAGACAAGGACATCTAGCACACAGAAAACCACAGCGAGAAACAGTGGCCATAACCATGAAAGACTGTTTGTGCACTAGTGTTTCCCAAGGTAGTCTACATACAACTACACATATTTTATAGACTCAGTTATGAACAAAGGTGAAAAAGAAGAGTAGAAAACATTTCTTCACAGGAGATGCCTCCTGGCAATATATACCTTTGGTTGGAGGAGGCTCTGGTTTTTTAGGTGTTGTAAGAAGCACTTTCTCTTCTGGGACAGTTCTCTCTGGCACTTCAGGTACTTTAAAGATATTAGTAAATTTTAATTTTTCTGAACATTAAGATGCACATATACGTATTATAGTGAAAAGTGCAATGACTAAAAAGAGTAAGGCACTAAAAACATGAAGAATAAGATTTTAAGTGACAGATTATTCACTCAGATACATAAGCACTGCATACATCAGGGAAACAAGGGAAAAAGTTTACAAAAGTAGAGAAAAGGAGATGCTAATTCATGCGTGTATGTACCTTTAACTAAAGGAACTTCTGGTTTTTTAAGGAAAGGCACAGGCTCTGGTTTCTTGATCACAGCCACAGGTTTCTTGGGCACAGGCACAGGTTTCTTGGGCACAGCCACAGGCTTTGGGGGAACAACCACTGGCACCTCCTCCTCTGGTTCCTCCTCCTTGGCCACCTCAGGCACTTTAAAGATATTAGTTCTTTTTACTTGATCAAGCTAAAACCAGGCACACACAGAGACACAACATGACCAAATACTGCTCTCACCCCCCACACACACCACAGAGGGGCAAAGAGCACTCAGTACTGTGGCAACCTGGAGGGCACAGCAGACTCTTTCAGAACACCACCGTATACCTTGAGCTGGAGGAGCTTCTGCCTCTCCAGGCTCAGCAATTGGTGCCACCTCTTCTGGTGCTTCCTCCTCCTCTTCCTCTTCTGGGACCTCTGCCTCGGGCATCTCAGGCACTTCAAAGATATTAGTTTAATTTAATTTTATGTTGGCAAAAACACGTGCCGAGTAGGAACAAAAACCAGGGCAACACAGACAGAGACCATCACAACACCCACCTCAAAACCTCTCACACACATGCAGCACCATTTACCCAGCATGCAACAACCTTGAGAGTCTCAGTTTGGAAACAGAGACGGGCCAAGAGAGGACAGGGCAACGCTCAAGAGAAGAACATTAAGTATCTTCTTTGTTAAGTTATCCATGAAGACAGGTACCTCTGGGTGCTGGAAGCTCTGGTGGTTTGGCAATGGCCGCAGGAACTTTTTCCTCACGAGTAACCTTCCTGGGCACTTCAGGTGCTTCAAAGATATTAGTAACAGTCAGTTTTATACAATGCACAGGAAGATGAACAATGAAATGTAAACGAGAGATGCACTCATGAGAGTAACTGAACTGCTTTTATGGCACCCCCCGTCTCTCTCTCTCTCTCTCGCACGTGCGCGCCCATACACAGCGACACAGACAAAACCACACACGGGCATAGGCACAGGCATTGAGTGGTGATGTCAAGTAGGACAGTGTGAGAAAACTGTTAGCTCTGTTTAAGGGCAGCTCAAGGCTGAGGTGTGAATTAGGATATCCCCCTCTGTACTCAGCATCCTTCCCTCTCTGCGAGCAGAGGGTGTCATTCTCAGCCCTGCTGGGATCTGACTTTTCCCTGGGAGCAACCTCAGCCATTATCTTATCTGTTGCCGTTCTTCGT
The DNA here is from genome assembly GCF_949628215.1 of Phalacrocorax aristotelis. NCBI lineage: Eukaryota > Metazoa > Chordata > Aves > Suliformes > Phalacrocoracidae > Phalacrocorax > Phalacrocorax aristotelis. Next base: position 26,692,647 of record NC_134280.1, read on the forward strand.
GAAGTTGCCAGCATTTTGCATTCAGTGGTGTGGGCAGTGACAGGGTGAGGAACCCAGTAATTCTCATTTGTCTCTATTTCTGTCCTTCTCCATTATGCTTTTCTTTTTATTGGCTTATTCTATTATCCTAAATAACTCTTTACTCAATTTTCATTTCACTGTGGCTTCTTCCATAGCTTGTATGGTTCACCGGATTTTATAATAATTTCTTCTTTATTATAAACTTAAAATTATCAGTGTTTTAATTACACACTTGATATGCTGTCACTTCTTGCTTCCCTCATATGTGCATTTCTCAATAAGAATTGATTTTTCATTTTGAAAGATTTCTCTCTACCATATACACTAACTGAGACAATCAAATGAGTCACGGAGAAAATCACTGTGTCAATTTAAGACAACAAAGTGGGGCAGTAATCCGAAAAACTTACAGTCAAGTTTTAAAATATAACATTTTAGTATCTGTTGATTCAGAATGTGAAAACAAAACCATAAATTTCAAATATCATTTGGGTTATTTATACAAATTACTAGATAACTGAATTTCTAACTGATACACAACACAGAACGTAGACATTTCAGGTAATTACAAATGGACAGGATAACAGGCATCAGAAGCAACATGTAAGACACTAAGAAACAGCCTCATTCAGGCTGATGCACAGGGCAACAGGTACCTTGAACTGGTGCAGGTTCTGGCTTTTTTGGCACAGTTACAGGTATGGGCTCTTCCAGGACACCCTTCCTGGGAACCTTGGGCACTTCAAAGATATTAGTATGTTTTAGTTTTGTGGGCACTACAGATCTATATGAAACAATAGGACAATCAATAATACACGCACACAGTTTTCTTTGAGGAAGTGCTGTGGTTACATTCAGTCATCAGTTCAAACGGGTGGAATGACTAGGGTGTCAAATATGTCAGGCGGGAGGTGGGAATTCTGTGTTTACTTTCTGTTTCTGAGTCAAGGTGGAAATGTAGAAAACATGCCCTCTTTGTAATAGCTGATCAGAGACCTATTTATGGAATCCTACTGTATTTGACTATTGGTCATGTAACATTCATGACTTTGTCATTGAACATAATTTTTTTAGGAAAGTAACATTTGCTTTGTCATTGCCACTTTCTTTCCTATCAATTATTTCCATTCTTTACACTTCCTCTTCAGTTTTTAGTTTTCACAGTTTATGTCTTTTCGATTGTGTTGTTTACAGAAATATGTACTTCCTCTCCTCTCTCTTGGATCATACTAATGACCCTTTCATATACTAATAAGATCATCAGTTGGTATATTCAGTCTTTTGCTAGCAAATCTACCTCATGATACTGGCATTAACTTACTTTTAAATATGTAGACAACTGATATTGTTGCTGTCATTCAGTAATACAGTCTATTAGAAAACTGAGGGATGCAACATTATGTTCTTAAACTGAAGTCTTATTTGCAGGCTTTTCTTCAGAACATGTTATTCTGTTTAAACGAAGCATTCCGTAAATATTAATTCTTAAACTTTGCAAAAAGTTCAGAAACTGCAGATATTTTTCAAGGAATTGAATCTAGTTCTTCTGTCATGTTTTGACACTCCACATTGAACTTTATATTTCTTACACACCTATATCCGATAGGGCATCACCAGAAAAATCAGTTCAACTTAGTCCAGAAGAGCATGATGTTTCTTTCTAGTGATGGTAGTGATAGTGATGATATGTACCTTTGGCTGGTGGTGGTTCTGGTTTTTTGGGTACAGCAACAGGTGTTTTTTCTTGCAGGACAGCTTTCTTGGGCACCTTGAGCCCTTTAAAGATATGACTTCCTCTTAATTTCACAGTTAAAAAATACAAAATATAATAACACTTATGATAAAATCAAAGAGTTTAGATATTTATAACACTGTAACATTCCTCTAGTGACTGGTTGGTTAGTCACATATGCAAAGACAGGCACAGAAGAGTCTAGGGGTGGAAGACACATTACATGTCATACACAAAAGAAGGGATAACGAATGAAAATATTAATCAATACATGAAAATAAAAACAAGACCCCCCCCGGAAAATATACCTTTAGCTTGTGGAACCTCTGGTTTCTTGGGCACAGGCACAGGTTTCTTGGGCACAGCCACAGGCTTTGGGGGAACAACCACTGGCACCTCCTCCTCTGGTTCCTCCTCCTTGGCCACCTCAGGCACTTTAAAGATATTAGTTCTTTTTACTTGACTGAGCAAAAGATCAGCAAACAGCCAAATGGCAAGCAGAAAAGCAGGAAAGTAAACCCCTGCCAGACTACCAGAGAGTCCTCTTCAGGCAACCGCTTTTCCTTCAGATGGACTACTTGCAGCAAAGAGCCAAAGTATGGGCTTATGAGAAGGCACTTGCTGATGAGTCCCACCCTCTCCTGCGAGCATGTACACACACACAGAGACACAACATGACCAAATACTGCTCTCACCCCCCACACACACCACAGAGGGGCAAAGAGCACTCAGTACTGTGGCAACCTGGAGGGCACAGCAGACTCTTTCAGAACACCACCGTATACCTTGAGCTGGAGGAGCTTCTGCCTCTCCAGGCTCAGCAATTGGTGCCACCTCTTCTGGTGCTTCCTCCTCCTCTTCCTCTTCTGGGACCTCTGCCTCGGGCATCTCAGGCACTTCAAAGATATTAGTTTAATTTAATTTTATGTTGGCAAAAACACGTGCCGAGTAGGAACAAAAACCAGGGCAACACAGACAGAGACCATCACAACACCCACCTCAAAACCTCTCACACACATGCAGCACCATTTACCCAGCATGCAACAACCTTGAGAGTCTCAGTTTGGAAACAGAGACGGGCCAAGAGAGGACAGGGCAACGCTCAAGAGAAGAACATTAAGTATCTTCTTTGTTAAGTTATCCATGAAGACAGGTACCTCTGGGTGCTGGAAGCTCTGGTGGTTTGGCAATGGCCGCAGGAACTTTTTCCTCACGAGTAACCTTCCTGGGCACTTCAGGTGCTTCAAAGATATTAGTAACAGTCAGTTTTATACAATGCACAGGAAGATGAACAATGAAATGTAAACGAGAGATGCACTCATGAGAGTAACTGAACTGCTTTTATGGCACCCCCCGTCTCTCTCTCTCTCTCTCGCACGTGCGCGCCCATACACAGCGACACAGACAAAACCACACACGGGCATAGGCACAGGCATTGAGTGGTGATGTCAAGTAGGACAGTGTGAGAAAACTGTTAGCTCTGTTTAAGGGCAGCTCAAGGCTGAGGTGTGAATTAGGATATCCCCCTCTGTACTCAGCATCCTTCCCTCTCTGCGAGCAGAGGGTGTCATTCTCAGCCCTGCTGGGATCTGACTTTTCCCTGGGAGCAACCTCAGCCATTATCTTATCTGTTGCCGTTCTTCGTGAAGTTGCCAGCATTTTGCATTCAGTGGTGTGGGCAGTGACAGGGTGAGGAACCCAGTAATTCTCATTTGTCTCTATTTCTGTCCTTCTCCATTATGCTTTTCTTTTTATTGGCTTATTCTATTATCCTAAATAACTCTTTACTCAATTTTCATTTCACTGTGGCTTCTTCCATAGCTTGTATGGTTCACCGGATTTTATAATAATTTCTTCTTTATTATAAACTTAAAATTATCAGTGTTTTAATTACACACTTGATATGCTGTCACTTCTTGCTTCCCTCATATGTGCATTTCTCAATAAGAATTGATTTTTCATTTTGAAAGATTTCTCTCTACCATATACACTAACTGAGACAATCAAATGAGTCACGGAGAAAATCACTGTGTCAATTTAAGACAACAAAGTGGGGCAGTAATCCGAAAAACTTACAGTCAAGTTTTAAAATATAACATTTTAGTATCTGTTGATTCAGAATGTGAAAACAAAACCATAAATTTCAAATATCATTTGGGTTATTTATACAAATTACTAGATAACTGAATTTCTAACTGATACACAACACAGAACGTAGACATTTCAGGTAATTACAAATGGACAGGATAACAGGCATCAGAAGCAACATGTAAGACACTAAGAAACAGCCTCATTCAGGCTGATGCACAGGGCAACAGGTACCTTGAACTGGTGCAGGTTCTGGCTTTTTTGGCACAGTTACAGGTATGGGCTCTTCCAGGACACCCTTCCTGGGAACCTTGGGCACTTCAAAGATATTAGTATGTTTTAGTTTTGTGGGCACTACAGATCTATATGAAACAATAGGACAATCAATAATACACGCACACAGTTTTCTTTGAGGAAGTGCTGTGGTTACATTCAGTCATCAGTTCAAACGGGTGGAATGACTAGGGTGTCAAATATGTCAGGCGGGAGATGGGAATTCTGTGTTTACTTTCTGTTTCTGAGTCAAGGTGGAAATGTAGAAAACATGCCCTCTTTGTAATAGCTGATCAGAGACCTATTTATGGAATCCTACTGTATTTGACTATTGGTCATGTAACATTCATGACTGGGTGTTCTGAGCTGGTTTTGGCAGTCACTGTCACCTTTTTACTTGTCACTTGGATATTATCACTGTTTTCATCCTTCAGTTTTACTTCATCTTACTTTTTCTTTCTTTGCATGTTTCCTCTCTTTTCTTGTTTTGCACATTCTTTCCTGTAAGAGGTCTGGCTTCCATTATACTCAATAAATTATAGTTTATAAGCTTTTATAGTTTGTGACTGTTTTGTGTTACATTAATTTAAATTATTTAAATGCTTTAAATATCTTCGCTGTGAGGTGATACTTAACTTGAGGAATGTCACTATATTTCAGATGGAGGTAATCTGTTGGCAGAGAAAATGTTTATTTCTTGGGCCAGTGCTTGGGGCTTTCTAAAGTATATGAAATGGTGCAGCACTGCATCAATCTATGGTGTGCACAGTTTTAGAGTATCTTAAGTTTTTAGCATTTCAATTATAAAGTCTCTCACCCTGATTAATCTTGAAAATAAATGTCTCTTACAAGGCTCAGTGAATTAGGTGTTCACAGGAACTTTAGGCTCTTTGGTGTTATTCATACAACATAACAACTTCGCAAATCACAGAGTGGAGAATGTTGACTTATCACCAAAATAGAAGCAAATTATAATTAACATTTTAAAGTTTCTGCTCCATTACATAGAGATATTTGCAATTATTTTGCAGAAACTACTAGTCTCTGGTGAAACCTTTAGTTTAGCTTATTTTGTCCTTTCTCATATAAACATAGAATCATTTAGGTTGGAAAAGACCTTTAAAGATCACTGAGTCCAACCATAAACCTAACACTGCCAAGTCCCACTAAAACATGTACCAAACCATCCCTACTAATAATGTGAACAGTTTATATGTTCATACTCTTGTTAGCATCCATAAAGTTTTGCCACTTATTGGTAGGCAGGAGTTCATCACAACTGCTTGATTTATTGCTATAGCCTAAGAAATCAAAATTTACCTCCTGAACTTTTTGAATATGACAAAAAAAAAGACCAGTACAACAAAATTTTGGATGGTTTTAGTTGAGAAAACTTTTGATGTCACTGCACAGAAATTCATATTTTGTACATCTCTCTCACATTTTACATATCTAAGTATACAGTGAAAGATCAGTTGGAAATAAAATTAATTTAAAACCCCCCCAAACCCTTCCTTATGTTGATAATCATGGTAGCATGTACCTTTAGCAAGTGGAGCTCCTGTTTTTTTAGGCACAGTAATGGACACTTTCTCCTCTGGGACAGCAATCTCAGGCATCTCAGGCACTTCAAAGATATTAGTGCATTTCATTTTACAGTTACAATACAACTGAATGTAAGTACAGAGACTGAAACACAGAGGACAACAGAAATGCTCTGAAGTAAGAATTTAGCACACACTCATACTCAGAGCGACTTGTTTAGCAAACATAATTGAAAACCTCAGATTCGAAATGACAGACAGAACAAAAGAGGTTAAGATAATAGGTAAAAGAAGAAGATTAGGTGTGTTTGTCATGTATTCATGATAATGTGTACCTCTAGCTGATGGAGGTTCTGATTTTTCAGGAACAGCTACAGGAATTTTCTCTTCTGGCACAGCTGTTTTGGACATTGCAGGCTCTTTAAAGATATTAGTATCTTTTAGTTACGTGTTTAAAATGAGCAATGAAACATAGTACACTCAAGAGAAAGAAAAGAGATCCTATTCATAAGAGGTACCTTTAGTCTGTGTTGCTACTTCTTTTTTAGCTATAACAACCCTCTTTTTCTTTTCGGCCAGCTCGGCTGGTGGTTGTTCCTCAGCTGCCAGAACAGGCTCTGGTTCTTCAGATGCCAGTTCAAACTTTGGTTTTCCAACTGCTGTGGAAGGCTCTAGTTTTTTGGGTGCTAAAATTGGTTCTGGCTCCTCAGGCACCCTGACAGGTCCTGGCTTGCAGGGTGCCACAATAGGCTTCAATTTTCTGGACACTGCAACAGGCATTGATTTTTGGAAATCTTCAACAAACTCTGTTTCTTCAGGTGCTACAAGCAGCTCTGGTTTTTGAGCTGGCACAAAAGGTTTTGTTTTGAGGGGCACCACAACATGCTTTGATTTTTGGGTTGATGCAACTGTCTCTGACTCCTCAGGTGCCACAGTGAGTTCAGGTTCCTCAGGGGCAATGAATGGCTCTGGTTTTTGGGGCTCCACAACAGGCTTTTGTTTTGGGAGCATCACAGCACGCTTTAGTTTTTGGGATGTCACATCAGGCTTGGGTTCTTCAGGCACCACAACAGATTCTGGTTTCTCAGGCACCACAACAAAGTCTGGTTTCTCAGGCACCACAACACGCTCTGGTTTTGGGGATGCCACAACAGTTTCTGTTTTTTGGGATGCCAGAACAATCTTGGGCTCCTCAGATGCCACAGCATGCTCTAGTTTTTGGGGTGCCAAAACAGGCTTTTGTTTTTGGGCCACTCTAGCAGGTTCTGGTTCTTGAGGTTCTACCTCTTGAGGCTTTGGTTTTGGGGGTCCTGCAATGGGCTTTGGTTTCCAGGAAACTGGAAGAGGTACTTTCTTTTCTGGGAAAGTTGTCTTGATCACTTTATGTACATAAAAGATATTAGTTCTGAATTTAACAACTGCACAGACAATCATATGAAATTTAAGAGAATCATAAAACATAAACCCACAATTGTAATGAAAACATTAAAAAAAAATCAGGTATCAATCATTTATGTTGGCCTTTTTAAGGATGAATATACCACATTTTGGTTTTTCTCTCTTTTCTCTCAAATGTACACCACCCCCACCATGCCACATGTCCCATATGGAAGTGCACGTGTGCACAGTTAGTATAACTTAAGATATAAGCAAAATCCATGATAATTACAAACAGAATGGACAGGACAAAAGATATTAATAACATTGCAGGTAATAAGCTGAAGACTTTCAAGAATTAGCAGTCATGGCATCTAGCTTTTCTTGGTGAAGCTTCTGGTATTTCAATTACATTGATATTTTCTGTGCTTAGCTAATAGAATGGGTATTTTCTTTTCTTCTACTATTATCACTTTAAAGATATTAGTTGTGGTTGTTTTCATGAGCCCAAGCGGGTAGAATAGTAAGAACAATACAAAACAGTAGGAAACATTGAATTATAAAATGCAGGCAATTCAGACAGCCAAGATTTGTCACTATTTTTCAGAAAGACCCACATATGTCTGTTTCACACACTTATGCAGATACATAGAACAAGTATCATTTAGATTCTCAGAAAAGAGAAGGCCTGAAAAGTCACAGTGTTAATGAAAAGAGAAAAAATATTGTTTTTGTTATGTTAATGGTATTGAGATTTACCTTTCTCTGGTAGAGGTTCTGGTTCTTCAGGTGCAGCCTCTGGTTCTGGGACAACGACAGGTTCTGGTTCTTTAGGCACAACCTCAGGTTCTGGTATTTTAGACACAGGTATTTTCTTTTCTGGAACAACTTTCTTCGGCACCTCAGGTTCTTTAAAGATATTTGTTTGTTTTACTTTCAGGAATTTGAAGAGTAGGAATTAAAAAGGCAACAATAGCTCAAAGGTGAAAATAACCAAATGGCATCAGAAAAAAAAATACCCCTTATAACTAGTCTGTGTTTTTTTCATCTTGCTTGTTGCACACAATTAGTAGCCGTTATTGTTTACAGGGAGCTAATCACAGGTGAAAACAACACAATCTGTAACATTTATAAATACTAGAGTATAAAGAAAAAGGACAACACAAACTTAAAAAAGATAATATTTAGGGAAACAGATTAAAATTTCTGTGCAATTTTACCAGTATTGAACAGGTACCTTTAGGAGGTGGACGTTCTGGTTTTTTAGGAACTTGTATGTGCACTTTTTCTTCTGAAACCACTTTCTTGGGCATCTCGGGTGCTTTAAAGAAAGTAATTAATTCTATTTGTATGAGAGTCAAACATATCTCTGCAGCATAAGACACTAAGAGGAAGTAAAACTCAGGGACATCAAAAGCATCAGAGGTTTTGGATGTGAATATCAACATTTTTCTTTGCCTACAGAAAATTCTTTCTGATGTCTCACTGAGGCACAGATGCAAAAATACAATTTAAGCAACAAAAATGTTTTATAGAATATTTATAGTAAAAGTAAATTATCAATACGTTAAAATGGTACCATAGGCAAGGAAGGGTTTTTCTTTCATTAATTGTGTACAGCAGTTACCTTTAGTTGGTGCAGGTTCTGGTTTCTTTGGTACTTTAACTGAAACCTCTTCTGGGACCACCTTCTTTGGTACCTCAGGCACTTGAAAAATATTAATAACTTTTAGTATAAGAACTTTATAAACAACATTAAAGCATAACAACAGAACATTGTTCCTGAGAACACTAATTACCAAGATATATTGATTTCACAACATACATTTGTTCACTTGAAAAACCTCTAACAACAGAAGAAAGTCCTAACAGAGGTCTTGGGTACTGTCTTTTATAGTGTTAAACAAGAAAAAAGTTATATTTTTTATTCTGTTAATTTTGTTGTAATGACAAGTACCTTTAGCTGGTGGAACTGCTGGTTTTTTAGGCTCAGCAACCGGTATTTTCTCATCTGGCACTTTCTTGGGCACTTCTGGCACTTTAAAATTAATGATTATGTTAATACTAAGAATTTAGAGAAATTTAAATAGCATTAAAGTGGAAAAAGGAACAAACAAAAGGACAGCAGGTAACACCAATTAAGCATAATACCCTTTACCAAATAGGCTTTTTGCTCTTACTCTTAATCGAGAGTCATCTGAGAGGAGCAAAGCGACTACTCCCAAAAATGAAATATAAAAAGCACAGAGAGAAATAGTATCATAAAGGTCTTATCAGTGAAAATAAGACAAATTATCACCATGGTTTTATTAATGACAGGTACCTTTAGCTGGTGGTACTTCAGGCTTTTTAGGCACAGCAACTTTGATTTTCTCTTCTACAACTACTTCCTTGGGTGCTTCAGGCACTTTAAGGAAAGAAATTATTTTCATTTATCATATGAAATTTTACAGCTATGTTCAAAACCTTTCTGTTGAAATTGAAAACTAGGGAGGTTCTTAATGGAGCCATCTCTTTGACATGTTTATTGTCTTAAGGTTCTTTTATGTCCCTGTAAAGTCTGAGGAATCACCTCAGAGTCTTTTGGAGATTCTTCTCCAATTACAAAACATTACAAAGCACACTTTTCTATTTTATTCAACCACCTCCTGGATCTCCATTTGACGAGGGCTGCCATTGTTCATTCTCTATTCCTTGTCACATTCTTCTATGCACAATGACTTATTGATATCAATTTTTCACCTATGCATGGAGGGTTTTTTCCTGTGCTAGACATCAGTATCACTAATTCTATACCTTGAAATTATTAAACACTCTTTGGGGCTAATTTTTCACTGTCAATCAGGAGTATTTCAGATTACAGAAGCCCTGTTTTCTCTTTAAGGTTTCTGCTGTGGTTCTCAAGTATCAATCTCATCTCTACCCAGCCACATCAGTATTTTTAACACACTAGTACACTGATTACAGCTATGTTTCCAACAGAAGAATTTTCAAAACAGTAGCATATATAGAACTATGGGCACAGAAAATAAAAGTAATAGGACAATGCGAACAAACAATCAAAAAAATAATCTGCACAATCAAGGCCGAGGTCTTTTTTCTCCTCCAAATTTTAGTTTTCTATAGTGCAACATACCTTTGACTGGAGGTGGTTCCGGTTTTCTAAGCACAGCAATGGGTACTTTCTCTTCTGGAATTTTCTGGGGCACCTCTGGCACTTTAAAGAAAACAGCATTAATTTTTGTTATATTTAAGGTATTTAAAATACGTAAATTATTAAGAAGAAAGTGTCTCACAAGAAGCATATCAGAAAGAAAAGTAAGATCGGATATAAAAAGATATGTCATGCAAAAAAAATGTATACTATTACATACTACTAGGATTTTTTATAAACAAGAAATAAAGGGTAATTTTTCTTTTATTGTAAACCCTACTGCCCAAGAGAAAGAGTAATCTCCTCCTCAGAGAGTCACCATTATTGACATATAAGTTTTTTAGGCAAAGCAACATTTATTTTCTCTTCTGAGACAGATTTCTTAGGTATCTTCTACACTTTAAAGATATTAGTGTACTTTTAAGAATTACAGAAATAAAACATTGAATACAGAGAAATAAGACAAAACAAGTATGAGGATACTCTGACAACAGTTACATGAAAAGGCTCCGTGGTTCTATCCCTCTGGCAAATAACAGTCTGAAGCAACCTTGCTGGGGATCTTTTGTCATGCAGTGGTGACATGTCACAGAAACTGCTAGTCCAGACAGACTTCTGAAATACTTGAATGAATTGTAACAACTGATTTCTGTGCCTAATGCTATTTCCATTCAAAATGAAATCAGTTGACCCCTCAGTTTAAAATGAGGAATGGGAAAGAGGTAGTGTATATACTTCTTGCTTGAGTATTGATAGAATATCTGAGACTGTTTACAGTACCTATAAACACCCATTAAAAGAAAATGGCTGTTCTGTAAATCTTACTGCATGTTTACTCAGCTAAAGTTTTCCTTATTTTTAGTCTCTTTAACTAGTTTCTGATACAATTACTGTGCCATCACAATGAATTTCTCTTGGTTAGAAGAAATAGATGAACTCAACTCATTTTTAATGATTTAACAACAAAATGAGGGACAGAAGAAACTTGAAGAAAAAGGAAAAGGAAAGGATATGTTGACCTATACCTTTGGCAGGTGGAGCTTCTGGCTTTTTAGGCAGACGGACAGGTTTCTCTTCAGGAATAGTTATCTTGGGCAATTGAGGCACTTGAAAGATATTTACTGATTTTAATTTTGTGACTTAAAGACAAGTTGAGAAACAGGAAAAGGGACATGTACAACATAAATACCACAAATCTGACAGAAGTGGAATGTGAACTATTAAATCAGAAATTATGTAAGAAACAGAAAAGATGATATCAGCAAAAGACCTCCGTTCTATTAGGCTATCAAAGTACCTTTAGATGGTGGAGACTCTGATCTTTTAAGCACAGGAGTAGGTTCTGGTTCTTTAGGCACAACGATAGGCACTTTTTCTTCTGGAACAGCTTTCTTAATGACTGTGGGCACTTTAAAGATATTAGTTCATTTTAAGAATTTATATAGAGTAGAAAGACAAGTAATTAAAAAATCCCGGGTTTGTAATGTAAGGAAGGTACTATAAAGAATGAACACAAATATTACTTACACTGAACAAGAACTAAACCATGAACTTGGATAATTTAATGTTCTTGGAGTTCATGACTTTGTAAATTACAGGAAGAGATGAAGAAGAAGATATATACCTCTAGGTGCTGGAGTCTCCTCTTTTATATGAACCGTAGAAATTTCTTCTTCTATGTGCATCTCCTCATAAACGTCATGTACTTTAAAGATATTAGTTTAAATACTTAAATTAATTTAGAACGTCTTCAGAAAACAAGACAATGTGAAATAAAGAAAAAATACAATGAAATATTTAAGCTTAAGATACACAGGTCTATTTTATATCTACTCTCAAAATTAGGATTATTTCAAATGAGAGAATAAAAAAATCTCATGTTCTACCCTGATCTGACCTTTGCAGCTTGCCAGAAGAAAGATGTGTGACATATCCTACACTGAGCTACCTGTTTAAGTGCTAAGCTTTGTAATTTTTCTACTTTTTTTTCCCCTCCAACTGATCTCAAGTAGCAGGGTCCCTTGAAATTTTCTCTTTTGCACATAAATCTCATTTGCCTCTTAACAACAACTACAGGCGATATAATTTTTATTCTTTTAAAAATTAAATTTATACTGTTGCAACTAACTAAAGCTGCTAACTAATCTCTAGTTTATGGTAGACAAATGTTCTCAAAATAATTAAAGATTTATATATGAAAACATTTTTTATCCTTCAAATTCCACTCAAAATTTCTTGTACCTTTATGGTGTGAAGCTTCCTCTTTAGGTAGAGCAGCAGGTATTCTTTCTTTGCGGACAGTTTTCTTTGGAACTTCAGGAACTTAAAAATATTGGTTTATTTTAGAAATTTGCACTAGGAAATAAGTAGTACAGTTTTGTATAACAATAAAAAATTTTACTAGAACAATACGAAAATACATGGTATTAACCTGTGAATACAACTGAACAACTTCACTTTCTGGAGTTCACTACTTTTCTAACTCCTAGGACTTACAGGTCTGAACTTGCCCTTCTCTGAAACGACACTAGTCTTTTTTTCCTTATCAAACAATTTTTAGAAATTTTGGCAATTTGGGGGATTTTATTGTGTTGAAATTTCAAAATTACCTATAAAAGCAAGGCAAAACTCCAGTGCAATTAACTAAATAGTATGTTTTGAACATCCAGAGACTTCTTCAGCACTGGAATTTTATTACAAAACTATGTTTCTATGAAAAAAAATTTGTGGTTTTGTATTTTGTCCCAATTAAAGTGTTATCTTAATTCTGGCTTTATTAAAGCCCCTGACATGACTGCAAAGAGTACTTCTGCAAACAAGCTTCTGCCACAACCTTTCAGATTTTTTTTCTAATATATTGTCAAAGAAACTATTTTGGGAAAGAGAACATGAGACAAGAAGTCAGAAAAATATAAGGCTAATTCCTGGCCCTGCTATAAATTTTCTGTCTACTAAATATCTTTGAGTAATTTTGCCTTTTTAAATTTTAGATTCTTGATACAGAATATATCAATCTGTTTGGGCAGCTGCTAACACAAGACAAAAATAAGAGCTTATAGAAAATGTTCCTTGAATATTTTTTTCCTAATGATGAATTATTCTGTCTTAATAATTGTTCATTAGTTTAACATATGAAGAAAGATGCTGAAGTATTTTTTGACTTCTTTGTAAATGGTTGCAAAATGATAGTGTTTTCAGTCACTGATCTCCCCATATGTATGGTTTGTAAAAACAGTCAAAATGTACAAGAGATCAAATGGAAGAAAACAGTGTATTAACACCGGGTCATGTTGTTCAAGAGAAAGAGTTATGTTGGGTTTCTCACTTGATACCTCACTTTTGAACAAGACTAGAGAAAATCCATTTGGAGGTCATGTACCTTTAGCTGGAGGAGCTTTTTCTGTAGGTACAGTAGCAGGTATTTTCTTCAGTGGGACAGTTTTCTTTGTCACTGCAGGTACTTCAAAGATATGACATTTTTTAAAGAACAATACAATATACAAAATGTAAATAACAAAGAAGCAATGACAGACACATAACATCTAAGGAAACATCAAAATGAACACATTAAACAACAAATTAGCACATGGATGGAATTATGAATATGACTAATTTGTAGGGAATGTATTGCTTTATAGATTGCTTGAATAGTTGGTGTACCTTTAGCTGCTGGAGCTTCTGGTTCACTAGGAATAATAATAGGGACCTTTTCTTCTGCTGGAACTTCCCCGTAAACTTCAGGCTCTTTAAAGATATTAGTTTATTTTACATATTTTAATATTATTTACAAGACAAGATCAGAAAGACAACTTATAATGCAAAAATACAGACATGTATATGGACAAAGAGCTGTTTGAACACAAATTATTTAAATGCCTCATTTCAGCCTGATCATTAACCTACTATTGCTAGAAATGACCATTCCCAATTAGTAAAAATACAAGGTCACAGAAAAGTTTCATTTTATTTTCTAGTTATTTTGTTCTATGTACTAGAAATTGCAATTGAATTTCACATGTCCTCATCTGGCTTTAACTATCTATATTCCAGCTCAAAAATTACTCAGGGTGGCTCTTAAACCAGTGTCTGCTTAATTTCATTTCTTTGGTCCGATGTGGCTAAAGTGCTTTCCTGTATCAGAAAATGAGTTTCTCTTTTATTTAGGCTTCTTTCTCCCATTAACAGAGGAGAATATAACATTTTAAAAATGCTGAACTATAACTAAATTTGGGGGGAGAGAGGATCTCAAAGACATGGATGGAAGTTACTTTTAAATAATTAAAAAATTAATTGAAAATGTCTCATATTTTACAGAATTATCTAGAGCATGAATTGAGATATTCTCTGCAATTTACTGTTTGGTAGATGTGTTACTGATGTACCTTCATACAAAGGAGGCTCCTCTTCTCTAGGAATAATGGTGGGTACTTTCTCCTCAAGGACAGCTCTCTTATGAAACTCAGGAACTTCAAAGATATTAGCTTTCTTTTAGTAACCTCAAAATAATTTTCAACTTCAAAAATCCCAAACAGAAATAAACCCAGAAAACTAAGTTCTTTTGAGGTCCCAAATACTGTGTCTTTCCGAGAGAGAAATATTATACAGTTCTAGAATTTTGTTGCTGGAACAATTAATTATGTGAAGAAATTTATAGTTTCTGATCTCAAAAAGCATAAGCCATTTGTTTTTCCCACTGTGTCATCATGCTTTTCCTTCTGATAAGTGTAACAGTTTTAATGGTTTTAACTTACTAGCTCTTGCCGTTACTTCTTCACCAATATCATAACCAATGTATTTGGCTTCAAAAACCCAGTTTAAACTAAATTCACAACTATATTACAAATATAAAAGCACTGAAGGCTTACATACTGGTAGTATAAGTAGCGATACCGCCTCAGCATATTTTCATGTTTTCATTCCTATATCGATGGATTTACTGTTTAGCACATGTAGAACACAAAACTGAATTGTTTGCCTCAGAGTTTTCAATATATGACTGAGAGCTGAATCTGCACTTAGAGACTATATACTCTTGCCATGGTGTAAAGAACATGAGGATCATTTTAGAAGATATTAGTTGGGAAAAATTACACAAATATTTCCCTTCCATAAAATCTCATATCAGAGGTTCCTTTACCTTTCATTGGTGGAACGTCTACTTCAGGTGTATGTGTAGGTTTCTTTTCTTCAGGGACAGTTCTTTTGAGAATAGCTGGCCCTTTAAGATACAATTTACTTTTAGGACTTCCTAAGTTGTTCGGAAGAAGTTAGAAAGAAGAGCAAATCTCACAAGAAAGAGTCATGAAATAGCAGAGGATTAAATGCTTCCTGAAAGAACTTCTATATTAATTTTCAAGATTAGACAGAAGAATAACATTTTAAAAATATTCTTGAAAGATGGTCATATATTTGGATGGTGGAATCGCCTTCCTTTTCAGAATAAAGAAAAGTATTTTTTCTTTCTGAACTACTTTCAGATGTAGCTTAATGACAGAACAAACATTTTTTAAAGCAACTCTCACATTTTCAACAAATTACTTGAAACCAACAGGCAAAGAAAGACAGTCACGAACAGTTGAAAAAAACACTGTGAGGACATAAAACATATGCACATCTTTCTCAACAAATAATGAAAACAAAAGAATGAAATCAGAGTTCATGATTCATGAGGACAATGCAGAGGCAGTGTACCTTTAGCTGGTGGAGTAATTTCCTTCTTAGGAACACCAGGAAGTACTTTTTCTTTTGGAACAGGTTTCTTCGGCACTGCTGGCGCTTTAAAGACATTGGTGTTTTTTTAAGAACTTTTGGAGTATGAATATTATGTAAAAGTAGAGGTTAAACAAAAAGCAAACAATGCAAGAGTAAGAAAATTTAGAAAAATACAAAATACAATGCCCTCAAATGATATTGAGTGGTGACATTGCAGGCCACCCATCTGGACTATTTCACTTGGATTTATATAACCTGAGTCTTCAGTATTCAAAGAAAGAAAAACACTGCTCTTGTTGGGTGAATTTTTGACTGGGATAACCCTTAACAATTAGGTTTCATGAACTATCAGCTCTAATTAATGCCAGCTGGGAATATGGTACGGTTTTCATTTTCTGTCAACTAACTCCAAGTCTTTATGCAAAATAAAAACCCCTTCCCACTGATTCCTTTCTCATAATCCATATGAGAAACAACTACAAAAAGTTAGCACAAAATTAATTTCTGGCAAATTAAGTGCTCTGAGCAGAAAATTACTGAGCTCCAGACTGGTACAGAAACTCTACTAGCATCCACTGACAACTGCTAATCATGACACTTATCTTCTGTAGAGCCTGATACAGAGAACACCTATCAAGATTACATGCAATGCAGTACGCCATTACGTCGAAGAAGGTCCTACATTTTTAGGATTCTGTAAGAAACTAGAGTTTCACCGATATGGCACTATAGCTCAACAGAATTTTAATAATTTATTCATCTGCTTGTTTTCAATGATTAGCTATAAAATGTCACTAATGTGACAGCAAAAATTAAATCTTGACAGTCCTGCCTGCTCTTCCTTTGTCCTCAGAAAGTAACTTTTCTCAGTTTTGAGTTGTTAATGAAATATTTTTTTTTTAGTAACTTAATCCCTGTGTTTGTACTGCAAAAGAAAGGTAAGGGTCTAGCAGTCAAATCAGAATAGGCGAATTACTGGATTTGGGGGTTTAGAGACTCAGGCAGAAGGCTGTGTTTTTAAATTTGTCTAATAGCTGATGTACCTTTAGCTGGAGGAGCTTCTTTTTTAGGAACAGGAACAGGTACTTTTTCTTCTGGTAGGGGTCTTTTAGGCACCTCAGGCACTTTAAAAAGATATTTTGTTATGGATTTTAAGTTATTTATGAGGAATTACAATAGGTACAAAGACAGCAAGCATAGCAGCCACTCATTTATAGAGGAACCATCTCACCATTTACGCAGAAAGCTAAGGAATACCAGCATACATCTTTCTGGTACATTTTATATGCACTTTTTCTTTGGCATGAGGGAGCCTATGATCATAAATTTAAGTGATGAGATGGAGTTTTAGCATCTCTGTAACTCACAGGAGATAACTGGGTGAAAGAAACAAATATTGCCACATAAAAGTATTTAATTCAGGCTGAAGCTGAACTGCATCAGAAAATTATCATTTAGTTTGCATATGTCATATCTACACTAGCTCACTCTTGGGCAGTCAGATGGGGAATCCTCCCATTCCACTCTGAAGGGAAGAGTCTTTGAATGGATTTATCATTACCAGCAACAGACACACACAGGACTACAAATATAAATAAACACCCAAAGGAGGCTTAAGCAGTATCTGGGAACTCAACAAACTATAAGAATAAAGAAATAATGACTTGATGTACCTATAGCTGGTTCGATTTCGTAAGCCTCCTCATATATCTCCTCATATTTCTCATAGGTCTCTTCCTTCTCCTTAAACTCATACTTTTCATAGACATCTTCTTTCTCCTCAGCCTCCTCTTCATATTCCTGTTCCTGAATCTCCTTATATCTCTCAGGTTCTTCAGGTTCCTCATATGCCTCAATTTCTTCAGTTTCCTGAACCTTCTCAAACTCTTCAATACTTTCGTATGTCTCGTACTTCTCGTACTCTTCATATGCATATTCATACTTCTCCACCACAGGAGCAGGAGTAGGGATTTTTTCTTTCCAGACAAGTTTCTTGGATACTTCTGGCACTTTAGAAACAGTATGATTGTTACTACCTTACAATTTATTTTTTTTTACAGTTAGTCAAGAAAATTCACATAGAACAGAAAATGTACATGATATCTAAAAGCGTAAGTTACATTAAAATATAAGAATATGCTCCTGAAACAGTATATATATCATAAAAGATTTTAGAAACGAAGAGGAGAAACAAATCTTTGGGAGGAATAAGAAGAAATATAGCTGTACCTTTAGTTGGTGTTGGTTCTTTGGGTTTAGGCACAACAGCTGGCACTTTCTCTTCTGCAACAGCCTTTTTACGCACCTCAGGGACTTTAAAGACATGGATTTCTTTTAGGAATTTAAAAAAAAAACAACCATCTTAAAGCAGTATAAGTAAAAAAAGCACAAGAAACGGAGCTTTATGGTTCTATAACATGACCATTGATAATGAAGAATTTTAACATAAATTCAAGCAGAAATCTCATACAACAAAGACAAAAGTTAGAAAGAAGAAGGTCAAGAATATTTTAGCATAAAGATTAAATATAATCAGGAGTACATATACCTTTTGCAGGTGGAACCTTTACTTTTTCAGGGGGGACAACAGGTACCTTCTCTTCAGGAGCAACTTTCTTAGGCATCTTGGGAACTTTAAAGATAGGACCTAACTTCAGTGTGCTTTTGCACCATTTTTAAATAGACACAAACCCAGAAGCTTACAAACAGCAGAACAGAAACTTACAAACAAACAAATAGTATAGTGACAAATATAATACAAGACAAACATACTAAAATGTCCCTTGCTAAACTCAACTTGTATGAAGAATGTTATCTATTAATAATAACAGCATTTACAAACTGCAATACCTTTGGCTGGTGGAGCTGGCACCTTTTTAGGAACAGGTTCTTTCTCTTCAGGAACAGGTTTCTTAGGTATTTCAGGCACTTTAAAGACATTATTTTATTTTAAGAATGTCATCCACCAGTAGTATGAGAAAGACAACAGAAAACATTTACAAAAGGACATAATGAAATAACAACTGATCTGCAGAATATATTTTAAATGTTTTAAAGAAGAAACAGAAATAAAAACAAAAGACACTTCATATCCATAGGCAGACTTCTTGAACAAGTCAAATAATTTCAGAGCTTATTTTTGCTAGGAATTTGACAGGCACTCTGAGACATCAATACTGAAAGACAGCCGGGACACAAAACTAACATAAATGACAAACAAAATAAAATAGAGATGCTGAATTAGAATAACAACACATTGTTTTCCTAGGTATTAATTTATGTACCTTTTGCTGGAGGAAGCTCCAGTTTCTCGGGAGTGGGTACAGGTATTTTTTCTTTTGGGACAGGTTTCTTAGGAATCTCTGGCTCTTTAAAGATATTATTTTGCAAACATGTTTTAAAAACTTTCAAAACATTAAAAACATAAAGAAACATAAAACAAGATCACAAGCTCCCCACAAAGATTATTAAGATTTACATACAACTTAGAACAAGAAATAGTGATGTATTTTAGTGAACTCAAAAGATCTCATGAGTAACTTGTAAGAAAAGATCATGTACCTTTGGCTAGTATAGTTTCCTCTGGAATAGTCTCCTCTTCTTCCTCAGGAACAAAAACAGGAACCTTTTCTTCAGGCACAACTTTCTTGGCCACCTCAGGCACTTTAAAGATATTATTTTTAAGAACTTTACTTTCACAACATGACAAAGAAAAATTCATAACATAAAACACAAAGACACCAACTTTAAGGTAACAAGAGTAATAAAATTAAGGGAAACTCTATTAGTTATTTTTCACTCCCTGAAAAGAGTGATGTGCAATTGGGTTATAAGGATTATATGAGGATTAGCTCTTTTGCCCAATTCTTAATTACACAGCATCATTGCCAATGGACACTATTAGAAAGATATGCCACAAATAAGAGTTTGTAGAAGATTATTAGCATTTAATTTTTTTACATAAAAAACTTCCAGTGTCTAAATTTTTTTAAAAAAATTCACCTGCTGAGGTAGAATTTGCTCAGCACCAAAGGATGGCCTCTGCAATAGTCTGCCTCCATGTTGAATTTCACATTTAGGATATATCTTCTGGTTATTTGTACAGTCAATTGTGATTTGGTTTAATTTTTATGTAAGTTTAGCTAAAGGGCTTGAGATTTTAAAATACTCTCAAGATACATGTCAGAATGATCTCCCTGAATCGAAGAATTTCCAGGTAAAGGTGCATAAAATATTATTCCAAGTAATTTTTTTAAACAAAAGTTAAATTTATTTAAACATTAGTTCTTAATAATGCTATCACAATTAATTATTTCATTCACAGCAATCACTTAAAATGGAAAAGCAGAAGATCATTCAAGGCCTGATTCTCAGCCCACTGATGTCAATAGCAAAATAGACAGTCAAGCCCTGCCTGAGGCCTACCACTGCTCACTACAGGGGAGCAGCAGGGTGCTAGAACCAAGAATCTGATTTTGCATAAGTATAAATTGATTTTTAAAATGAGGTTCCACTGAAATATGAAAATGTGAGGGAGAGGAACTATCTGCATACTCCACAATGTGATATACCTTTAGCTGGTGGAATTTTCTTTACTTTAGGAACTGCAACAGGTACTTTTTCTTCTGGGACAGCTCTCTTGGGCACCTCTGGCACTTTAAAGATATTGTTTTGATAAGAAATTTTCAATTATTTTTAGAGCATCAAAACTACTAAAACCACAGAACACAGTCACAAAGACCAAAAAGATGAAGAAAAGTCCCCTCAGAAGGATAATTAAGGTTTACATCCAGCTTAAAACAACCAGTAGAGATGAAGATCTTTTAATGAACTGAGCAAAGCGCTCTGATAATTTTCGAGAAGGAATGGTGTACCTTTTGCTGCTATCTCTGGCACAGTTTCCTCTTCCTCCTCTTCTTCTTCAGGAACAAAACCAGGTACTTCTTCAGGAGGAGGTCTTGGTATGTCTGGCACTTCAAAGATAGTATATTTAATTGTAGAAAACTTCAACACAACATCAGAAACTAAGGGACAATTTACACAGAAGCTAAAGAATATGAATTAGCAAGAACATTTGTCACAAACTGCTACAATACTTCAGAAACAATATGAAGCATCATCCACATGTACAGTTATAAGAAGAGATACCTTTGTCTCGTGGAGGTTCTGGCTTTTTATGTACAGAGACTGGTACTTTCTTTTCTGGAACTTTCTTGGGCACTTCAGGCACTTTAAAGACATTTTTGTTTAAGAAATTAATTTTCAATGCAACATAAAACATAGTAGAATTATAACTGCGTAACTGATATTAAGATAACTACACAAATACGGTAAAATTTAATTGTGTATGAACGATAACATTGATTTTACCCACAGGTTTATGCACAGATGTAAACTTACAAACATATAGACCACAGCATTACAAATTGGCATAGTAAGACTAAGGGGGAAGTCTGGCTGTTTAGGTACAGTGTTTATCTTTTAGATCATTAGTTTTGAAAGAGCAAATAATTTTAAATAATTTAGATATATAAGATCCAAAAGACAGAGACACTACAAGACACAAACATAGAAATTACTGAAGTGTAAGATAAGCATAGCACCCATGACTAACAGAAAGAGCCACAATAAAGTGTTCTGATCAAACATAGGTCAGTGAGTGGTTCAGCATCAAACAGTCTAGGACGAGGAATGGGATTGTTACTTGCAGTCTTCTAAAGCTGAAGAAACAAAACTAGAATTACGCAGTTGAACCAGAAACTGGTGTACCTTTGGCTGGCGGAGGTTCTTCCACTTTTTTAGGCACTGGAACAAGTACCTTCTCTTCTGGCACAGGTTTCTTTGTTACTTCAGGCACTTTAAAGATATTATTGTAGTTTAAGAATTTCATTTTTGAGCCATAAGGTAAAGAACAATGATATGAATCAATAAAGTGGAATAGCAAAGAAAAACTGTTAAGAATAGAAAACTCTTTTCACTCTACATTACATTAAAGAGGGAAGGTGAACAAAGACTGATTTTTAAATTTTTTTTTTAACACATTCTGTCAAGAGCTGATGTACCTTTGGCTGGTGGAAGTTCCTTCTTTTTTGGTACAGGAACAGGAACTTTCTCTTCTGGCACAGGTTTCTTTGGCACTTCTGGAACTTAGTAAAAGATTGTAAATTGAACTTGGTGTAAGTATCTAAAACACCATGACATATAAGCCAGTGACACTAAACAATTGAACACAAACACAAAGAACCACAATTCTTAAGGGCAACAATCCTTTTACTATCTTAGTGTTTAACACAAGTGACAAGATAAATGAAGTCTAGAAGACACTCTGATCATAGCTAATTACATGTTCATATACCTTTAGCTGGGGGAGCTTCCTTCTTCTGCACTTGGACTTTCCTTTCAGGTACAGGTTTCTTTGGCACCTCAGGCACTTCAAAAACATTACTTTGGTTAAAAAATAATCCACAAGCTAGTCAAAACAGAAATAAAACAAAAAAAGCCAGCAGCACAAACATTTCATATGAAGAGCCCTCTCAATAAAGAATAGAAAAAAGGAATGATCAAGTAAGGCACCTTAAAAATACTGTGAATGACACATTCAGAGGATGCCTGCTAACATAAAAAGATGATATATACCTTTTGCTGGAGGAGCTTCTTTTTTCTTCAGAACAGGTATTTTTTCCTCTGGAACAGGCTTCCTGGGAACCTCAGGAACTTGAAAGATACCATAATGTTTTAAGTATTTAGTTCTAAAACAACAGGAACAGGAAGTGCAAGCAAGCATCACAAATACATACCCAAAACATACAGCTATGATTTAACATGATTTGATCATTAAGACAAAACAAAAGAGCAAACAGATTATATTAACTATTATTATGTTCATTGTCCCTGCTTGGCCACTAAGGCCATCAATAAAAATGCTTTTAATTTCAAGGGTTTATTTGCTGGTCAAAAGATTGAGTTGAGACAGAGCTGGACTTTTTAGAACCAGCTATTAAAGAAGATTAAGAAGTGTGATGGTGGGGGAACTTGCAAAAATACATTTTTATCTTTTCCTCCAATTTTTGGATGTTTATTACAAACATTGTAATAAACAACTATTTAGTTACTGAATTAGATATTTAGTATTTTTACTGCTTCTCCTTATTTTCCTCTACAGCTATGATCCTAATGTTTCTCAGGTATGTAATTGGTTGCATCTGATCATGTTGAATAAGCCAATTTTGTATATGTATTGAATATATATTGCTGATCACGTTTTCTTCCTCAGTGCTTTCTACATGTAATAAGCAAACACATCAAGTTTATGAATTGATTTACTTCAAACACAAAACTATGGACACATTATAAGTACCCAGCAGTTTACACCACAATCGGTTGGGTCAAGACATTGTTTATGAGTGTTTTACTTGGATTAAAAAAAAAAAAATCCTGACTGCTGAAATGAACAGATTTTGCCCTTTAAGTGCAGTGAGGCAAAGGTTTCAACTAAAATGTATCTTAATGCTTTTTGTACTCCAAAACCCAGAAATATCCATACAAGTTTTATGATGATAGGAGAGTAACCTCACTGGCTCTGAGCCTACTGAAGAAAGTTTGGAGCACATATGAATTAAACTTTACTTTTATGATAGAGTCAAAGGAAATTTTAGCTACCTCTAATCTTCCTGTTCAGGATTAACCTGACTTTTACAGTGTACAGCCTGGCCTTTTCTTTACTAAGAAAAAAATGTGCTAATCAGTATGTCAAAATTCTAGTACAAACAATGTTAAATATAGTTTTGGCATTCATCAGTTAGCCAAAAAAATTCTGAACTGTTTTTTGGGGAAGGATCTCTAAGGAATGATTTGAATCAGGGCTGGAAAATATACATTTTTAAGAACTTTTAGATGATTATGAAATTTTGGAAAGTTGGTTATAGTTGGTCTAAATCTTTAAATTATGATGTAGTAAGGCTTTATTACCAAGATCTTGGCATGACCTAGTTGTCCTCTCTAAGTAGTGAATAGTATGTTCATCTTGTACTAACAATGTTGACAATTACACCAGTACTGTAAAAATTATTCCTAAGGAAAACACCTAAGGGTATTTAAATATGGCAATTTAATCGAACTTTTATATCTTTGCTTTCCATTAAAATATATTCTCTTCCAGAAATAAATAAACAACTATAGAGTGTTTAAAGATTTCTGAGAGGAAGTCAATGTGACTTGTGTTCCTAAATCACGTATTTTCAAGCACCCTACCTATTTTCTAGATAAACATATTG
Organism: Phalacrocorax aristotelis; assembly: GCF_949628215.1. Taxonomy (NCBI): domain Eukaryota; kingdom Metazoa; phylum Chordata; class Aves; order Suliformes; family Phalacrocoracidae; genus Phalacrocorax; species Phalacrocorax aristotelis. Next base: position 26,716,821 of record NC_134280.1, read on the forward strand.
TTTTGTTTGTGATTGCAGAATTCTCATACACATTTCAAAGTATTTCAAGCACAGTCTGATAGCAAAATTGAACCCCAGATGAGAATAAAATAAAGCTCAGTTAAATGTTCTTAGTGGGTTATAAAGACTTCATATGAAAGAGGAATGAACATATATGACATGGAACATTTACATTTATAGAGGTAGTAATAAAGAGTAGACATACAGCAATCACACATTTTCTACACTACATACTAATCATTAAACATCTTGAAAAAAGGCACACTGTAAAGCACACTGGAACATATTAAAACAAAACTTTGGCACATTAACAGAATGAAAAGATACTACTTTTTCTCACACAAATCCTAAAATTAAAGTGTACCTCTAACTGGTGGGGGAGCCTCCTCTTCATACTGGGGGACCTCTGACTCTTCCTCCTCATATTCAGGAACTTCCTCTTCATAATAAGCAGCTTCTTCTTCATAACTGGTGACTTCTTCCTCTTCATATTGAGGAACTTCTTCATACTGAGGAACTTCATCCTCATAATGACTAACTTCTTCATAATGGTGGACTTCTTTGTAATGTATTACTTCCTTCTCATATCTGGTGGCTTCTTCCTCTTCGTATTTTGGAATCTCTTCTTCCTCTTCATACTGAGGAACTTCAACATACACTTTTTCTTTTCGGACAACTGTCTTGCGTACTTCGGGCACTTAAAAAGATACCAATTGAAAGAATCTTAAAATTTAGCACATAGGTCTTACTAATAATAAGGGTCACAAGGCATTATCAAATAAGAATTAAACTAAAGGAAGAACATTCCATAGAAAACAAATCAGTATTCACTGTACATGCAACATACAAAACACAGAAAACATTTATAACATATTTCAATACTCTATCCAGTATACCTTTGGCTGGTGCTCTTGCCGTTTTTTTAGGAGGGTAAATTGGTACTCTTTCTTCAATGATAGCCCTCTCTGGTACATCAGGCACTTAAAAGATACAGTACATTTACATTTCAGAATTTTTAAAAGTGTTGTTTAAAGGCAAATATTCTTGTCAAGAAACACAAAAAGCTATCTTACAAAAACATGGCTGATACGTAAAAGACAAGTGTGTTTATTGACACTGGACATGTAATTATAGAAGCCATTAGGCTGCTATTCAGTTAAGTAGCAACAAACATTTCAAGATCCCAGTATAAGCAAGCGATGTGATTCCTGCTTCATCCACTGCTGCCAGCAGTGAAGTTCAGCTTGCTAATGGGCAGAACTCAAAACCCAAGTTCAACCAATTACAAAACCACTAAAATCCGCTGTCCTCTGTGGCAGCCCCTCTTCTCAGCAGTAACACTTTGCACTACCTCAATAATAGATCAAGAGTCTTCAGTCACTGGTAACAAAAGATTTGCATAGGTAACTCTAGATGACGATGAGGGAACACACAGAGAAAATCTTTGTGAGTGACTGACAAGGTATAAGAGTTCTAGTCTAATTAAAGGGAAAAGAATTAATGACTCAGTGAGGAAGGTATTTTTCCTCTTCTGTCAATTGCTTCACGAAGTGACTTGTCTGTTCAGCCATGGCAAGGAGCCATTCCCTATAAGAGCAGGAAAATTTCTAAAAGATTAAGGTCTGGATAGGTTCAGTTTTTAAGATTTATTCAGTAAAGAACACACGTATCATTTAAGCAGCATATTCTCTTTGTCAGAACAGCAGTGTCCTGTCTTCTAAGGCAGGTGTCTTGGGAAAATGTTTACCAATGTAATTGAAAACTGCACAGAAAATCACCAGAGCATTTTAATGTGTGGGACACTGCTAGACTTGCCAAGTTAGAGAATAACTTTGGCATTTTCTTAACAGATGGGAAATGTTTTTTGATCTTCTTAAGAGATGGAATCCATCCCATCAGTGACAGATTTGAGAATTTCTACATGCTTTCTTCATGGCAAGCTACAGTGAGCGTAGGATGAGTAGCTGCCACAAGTCTTGATGTTCGCTAAGCAGGTGTTATTTCTGGGGCAGTGTGAAGACTGACCAGCACTTTAAATATTTCTGGCAGAGCCCTGCTTGATATTTAGTTGTAAGTTGCCAGGTACATCTGCATTTGAAATCTTAAACTAAAACTGATTGGAACTGGTGACTTTGGTTGTTTTGATAACAAAAACTGCATTGTGCATGAGTGCCCTTGCCGGGATGCTCAGGTTCCTTTGGATCCTTTTGTCCTAGCTGTAACACCTCTATTTGGTATCCCATGGGAGAACTGTTGCATTTGATGTTCTTCTGCTTTGACCCTTTTTTTCCAGACCAGCCGGCATATTACCCCTGCCTTACAGAAAGCCAGTGAAAGATCCTCTTCCAGTCTCCTCTTAGTACTCATGATCTGCCCCCACATCATTCTCCAGTAAAGACACTAAATAGATTATTTAACCTGACACTGATGTGACTGTATTAATCTTTCATGATATGAATATGATAACATTGTTTATCAACAGCAGCAGATCTGAAAATAGTAAGTATGAAGCATCTTCTGGCTCATTTTTCACAAATCAATAGATTGCCTCCAAAAGTGATAGACGAAATGAATTTTCTTTCGAAGCTGTGGAATTTGTTCAAAGGCCTTGAGCTGGCAGGTCCAATATATGGGATTGTGCTAAGAGTCTTAGCCAGGCACGTAACAGCAGAAGTAAAGGTTTTCTCTTTGACCTTCAGATTTAGGTGAGGAATTGCTGTCACAGAAAGGGGAAAGGACAGGCTTTCTTTTTAGAAGGGGAAAGCATGTTAATATAAATGAAGGAAAAGGCTGCTGTTTCCCCTCAAAGGTCAGACAGACGGCAAGGTTTGCAAAAGAGGACCTAGTGAAATGGTTGGGCTTCCACTATGACAACAGCAGTAAGCCAGGAGAAAAGATTTAAGCCTTTTGTGAGAATGGAATATGTCCTGTGGTGTTTTACAAGCTTCACTTTCAGGATAAACTGGTGATCTGCACAGGACTTGAAATTGTGTTTTGTTGGGGTTTTTTGGGGTTTGTTTATTTGGGTTGGTTTTTTGTTTTCGTGGTTTTTTTTAAGTAGATGTCAAGGTGTAAATTTGGGCATATATTCTTTTTAGTCTGTTCATACCTGTGTATGAAATCTCCTTTTCCGTGTGAAGAGAAATGGATACTTCCTCTGACATAGCCCAGTGTTGTTCTTCTGTTGGTACTTCAAAGACAGAGTTTAACATTAATATTTTTCTCTGGTGCCATATCATGTACAATAATAAATATCCCATTTGGGGTTTCTTAAAAAACTAGTTACTATTTCCTGACACCTCCCACACCCAGAGTAATTGGGAAAGATATGTCTCTAATGTTTCACAAAGGCTCTGTTAAGACTCCCTTGGGACTATGGTGGAAAATATTGGTGGACTTAGTAGTGTTAGGTTAACAGATGAGCTTGATGATCTTAAGGGTCTTGTCCAACCTAAATGATTCTATGATTCTAACATCAGAACTTCAAGAAAGGTGCGAGACCAGCAGGCTTGAAGCTCTGGTGGTATTGCATAAGGACCCTCTGTTCATAGATTGATCCATGGGCCAGAGTACCTTCTGATGGTGTAGGCACTTTTCCTTTTGGAACAGCAATGGATACTCTTTCTTCTCTGGCAATTTTCTTCGGTGCTTCTGGCACTTTAAAGATAGTAATTGTAAGAATACTAAATTCTAAAAGAAATCACACACTTTCTGAAGTTCATAGGAAAGAATTATGGACAAACAGTTATGAGGAAATAGTACATAGAAAATATACTTATAATAAACACAACAATTACACCAGACATACAAACATAAAGACATTTAAAGTAACAGACGAACTGACCAGCTGAAGCTTTAGTGCATAGTAGCTAGATATGCATTCAGTATTTTGAAGACTACTATCTTGGGGGTTTCAGGAATAAATTCCCCAGATAAATTAGACATTTTGAAACACCATGCAATTTTAGCAACAGCAGAAATATAGTTAAATATTAAAATAATATGTACTAAAATAATACATATCTCATTGGATAATAGATATATAGACCAAAACACATCAAAAAGCAAAAAGCATATTCACACATCATGAAGTAAGATGGAATAATTGACATGAAAATAAGATGTAAATAATTTGCCTCTAGGCTCTTTAGAAATGTAATTAAACCACAGAATACCACACATAGATACATAACAAAATCACTTTTCAAACACAAGAAAATTACAGAAACAGAGGACATATTTGGAAGTTTAAAATCCTTCACTGAATAATGACAATGTTATAAAACATTGATCGTTTTTTCTAAATGTGTTCATATTTATTTAACTTTTTCACCGAGTAAATGTATTCACTCAGCTCTCGCAAGCTCTTAAGCAAACAAAGTGATCAATGAAGTTAAACAGTGGCTAGAAAATGCAAAGAATGCAGGTATGTGACCATTCTCTGTCACGTTCTGCATTCTTTTTGCAGGGGAGAAGACAAAGGCCCTTTCAATTTATAAGCAAATCAGGAGACACTGGGATTTGATTAACCAGGCAGATGAGTATGATGCACACAGATATTTAGAAGCTTTCTCTACTTTCAGCTTCTCTACCTTTAACTGGTGGAGCTGCCACTTTCCGTGAAATTGGAACAGGTACCTTCTCTTCTGGCACAGGCTTCTTGGGCACTGCTGACAATTTTTTTTAAAAGTTTATTTTAAAAGATTTTGCATTAATCACAATTTATGAACTTAATCAGATGACAAACCACAAATGCAGAGACTTGACATTTCTTCAAATCAAATACAAAAAAGACAGCAAACACTGAACATTACAGCTTGTGTTAGACAATTAGACATTATAAATATAAATCAGCATTCTGAAACAAGACTTCTCTTTAGCTCTGAAGATTATATACCTCTTTTTGGTGGAGCCTCCTCTTTTTTAGCAACTGCAACTTTTTCTTCTGTGATGATTTTCCTGTGCACTTCAGTCACTTAAAAATAATAAGTGTAAGAATATTTAATTGCAATATTTGAAATGTAGACATACGTAAGTGCTTTTGACTTAAAAAAAAAAAGCTTAGAAAACTTCAACAGCAACAAAAATGAGACACTGCAGAAGGTTGTACTTTACAGCCACAGCACAAAGATCAATAACTAGTCAAAAGAAAGGGGAGATCCAGGCAAAGGTTACAGATACTAACAAACAAAAATTTATTTAAGTAAAATGCCTAAACACAAATACGGTAAAGCCAAACAAAAATATGACAATAATATTCTCAGTTTGTTTACCTTTGGTTGATGGACGTTCTTCAACTTCTATCTCAAAAGTGGGCACCCATTCTTCTGCAGGTTCTTTAAAAAGATTGTGCAACTTTAGAAAATTTGATTTCGCCAAAAGACATAAGATAAAAGATGAAATAACAGATAAATCTGATCAACATGACACAAGTCAAGGCCACATTGTAGACAGACAGGTATAAGTACATACTTAATATTGAAGAAATTTGATATATCAGACATTTTTTTTATCAACATGCATATATGTTGAAGACAGAATGCAGCAGAAAAAGCATATTTTTGCAACAGGAACAAACCACTGATATACCTCTTGCTGATGGAGCCTCCATTTTTTTAGGCACAGGGACAGGTACCTTCTCTTTAGGAACTGTTTTCTTATGAACTTCAGGAACTTTAGAAAAATGAGTAAGATGAGAAGGAGGATGAAAAGAATATTGAGGTGTAATATTTGTAATTGTCTCCTACATTACAATGTATTTTACTGAGTTAACACAAACAATACTTTTCATAGTATAAAATGGAATATGAGACAACCATTCATCACTGGAAGCAGACACTACCCACATCAACACATACAAACAAGACAGGAAGACAAACATAATCCCCTTGAAGATATATCACCCAGATGAGGAACGGGTTTATACCTTTAACTCCTGGAGCTTCCTTCAGGGCAGCTGGAACTTTTGGTTCAGGAGCAACTCTCCTATGTTTCTCAGGCACTTTAAAAGATTACAATACATAGTTTTAGAAAGAGGAGTAGTATCACTATAACATGCACATGCATGTTTCCTTAATACAAAAAAGAACCCACAAAGGGAGATAAACATATAGTAGCAACATAACAGTCAGAATAATGGAAACAAACATTTTCTAATGAAAAGAATGTATACCTTTAGTGGGTGGGACTTCCTCTCTTTTAGGAACGGTTACCCTCTCCTCTATGTAGTAAGACTCTTCTTCAGACACTTAAAAATAGTAAAATAAAATACTTGAGTTTAAGTATTTGACATCCATTACTGTCTTTATGGCCCAGGTAAGCAACAAAATGTAAGCAATGTGTTTTACTAAGAGACAGTTCTGGTATTACAAAATCTACATTCAAAGCATCCTGCTCCCACTGAAGTCAATGGAAAAACTCCAAGCAACTTAAATGGGATTGAGATTGAGCTCTGATCTTGTATTTCTGTGGATTTTGAAAATGATCAGCATTCAAAGTACTATATCAACATTTTCTATTCCTCTGTCCACTAGATCACTAATGCTGAAATTTGTTCACTTTGAGAAAGCCTCTCCCTAAATACAGAGAAAATTCCTTGACTAAAGTCATCCCTTGAAAAATACTTTCTACAGTGTCACTCTATAGGTAATTGAGTCAACCAGTGTATGGTATGGTCCTTCGCAGCATTTTGTTAACACCAATAAACTTAAAGGTGGAAACAATTTAGTCATTTTACAATAAAATGATCTGAGGAACCAGAGTGCACCGTGATAATCTGAAGGACCTTTACTTCATCCAGGCAACCTGGTGGAAGAGGAACTTCTTGTTAAAAAAAAAAAAAAGAAGGGCTGGTAATTCTCAACATCCAAGAGATACCTCACTATTTCTACTGTATCAAAACTGGATTAACTACTACACTTTTCAAAAGCAAGTAAAAGAAATTGTAGACATTCTTAGCATTAAAGTTTATAAGACATGAAACATATTTATATACTGGAAAAATTTTCTCTATGAATAGAGTAGATATTAATCCACACTAATTTTGGTGGATATTTTTTGCTTTTGTCAAGTATTCCTGAATTTTGGTGTACCTTCAGAGATCTCTTTTCTGTGAATGGAAATAGACACTTCCTCCATTTCTTCTTCAGCCCATTCTTCAACTGAAGGTTCTTCAAAGAAAATTATTAGTTTTAGTATTTTTGGTGGATGAAGGAAGGGAGGGAAAGAAGGAGGGAGGGATCAATGAATGGAGAAGATGAAGACCAATTCTTGCGAGTTCTATACAACAATGACAATGGCATACAATACAGAAAGTGTTGTGCACACACATATGTATGATCTGCTCTAAATTATGTGTTTTGTCCATGCTCCATGTACCCTATTGTGTGCTGTTTTATCTCTCAAATATCCTTCACTGGTCAACTGTCAGTCCATCAGAATGCCTCAGCTCCCCAAACTTCCCCATCACAACAGCTGATGAGGGGGAAACAACAGTCAAAGAGTTAGAGTTTGCTCCTTGATCCAGCTACTTGAAAGTAAGAAGGACAGGAACAAGATGAGAAGGGTAGGTCAGGAGTTGAAAGGAAAGTCTGGCATGTGCACATTTACAAATGTGACTTTAACAGGGAAAACATCAACTTGTTCTGGGGTAAAAGGTTAATCTGCAGGAGGCAAACAGAAATTAACACTGCGTGTATCCATATGACTATATATTTGCATGTTCATATTTTAGATAACTTCCATGTCTGCTTTTAAAAACGCATTTATGCTTTGCTTTTTAATAGAAGATGTAAGTTGTCTTAACTGGTTAGCTATTAATGGGATATGAAAATGATCAAAATGTTAATTTCATCTATCTTGAAACAGATATTTTGAGGAATTATAGTAAGTTAACGGAACTGATCTCAACCTTCCCCAACTATGAGAATGTGAACTAAAAGAGCTGTTTAGAAGATAACGCTGCAGAGGGAAATTGTATTGTTATCTACAGAGCTACAGAGAGCTTTGTAGGGAGTATGACAAATGGATGGTTACAGTTCTAATTAGTGAGGTCTAATCTCAGCACTATACATCCATACTTCTTACTAGGATTTCATGAAAGCCTGATCTGAAGAGCATTGTATTCAGTGGTAGAGTTTCCATTCATGACAATGGGGTGCGATCCTGGCATTTAAGACTGAAATGGTAAATGGCACTCAAGAGGCTCTTAACTGCCTGCAAGTCTGTAAAATGTTCAACACAAAACTCATACAAGATAACTAACACAAGATCTTTGTGTATTTTGATCATGGTCTTAGAACTATAGACCTGTAGGCAAAGAACAAGTTTCT